>NW_026606182.1:95000-435000 GCF_029834395.1 Sorex fumeus | reverse complement strand
TGTCCCCTCGTGCCATCCTCACGCTGCCGTTCGAAACACACCGGTGTCATTTGCCCTCCCTGAAAATCTCCTCCCCTAATTCTCTCTGTAAAGACCTTTTCACAGATTAAAACGGGGCTGGAGCTATAGCACAGCGGGGAGGACGTTTGCCTTGCACACGGCCGACCCGGGTTCGATTCCCAGCATCCCATAGGGTCCCCCGAGCACTGCCAGGAGTAATTCCTGAGTGCATGAGCCAGGAGTGACCCCTGTGCATCGCCGGGTGTGACCCAAAAAGAAAAAAAAAAACAGCAGCGACCCAAAGCCTGGAAAATTAGGCTTCCTGGATCTCAAATGCCAGGCAAGACCCAGCCTCGAAGCCAGTCTGTACTCCCCAAGCCTTTAGCCTCCGGAAGTGCCCATGTTTCCATCCTGGTCACAGATCACCACTGGAGAGACAGCACGGCAGGGCGGCTACTGGCTGTGCACACAGCTGACCTGAGTTCGGTTCCCAGCATCCCAGAAGGGTCCCCGTGTACCACCAAGAATAACCCCTGTGGGGCTGGAGAGATAGCACAGCGGGTAGGGCATTTGCCTTGCACACGGCCGACCCGGGTTCGATTCCCTCATCCCATATGGTCCCCTGAGATACCGCCAGGAGTAATTCCTGAGTGCAGAGCCAGGAGGAACCCCTGTGCATCGCCAGGTGTGACCCCAAAAGCAAAAAAATAAATAAATAAAAATAAAATAAATAAAAGGTCCCTTCCTCCCACATCTCGAGATTTAAAAAAAAAAAAAAGAATAACCCCTGAGCATAAAAACAAAACAAAACAAAACATGGGGGCCGGAGAGATAGTACAGCGGGTAGGGCGTTTGCCTTGCACACAGCCAACCCAAGTTCGATCCCTGGCATCCCATGTGGTCTCCTCAGCACTGCCAGGAGTAATTCCTGAGTGCAGAGCCAGGAGAAGGAACCACTGAGCATTGCCGGGTGTGACCCAAAGAGGAAAAAAAAAAAACCAAAGAGACCAGATAACTTGTCCAGGCAGGGCTTGGTTGGAAATGTCCAGAATGTGTCCCTTCATTTTATCCCCATGGGTAAGAAGCTGGAGCCTTAATCAGAGATCTCAATTATTTTCATGCCAAACACAGTAACAACAAGTCTCACAATGTGTTGTGAGACGTTACTGGTGCCCGCTCGAGCAAATCGAATGAACAACAGGAGGGACAGTGCTACAGTGCTACTTTACATATTTACTTATTTGTTTTTTGATGGAGGGGGCACACCTGGCGATGCTCAGGAGTCACTCCTGGGGACCCAAGGGGGATGCCGGGGATTGAACCTGGGTCGGCCGCTTGCCAGGCAAACGCCCTCCCTGCGGTCCCAGTTCTCTGGCTCCTGAATTGTGCATTTTAACACCCCAAGTCCTGGCTCTGACACAGGCATTTGTACCTTCCTGGGGTCCCCAGTCCCTCACCACGCCATCCCCCGACACGACGCTGGAGCCCCAGGGACATTGCCACACACGGTTTCTGAGCTCTGCTCTGGAGGCCTTCTAGAATGTTCCTCAGCCCTTGCCTCTGCATTGCCGGGTCACCCCCAAAGCCTGGGCTCAAGTCTCTGAGTTTGACATTGAGTCCCGGAGAGCAAAAGGACCTTCGATTTCTTTTCCTAACACTGCGTCCCTGGTCCACGCCATGAATGCAGGGATGGAGAAAGGTCCCCTCCGGGCTGAGTGCTGGGTGCGGGGTGCCGGGTATGGGGTGGGGTAGGGTACCAGGGAGCCTGGCAGAGATGGGGACACTTCTCCTTGTCGCCACTAGATGGCAGCAGAACCTCCCGAGTCAGCCTTTCCAGAACCCTTCCGTCCTTGGACCACCAAAACAACGGTTCAAGTGTTTCTTGGACTGCTTGGCAAAGTGCATTCAGAAAGTGGGGGTCAGGGGAGGAAAAGAATCCCAATGTGAGAGGGTCAGAGAGAGCACAGCGGGTGGGGCGTTGGCTTTGCACGCGACTGACCCGGGTTCAATCCCCAGCATCCCGTAGGATCCCCTGAGCACTGCCAGGAGTGATTCCTGAGTGCGGAGTCAGGAAGAATTCCTGAGTGTGTCGCCGCGAAAGAAAGAAAGAAAGAAAGAAAGAAAGAAAGAAAGAAAGAAAGAAAGAAAGAAAGAAAGAAAGAAAGAAAGAAAGAAAGAAAGAGAAAGAAAGAAAGAAGTGAGGGAGGAGGGAAGAAGGAAGAATGGAGGGTAGGAAAAAGGAAGGAAGGAAGGAAGGAAGGAAGGAAGGAAGGAAGGAAGGAAGGAAGGAAGGAAGGAAGGAAGGAAGAAAATGGAAGAAGGAGGGATGGAAGGAAGGATGGAAGGAAGGATGGAAGGAAGAAAATGGAAGGAAGGAGGGATGGAAGGAAGGATGGAAGGAAGGAAGGAAGGAAGAAAATGGAAGGAAGGAGGGATGGAAGGAAGGATGGAAGGAAGGAAGGAAGGAAGAAAATGGAAGAAGGAGGGATGGAAGGAAGGATGGAAGGAAGGAAGGAAGGAAGGAAGGAAGGAAGGAAGAAAATGGAAGGAAGGAGGGATGGAAGGAAGGATGGAAGGAAGGAAGGAAGGAAGAAAATGGAAGGAAGGAGGGATGGAAGGAAGGATGGAAGGAAGGAAGGAAGGAAGGAAGGAAGGGAGGGAAAATGGAAGGAAGGAAGGAAGGAAGGAAGGAAGGAAGGAAGGGAGGGAAAATGGAAGGAAGGAAGGAAGGAAGGAAGGGAGAATGGAAGGAAGGAAGGAAGGAAGGAAGGAAGGAAGGAAGGAAGGAAGAAAATGGAAGGAAGGAGGGATGGAAGGAAGGAAGGAAGGAAGGAAGGAAGGAAGGAAGGAAGGAAGGAAGAAAATAGAAGGAAGGAGGGATGGAAGGAAGGATGGAAGGAAGGAAGGAAGGAAGGAAGAAAATGAAAGGAAGGAAGGGAGAATGGAAGGAAGGAAGGAAGGAAGGAAAGAAGGAAGGAAGAAAATGGAAGGAAGGAGGGATGGAAGGAAGGAAGGAAGGAAGGAAGGATGGAAGGAAGGATAGAAGGAAGGAAGGAAGGAAGGAAATGGAAGGAAGGAGGGATGGAAGGAAGGAAGGAAGGAAGGAAGGAAGAAAATGGAAGGAAGGAGGGATGGAAGGAAGGATGGCAGGAAGGAAGGAAGAAGGAAGGAGGGAAGGGAGGAGGGGAGGGAGGAGGGGAGGGAGGGAGGGAGGAAGGAGCCCCCCGGGGAGCTGTTCCTGGTAGGCTCCCGCTAGGTCCCTAGGTGCTGGAGTTCCGCATTTCCTCGCTGTGCAGCCTTGGGTGAGTTCCTTAACTTCTCGGGCCCGTTTTCCCGCTGCTGACCCGAGTGTCTAAAGCAAAGCATCGCCCTGGGGCGCAGAATCCCAAGCAGGTTCCTTCCTGCTTCAGAAGGGGCCCTGCGCCCCCCCCCCCCCAACTCCACAGAGAGCAGAAGCCCGCCCGCACCCCTGCGCGGGTGCCGAGATGCCCAGGCGCGGAGGGGCGAGGCGGGCCGGGCCGGGCGGGCCGCACCTGTCGCGCGCGCGGGCCTTGGGATCCGAGTGTCCCAGCGCCCGCCGCCCCCGAGGGAGGCGGAGCCTGACCCGCGGCGGTATTTTTAGTCCCCGGGGCTGCCAGGAGACACCGGCCCAGCCCCCAGCCTGCTGGCAGCGACCGGAGGAGCCGGGGAGCACAGTCAAGGTCAGTGTCCCGCGCGCGAGCTGGGGTGTCGCCCGCCCGCAGGGCCGGCCTGGCCCCCCTCCAGCAGCGCTGCCAGGGAGGAGCCGGGGCTGGAGGGAGGCGCGAGGGCCGGGCCGAGGGGACCCCAGTCTGCAGCGGCCGGAGAAGGCGCCCTCCCCGCCCACCCCGGCCCCTCCGTGGGGCCCACACCCCCCAACTCGCCCGACACAGCAGCGAGTCTCCCCGGGCGGGGCGTGGTGGGGACAGCCTGGATTGGCACCCGTGGTCGGTGAGAGCCCCGGTGGGGGGGCGGCCACCCGAGACGCTGGCCCCAGAGTGCTCAGTGGGTGCCAAATCCCAGGACTGGGTCTTCTCCTCCTCCAGGCAGGCCCCCAGGCTTCCCTGCAGGGCAAGCGGCTCCGTCGAAGCCCAGGGCTGATGAATGAGGGGCCCTGCAGCCGCCTTGCGGGGGTGGGGGGTGGGGGGCAGACACCTGGATGCTTCTCTGCCGCCCCCCGGGGAGCCGGGTCCCCGTGGGAAAGAGAAGGGGTGCCCCAGCTCTGGAGGAGGATCCCGGGACAGAGAGATAGAACAGCGGGTGCGGCGCTGGCCTTGCCCTGGGCCGACCCGGGTTCAATCCTCAGCACCCTGAGGGTTTCTGAGCCCCTCCAGGAGGGATCCCCGAGCACTGAGCCAGGAGTCAGCCTCGAGCATCTGGGTGTAGCTCAAACTACACACACACACACAAACACACATAGAAACACACACCACATGTACACATACACACATAGAAACACACACACATACACACATGTACACATGCAAAACACACACAAACATACTCACATGTACACATACACACATACAAGCACACAGACACACATATATACACATACACATGCATACATATACAAATACACAATACACACTCATACACACATACACACATACATACACACACACTTCTTAAAGTTCTAGGCAATGAGGCCGGGAGCCAGGGAGGGGCTGAGGGAGACTTTTTGTCTGATACCTGGGCAGGGGGAGTGGGGAGGAAGAGACAGGTTCACACTAGGATTCAGACCCAGGGGGGTCCTGCCTGCTGCCTCCCCCAAGCCCCCCCAGGAGAGCTAGGAAACAGCCCTGACGAGACCCCCATGCCCTGCGTCTCCTCAGGCTTCCGGCCTCCCTTGCCCCTTCCGGGTCAAACTCTGGCCCCGCACACGGCCGCGGGGTGGAGAGCGAGGACCTGGTCACTCTGGAGCTGTGGTTCTGGGACCTCAAGGGCTGCAGGGGTGGGGCGTGAAGGTCCCCCATGTCCATAACCTCGGCCTCTGCGGCAGGAGAGGGAGGGAGCGGGCGGGACCACCCCCCCAGGCATCTGTGGCCCCCGGGAACACGCAGGGGTGACGCACTACCAGACAACAGTGGGCCTGTGGACAGCCCTGTGCACGGGGGCCCTTCCTGGCCCTTCAGTTGGGCACCTGCTGCCCGCGGCCGCTGGACGGGATAATTTTTTTTTAAGAAATGGAACCTTTTCTTTTTTTGGGGGGGAGGGTCACACCCTGTGATGCTTAGGGGTTACTCCTGGCTCTGCACTCAGGAATTATCCCTGGCAGTGCTCAGGGGACCATATGGGATGCCGGGAATCGAACCCGGGTCGGCCGCATGCAAGGCAAACTCCCTCCCCGCTGTGCTATTGCTTTTCTTATTCTTATTCTTATATTCCGTTTCTCCAGCCCCAGAAATGGAACCTTTCCAAGGTTAATAAGCAAAGACTCTGAGACAGAACTAAAATGGTTAAAAACACACAGAGAAATTAAATACCTAACCTCTCGGGCATACATATTTAAAATAATAGTCTCATTATATATAAAAAAAAAAACCCTTTCCATTTATTTTTCTACCCAATTCATTGATGAGTGATATATAAAAATAGATAAACAGATTAGCATAAATATTTACTGAAAGACATACAAAACAATGACCAAGAAACAAAGGAGTGAAGTAACTTTAGTCCGAACCAAGTCGGGCGTCCAGACCAGCAGGTCTGTGACGGGGCAGAGTGAGCTCAGAGATCGTCACAGGAGGGCGTTGACGGCAAAACTTCCCAAGTCAAATCTCAACAGTGTCGCGATGGTCCAAGTGACCGACACAGGGAAGGGCTTCAGGGAGCGTGTCGGGGATGGGATGACGGCCAGGGGTGGAGTGCCCCTCCTTAAACACTGGAGCCCCAGCAACCCTTTTGATGAGGTTTTAATAATTTTCCATCGTTGGGCCACACCTGGTGGTGCTCAGAGCTGACTCCTGACTCCGTGCTCAGGCCTCAGGCCTGGCAGGGGCTTGGGGGACCTTATGGGGTGCCAGGGATCGAACCCAGCTCAGCCACCTGCAAGGCAAACGTCCTCCTCACGTGCTTTCTCTCCAGCCCCATGAGATCTTAAAGACTTGCCCACCCCCATACCCGGGTGGGGTGAGGGAGACTAGAAGAAACTGGGGTTCACAGCAGGATTCAGATCCGGGGGGTGGGTCCTGCCACCTCCCCCAAACCCTCATCCCAGTTTCCTGCCTCCACTGATGGGTGCAGAGTCCTGCTCTCTTTCATTGGTTGGTGGGTTTGGGGGGTCCCCACCCAGCAGTGCCCAGGGCCTCCCCCTTCTGGCTCTGGGCCTAGGGAGCCATGATATTCGCCCAGGCTGGAACCCGGAGCTCCCTCATGCCCAGTCCGAGCTCGGCCCTGGCCTGTGGGTCCCAATAAGCACCCAAAGAGGCTGAATCTTCCAGGACCTCCAGGGGCAGCCTCCAACACTGGGCGGGTCACCGGGCCTGGCTGGCCATGGCGTGTCTGCTCTTTCCTGCCTTCTGCCTCCCCTCCAGCCCTGCTGAGGGTCCAGAGTTGCTTTCTGGTGGGTTCTAGACCAGGGGAGCAGCCGGCGGGGCCTGGCTCTGGCTTGCACGGGCAGGCACGACCTCCAGCCGGAGAGCCTCTAACTCCCCTGGCTCCTTGGAATCGGCTGACTCGATAAATAAAGCTCATTGAAAGGATTTGCAAGAGGTCAGACAGGAAGTGGCAGCTGCCGGGGAACCTGAGCCCCGTAATCCAGCCCGGCTTTACCCAGGAGATCCAATTAGAGGGCACTGTGCCCGCCCCCCCCCAAGGTTGCGCTGGCAGGCTCTGAGTTTGGGGGTCTGACTCAGGAAGACCACGAAATGCACGGTCCTTCCTCCCGCCCACCACTGTGGCCAGAAGCCCTTGTGTACGTAGCCCAGTGGGGTCTCTGGCTAGAGGCCAGTGACTGACCATGGGCAGCAGCTCAGGGAGTACATGACCACCAATGCCTGCCCCTAGCAGGGAATGAAGCAAGAGCAGGCAGCTTTAGACAAAGGCACCCATGTGAGGACACGTTATCGGGGAACGTACGTGACAGGGCCGTGGACCCCAGGGTCAGCGGCTCACCCTTTCCCAGCCTCCTGGCCAGCAGCTATAAATGTTGCTCATCGCCTCTAGGGACACTGTGAAGAGAACTTGGGCTCCCGCCAGAGACGTGCTCTGAGATCCATGACGTCCTGTGTAAATTCAGGCAGGGCTGGTTCCACCTCGATTGTCCACCAGGTCAAGCCAACTCTCTCATCTCCCACCGGGGGGGGGGGGCTGTGAGTTTCTGGCACCTGGGCATGCCTGAGTTGGTTTTACTGTTCCCTGCACATGGTGTCTACACAGAGCAGGTCTTCCAGAACCAGGAGGGAGAGAGATGGAGTGGACGGTGAGAACGTGGCTGCGTGGATAGGTGATGGATAATTGGTGATGAAGAAGTGGTGGGCAGATGGATAAACGGGCAGATGGTGAATGGGCAGGTAGGTGGATGGATGGATAGTTGGATGGGTGAACAAATAGATGGATGGGCAGGTAGATTAATGGATAGACAGATGGATGGATGGATGGATAGATGGACGGGTGAATGGATGGCTGGTTGGATGGATAGATAGATAAATGGGTATATGGATGGATAGACGGATAGATGGGTAGAGATGGATGGGTAGATGGATGGATGGGTAGATGGACAGATAGATGGATGAATGAACAGATAAATGAATAGATGGATAGATGGATGGATAGACAAATAGATGGATGGGCAGGTAGATTAATGGATGGACAGATGGATGGATGAATGAATGGTTGGTTGGATAGATAGATGGATAAATGGGTGTATGGATGGATAGACAGATAGATGGGTAAAGATGGATGGGTAGATGGATGGATGGGTAGATGGATGGATGACGGGTAGATGAATGGATGAGGAGGTAGATGGACGGCTAGATCAATGGATGGACGGGTAGGTGGATGGATGGGTGGATGGATGATGGATGGTTGTATGGATGGGTAGATGGATGGAAGGATGATAGATGAGTTGATGATGAAGGCACGATAGGCAGATATACATCTATCTGTATTGATGAATGATAAATAGATGGTTAGTGGATAGATGGATGGATGGTGGATGACAAATGGATGAAGAACAGATGATGGCTGGATGTATGGATAATTGATGAATAAATGGATAAATGTAAAATAAAGCAACAGTCCCCCCCCTTGACTTCCTTATAGGTCATCCATCCTTTTAGTCAATGAGTATCTGTTGAGTGCAACCTTGAGGCAGCACTCTGTGTGAGATCCAAGAGAGTCACACAGTCCTGCCCCTACGAAAATCAAAATAAGGTATTTAGGATCATGGACTGGGATGGAAGGAGGGGGTGGCGGTTACTTCCTGGGTGCGAATCCCAGCTCTTCCAACAACTGACTATGTGAGCGGGACAAGCCCCCCTAAGTTCCCCTCCACCGAAAGGAGAAAATAAGGAGCCGGGGAGAGAGAGAGAGAGTATAGCAGATTCGATCCCTGGCATCCCATAGGGTCCCCTGAGCACCACCAGGAGGGATTCCCGAGTGCTGGAGCCAGGAAGAAACCCTGAGCATCGCTGGGTGTGGCCCACAAAACCACAAAACAATAATAACAATGAAAAATAAAATAAAAGGAGAGAATGACAGCACCTCGCCTATAAGGCTGTCAGGGAATTAAACAAACGTAAAGTGCCTGGAAGAGCGCCCGGCAGCCGGCTAAGTCTGCGAGCATTTAAACTGACACTAATGGAGGAGCTGGCTTGGAAACAAAGGAACAGAATGCAGCAAGGCCGGTGCCACAAGAGGCACCCACAGGAGAAGCCAGGGGAAGGCGTATGCCATTGTACCCGGAGCCGGTGGGTCACACAGAGCTCTTCAAAGGATTTGAGCAAGGCGTCGAAGCCAGGAGAGTGGGAGGATGGGAAAGTCGAGATACCTCGAGACCAAGGCCTGGCCCTCGGAGTCACCCAGCCCTAAGAAGGAAATTCCCTAGGTTCCCTCGGACCAGGGGGGGTTGGGTGAGGGGCCTGCTGGCAATGTGGGCGGAGCGTGGTGGGGGAGACGTTTCGTCTGGGCCTGTCCTGACCCGGGACCGGAGAGGGCACATGACAGGCCCTCTCGGGTGGCAGGCAGCAGGCAGGAGTTGGGTTTCAGGCTGCTGGGTGGTGGCCTTTCTCCTGGCCCCTGAGAGTCCCCAGACAGTGGCCCAACCTCTTGCCACACACACCCCACCCCCCGCCCCTCCCCCCACGCCCTGGGTTGTCCGACCTCCCCACAATGGCACCTGCCCCAAAATAGCTTCCATGTGAGGGCGAGAGAAAGGAAAAGATTAGACCCTTGCGTGAAAGGGGACACGGGGGTGTGGGGTTGGGGGGGGTGAGGGGGTGAGCGCTGAGAGCAGTCAGGTGACCAGGTGTCGTCCAGCACCACCACAGGAGGTATAAAGGGCCTCGGGCACCCGGGGGCCGGGAGTCCCTGCGGACAGAGCCAGGACACCCAGTCAACCCACTCCTGCTCTTTTGATCTCCTTCAGGCTCTGCCATGGCGCTCAGCGACGGGGAATGGCAGCTGGTGCTGAACACCTGGGGGAAGGTGGAGGCCGACATCCCAGGCCACGGGCAGGAGGTCCTCATCAGGTAAGAGGCGGAGGCACCAGCCTTCTCCCACAAGGCACAGCCTGGTCCAGGGTCGACCAGTTGGCCCGGGCAGGGGTCGACCAGTTGGCCCGAGACCAGAGCATCCAAGGCCCCCAGTGGGGTTCCCTTTCTGCTTGTCAGTGCCCAGGGCTGGAGTCAGGAAGGGACCCAGGACCCGGCTGGGGACTGAGGCAGCAGCTGGTGACCAATCTGGGACTGCCCGGATGGAAGGCTGGACATTTAACCAGACCATGTCCAGGGGGCGCCTCACTTAAGGGCCAAGGATAAGGGTATCGAGGTGGGTTGAGCCATAGCCTTAGACTTGGCTCTGCCCCAGAGCAGCTGTGGGACTCTGGGCAAGGCACACAGCCTCTCTGTGCCTCCATCTCCTCTCCTACACAAAAACGCAGAAAGCCTCACGTCAGAGAGCGGAAGCGCAGGTCCAGTAAGGGAATGCGTGTCAGGGGTCCAGTGTGGTTCCAAGGCGCCTGATGCGTGGAAGGTGCTAGAAGGTGCTAGAAAGTGCTAGAAGGTGAGAGAAGGTGCCAGACGGTGCTAGTAGCTGCTAGAGATGAAGTCCAGGCAGAGACTTCAAAGCCACATCACTGGAAAACAGGAGGCAGAGCCTCACCAAGGACGTCTGGGGGTGGCTCGAGCTTGACTTGAGAGTTCACAGTTGTGGTCTCTGAGCACTTTTTTTTACCCTCAGTTACGCACAGGGGTGGGGTGGGGTGTCCGGAAGAGTTGGAGAGAACAGACTCCTGAGTTTTGTAGCCAGAGGGATGGTGAGGGGGGCTGGAAACAGCGCCTCATCCCCCCCTACCCCGACCACCCTCCAGCCCTCTGCTCTGCTCGGGACTACTCTAGGGGCATGGTCTAAAGGGGTGTCCCAGTGTCTCCCAAACCCGGGAGGAAGTGGCCAGGGGCACACTGTCCTCCTCTGAGCCACGGCTGGCTCTCTTCCTGTCTCCTGGGGCCACTTCCAGATTCCACGTCTGGGGGAGGGCAGATCCTCTATGCTCTACTCTACAAGGGTGGCACCATTGGCGCCCACACTGTAGAGTGTCGGGGTGTTTCTGTCTCCTGTTGGTCCCCGGGGCCTCAGCTGGGTTTCCTCAGCCACCAGCCCGTGCTGTGACCTTGGATAAGCCCCTCCTACCGAGACCTTTCCCGAGTGACCCCCTGCCTCGCTCTCACGTTCTGGTCAAAGAGCCCGTGATCCCACCTGGGCAGTGACCAGGAGATCAGAGCGTGGAACCAGCAACTTTCCTTGGTACTCTGGGACCCATGCCCTGGGGGACAGTGACCTCGGAAGTCTTTTGTTTGTTTATTTATTTTTTTGTTTTGTATTTTTGAGCCACAGAGCTAACTCCTGGCTCTGCCCTACTCAGGAATTTCTCCCGGGGGAGTTCCGGGGACCCTATGGGGTGCTGGGGCTCAAACCCGGGCAGGCTGTGTGCAAGGCTGACGCCCACCCCACTGTAATAGGCCTTTGGAGGCCTTGAAGGAGACTCGGGTATTGGGGGGGGCAGATACTTCCTCCTTTCCCAGGCTGGATCTGAGAGGTGCCAGGGGCCGGGTGCCAGGGACGAGACGTGATGGCCAATCTCCTGTCAGGCGGCAGACGCCACACCAACTGGTCCTGGCTGCGGCATGGAGCTGGGGTGGGGCCGGGACGGTGATGCCAATGTCAGGGGTGCGGGTACTCGCAGGGGCCCAGGGCTCTCAGGCTGGGCCAGACTGGACCCGGGCTTTCTTGCTGACCTTGGAGAGGTCACTCCTTGCCCTCAAGTAGGGGGAGGGCAGCTCTGTCCACCAGAGTCTGTTTAATATAGCACCGAGCGTGGCCCTTGCAGACCCATATCAGAATTTCTAGAACCTGAGAGGCTGTGAGATCAGTGGGAGATTCTGGTCCTGAAAGGTGGGGGGGGGGGGGGCAGGAGGGAAGGGTCCCTGAACATCACTGGGTGTGACCAAAAAAGCAACAAAAATAAATAAATAAAAATTAAGGGCTGGAGTGATACCACAGCGGGGAGGGCATTTGCCTTGTACGCAGCCAATCCGGGTTCAATTCCCAGCATCCCATAGGGTCCCCTGAGCACCGCCAGGAGTGATTTCTGAGTGCAGAGCCAGGAGTAACCCCTGTGCATTGCTGGGTGTGATCCAAAAAGAAAAAAAATTAATAATAATAATAATCTTTGGGGGCTGGATCGATAGTACAGTGGGTAGGGTGTTTGCCTTGCACGTGGCCGACCCGGGTTCGATTCCCAGCATCCCATAGGGTCCCCTGAGCACCGCCAGGAGTAATTCCTGAGTGCAGAGACAGGAGTAATCCCTGTGCATCACCAAGGTGTGACCCCAAGAGCCAAAATAATAATAATAATAATAATCATCTTTTCTGCTTTCCTAATGTCTGCCACTGAACAAAATGTTGTGAGGTTATGGGAAGCTTGAAAATTCGTCCTGGAGGCCAATGCTCCTTAAGTTACACAGAGAAAATAGAGCCGGGCAAGGGTGACTGTAGGGAACATGCAGATTCCCAATCTGATGGCAGAGGTGAGGGTGGAGGTGATGGGAGGGTGGAGTAATGGTGTTGATGGTGGAGGCTATGATGGTCTCCATGAGGTCAGTGACAAAGGTGAGAACTGTCGAGGTGATAGCAGTTGAGAGGGGGACAGCAGGAACGTTCTAAGACACAGTGGCCCCCAGACTCGGCCTTGCGTGCTTCACAGATACCATGAGGGCGCCTGGATCAAAGGAGAGGTCAGGTGGGGTCCCCACGGTCCCGAAGCTTGTGAGCCGCGTCTCTGTTCTCTGTGCCCTGTAGACCCTCGACCTCAGCCCGGCCTTTCGTTCTAGAGCACAGGCGTTCGCAAGTCTGGGTGCTTGTGGTTCTACTGTGGGGGTCCTCTCGGGTCCAGTTCCAAGTGGGCCTGCTGGGAAGGGTCCTCCCCTTGCTAAGGGATGAGCGAGCTGGTAGACAGCAGCTTAGAGGGGACGCTGGTATCAGGCCAGCCAGGACTGCTGAGACGCTGGCCCTCATCCCGTCCCCGCCCCTTTCCGGCCGTCTCTGCAGGCCTGGGGCTCACGCCAGCCCACAGCCAAGCCTCTGCTGTCAGGCCCAGCCAAGGGGCCACCCCGGGGGCTCAAGAGGCCGGACTGGCCAGGTGGGGCAGGAGTCTGGGTCACCCGACTTCCCTGTACACCTGAAAGCGAAGAGAGGGTTGAGCCTAGAATCTAGAGGCTGAGTCCGCGGTGTCTCTCTTTTTTTTTTTTTTGCTATTTGGGTCACACCTGGTGATGCACAGGGGTTACTCCTGGCTCTGTACTCAGGAGTTACCCCCTGGCAGTGCTCAGGGGACCATATGGGATGCTGGGAATCAAACCCGGGTTGGCCACGTGCCAGGCAAATGCCCTACCCACTGTGCTATCTCTCCAGTCCCCTCTTTTATTTTTTTTTTAATTTAAAATTTTTTTTTGCTTTTTGGGTCACACCCGGCGATGCTCAGGGGTTCCTCCTGGCTCTGCACCCAGGAATTACTCCTGGCGGTGCTCAGGGGACTCTATGGGATGCCAGGGATCGAACCCGGGTTGGCCACGTGCCAGGAAAACGCCCTCCCCGCTGTCCTATTGCTCCAGCCCCCCGGGTGTGTCTTAGTGATATAGCCTCTGTCTCTCACGCGGGATGCTCAGGGTTTGACCCCTGATGCCGAGCAAATAACCCATGAGAGGTTGGAGGCTGCGATGACTCACCCGGATCCGGGAAGTGGTTTCTGTGTCCACACAGTGCCCAGGAGACAGACTCAGCTTCTGTGGTTCTCAGTCCTTGGTTCTTTATCCAAAAGGCTGGGGTGGGGGAGGGGATGATGGGGGAGGGGCAGAGCTCCCCAAAGCTTCTCCCCAAAGCTTCCTGTCTCCTCCGGCCCCTGACATAGCTAGCTGCCCGGATCCTGAACCTGCCGGGCTGAAACTCAAGGCTCATGGTGGCCACAGGGGAATGACCAGGAGCCGGGACCCTCGGAAGGTGGCCCAGAAGAGCTGTCAGTGACGCCGGAGGCTTGGCTGGGGCCCCGGGGGGAGGCGGGACATTGGCCACAGCTGCAGGCGGCCCCGGGCGGCGCTGAGTCACAGGCGAGGCACGTGGTGCCGTGGACACAAGCACGAACCTGCATGTCCCCTCAGAAAACAGAGCGGGGGTGGGGGTGGGGGTCCCGGGAATGACAGAGAACCAAGGTCTCCTGCAAGGGCTCAGTGGGGACAGGGGCTAGCGGGAGGCGGGGAGGAGAGCGAGTTCTGTGCTCACCCCAACCCCAAGTGTGGGTGCTGACTCTCACCCGGGGGTGGTGGGTGGTGGGGCCGACTCTCCGCCCCCAAGATAGATCCCTCTTGTCCCAGCAGAAAGGGTGGGGCTTGGGGCTCCCTGAGGGCTACTGGGGGGCAGGGGTTAGGACCCGTGCAGAAGCTCATGGGGGGGTGTGGGAGAATCAGGGAACAGATGATGGGGATGGGAGGGAGTGGGGCAGGGATCAGAGGAGAATGAACAAGTTTAGGGGCCTCGAGTGCGAAGGTTCTCCTGGGTGCAGGGAGCCCCCAGGGCTGGAGTGTTTCTGCAGCCCGCGGCAGGGATGTTGTTACCCTTGCAACGCTTCCCAGCCCAGGGCTCTGACATGGTGACCCAAAGGGACGCCAGAGCTATGCAGGGGAACAGAGGGGTGCCTTAGCGCCCTGTACCCTCCTGCCACTCCATCCTTGCCAGTCCTCATCTACGCTCCACACGTGGGGGAGAACAGAGAGAAGCCCAGGCAGTGCAGAGATGGTGCAATTCAGAGACAGTGCTGAGCAGAGACAGTGCAATGCAAAGATGGTACAAGGCAGAGATGTGCAGTGTAGAGAGGGTGCAGTGCAGAGATGTGCGGTGTAGAGATGATGCAGTGTAGAGTTGATGCAGAGATGATGCAGTGTAGAGATGATGCAGTGTAGAGATGATGCAGAGATGATGCAGTGTAGAGATGATGCAGAGGTGGTGCAGTGCAGTGCAGAGGCAATGCAGTGCAGAGACGGCTCCCTTCCTCCATCCCAGCCTCCATGCTAAAAAACCACCGCCAGCCATAGAGACCTCTCAGAGGGTCGGGAGCCCTGGGTTCCATCCCTATGGACCCCAAGGAATGGTCAAGGGTAGCTCAGGGGGGGATCCCAACCTCCCTCTGTACCTGAGCAGTGCCTCAGAGCAAGACGGGGCACTGCCAGGGGGAAGCACCCCCAGAAGCAGCCACAGTGAGCACTTATGCCACACTTCCGGGGCCTCCTTCCACCTCAGGAATGCTCGGAGCACTTGGGCGCTCCTGCTTCCTTCAGAGGAAGTTTCCAGGCCCTGAGAGGTGGAGGCAGTTGCAGGGGGGGGTCACACTGCTGGGGAGTGGCCCGTGTCCCCCACCTCTGAGCCCGGTCCTGCTTGCGCCCACAGGCTCTTCCAGGGCCACCCCGAGACCCTGGAGAAGTTCGAGAAGTTCAAGAACCTTAAGTCGGAGGGTGACATGAAGGCGTCCGAGGACCTGAAGAAGCACGGCACCACGGTGCTCACCGCCCTGGGCGGCATCCTCAAGAAGAAGGGGCAGCACCAGGCCGAGCTGGCACCGTTGGCACAGTCTCACGCCAACAAACACAAGATTCCCATCAAGTACCTGGAGGTGCGAGGCCGGGTGGCAAGGGGGCGGGGGGGCGGAGCTGGAACGTGGTGGGGCGGGGTCAGGGTGAAATAGGGGCGGAGCCAGGGCAGAGTGGGGCGGGGCCAGGCTAGGGTGGGGCGGGGCCAGGGTGAGACAGGGGCGGAGCCAGGGAAGGGGGAGGGGCCAGGGTGAGACGGGGCGGAGTCAGGGCAGGGTGGAGCAGGGCCAGGGTGAGACAGGGGCGGAGCCAGGGAAGGGGGAGGGGCCAGGGTGAGACAGGGGCATATCCAGGGCAGGGTGGGGCGGGGCCAGGGCAGGGTGGGCGGGGCCAGGGTGAGATGGGGTGGAGCCAGGGCAGGATGGGACAGGACGAGGGTGACAGGGGCGGAGCTAGGGTGAAACGGGGACGGAGCCAGTGCAGAGTGGGGCGGGGCCAGAGTGAGACAGGGGCGGAGCAAGGGCAGGGTTGATGGGGAGAGGGCGGAGCCAGGTGGGTGGGGGCGGGGCCGAGGTAGGGTGGGTGGAGCCAGGGCAGGGTGGGGGCGGAACTGGGGCCGGGCCGGGGCGGAGCCAGGGGTGGAGGGATGGGGGCAGAGCCAGGGTGGTGCAGGGGCGGAGTCGGGGTTGTGTGGGGCAGAGTAGAGGCGAGCAAGTGTAGGGGCCCGGTGGGTGAAGCCAGGGTGGGATAGGGTCAGTGGGGGCAGGGGGTGGGATCACAGTCAGCTCAAGGTGGGGTCAGGGTGGAGGGGACAAGGGGAGTCAGAGGGGCAAGATTGGGGTCCAAGCCCCAGTTAGGAAGCACTGGGAGGGGGGTGTCTGGGTCCCTCCTCTGCTTCCCAGATACCTTTTCTTTCTCTCCCGGTGTCCCGGAGAGGCCTCTCCGCACCCCCAGACCCACCCCCTACTGCAGCTGTCAGGGGGCATCTCCTCCCCCGGATGTCCTCAGCATTGCACCCATTGGACAGATGTGAAAACCGAGACCGGGAGACATCAGGCAGCTAGTTGGGGTTACCCGGCCGGCACTCCTGCTCCATCTCTGTCCCATCGAAGCCACGACCCCGGCTCCTGCGTCCCTGAGACGGAGTGACACAGGCCGTTGGGGTGGGAGTGGAGAAACCGGGGCTCTGGCCGGTGGGCTTGGGGAGCAGCAGGCTGTCTTTCTTGGTTCCGGCATACTTAAGATGGACACGTACAGCCTGGACAGGAGGGAGGGCGCATCCTCGCTGGTGGGAAGGCAATGAAGATCAGAAGAATGGGAAAAATTCTCAGCCCGAGCCCCTGAGGCAGGACTAGTCTCAGTGTCTGGACAAGTGTGGCTCCAAGGTAGACTCAGTCCACAAAGGCTGCCAGAGCACCAGCCCTCTGACCCACATTCCAAAGAGGAAGTGGGAGGAAGGGAGGAAGTTTCCCCCACGGGCATTTGAGGTGATCCAAAAATCTCATCCAACCAGGGAGGAGCATTCACAAGGGGTTGGCCAGAAGAGCCACTTTCCCTCCCACGGGGACACTGGAAGGGACAGTTTCTTGCCGCTTCCAAGGCCAGTTTCTTTTTCTTTTCTTTTTTTCTTTTTGGGTCACACCCGGCGATGCTCAGGAGTTGGGTCCTGTGGTTTGCAAAAGAGGCATTGAGTGGCAATCATGTTCGGTCCATAGTCTACTTTCAGCATGCATCTCCCATCCTGGGAGGATCCTCCCAACAACCCTTGATTTGGTGCTCCCTTCTCTATCTGAGCTGCCTTTTCCCCCAGCATGTGTGGCTGTCCTCCAAGCCATGGAGTGAACTTCCTGGTACTAATCTCAGCCACTCCTGAGTGTTAGTCTCCCATTTTGTTACTTTACGTCCCCCAGATGAATGCAATCTTTCCGTGTCTATCCCGTTTTTTCTGACTCATTTCGCTTAACATGATACTTTCCATGTAGTACCACTTGTATGTAAATTTCACGACTTCATCTTTTCTAACAGCTCATAGTACTCCACTGTGTAAATGTACCAGAGTTTCTTCAACCAGCCATCTGTTCTCGGGCACTCAGGTTTTTTCCAGATTCTGGCTATTGTAAAGAGTGCTTCAGTTCACTCTTAACTGCACTCAGGAATCACTCCCGGTGGGCTCGGGGCATCGGGTGGGATGCAGGAGATCAAACAAGGGGCATGCAAGGAAAATAAATGCCTTCCCCACACCACGATCTCTATGTTCCTGGCACGGGCACATTTTGGGAGCTTGATGTAGACGCCTCATCTCTGCCCCGCCTGAGTCTAAGACGTCCTCTTCTCCTCTGCCCCTCCGTTTCTCTCCTTCCCTGTCCTTGTCTTAGTTTTATTTTTTTGTATGGGGGCCGCAGCTGGTGATGCTCAGGGGTTCCTCCTGGCTCTCTACTCGGGAATTACTCCTGGCTGTGCTCAGGGGGCCATATGAGATGCCGGGAATCGAACCTGGATCAGCCACATGCAAGGCAAACGCCCTACCCGCTGTCCTATTCTCCCTTTCATGAGAATGGAACCTTTTTATTTTTTATTATTTGGGGGGGGGGTCACACCCGGTGATGCACAGGGGTTACTCCTGACTCACGCACTCAGGAATGACTCCTGGCAGTGCTCGGGGGACCCTATGGGATGCTGGAAATCGAACCTGGGTCGGCCGGTGCAAGGCCAACGCCCTACCCGCTCTGCTATCACTCCAGCCCCAAGAACGGAACCTTTGAACTGTACCACCCAACCCTGTCCACCAGGGGTCGCTCCTCCCTTCCCAGTCGCCTGCCTGGCACGAGTTCCCCCAAACCCAGTGGCTCTGCCGTGGACACAGGGTAGGGTCAGTTTCGGGGTCCGGCGGGAGCCACCTCCATCTCTGTGTAAGGTCCCACCTAGACTTTAGGTCTCCCAAGCACTCTGATGGCAACAGAGAAGAGGCGAGTCTGTCCCCACCCCACCCATTCACCTCCCCACCACCCCATGAAGTCACTCAGCCGAAAATCAAGAGCACTCGAGAGAGAGTCCTCCTGAGAGAGGCCTCCTGGCTGGGCCAAGGGAGGTGGGGATGGAAACCGGCCCCTTTCTCTCTGCGGACCCCACTCCCAGTCTGGCACTTGTCCTGGGGTGCATGCAGCCAACCCCAGATCGATCCCCGGAGCCTCATCAAGCCCAGGAGTCATCCCTGAGCACCTAGACAAGAAGATAAGGAAGCTTTTCATTCTTTTTGGGTCACACCTGGCGATGCTCAGGGGTTCCTCCTAGTTCTGCACTCAGGAATCACTCCTGGCGGTGCTCAGGGGACCCTATGGGATTCTGGGAATCGAACCCAGGTCGGCTGCGTGCAAGGCAAATGCCCTCCCCACTGTGCTATCGCTCCAGCCCCAAGACAAGGAACTTTTGTCCTGCCATGGTTTGGCCTGTCCTGAGCCACAGCTGAGAAGGTAGGGGGTGACCAGGGCCATGCGGGTTAGGCCTTTCCCAGCTAGCTGGGGACAAAGGGCCGAGCCCAGAGCAGCCCCTCAGCTGGTTTCCCCAGGGCTCCGCTCCCCGACGGCAGAGACGGGAGCCCGTGCCTGACGCCCTTCTCTCTCTCCTGCAGTTCATCTCGGAAGCCATCATCCAGGTCCTGCAGGCCAAGCAGGGTGGAGACTTTGGGGCCGACGCCCAGAGCGCCATGAACAAGGCCTTGGAGCTCTTCCGGAACGACATTGCTGCCAAATACAAGGAACTGGGGTTCCAGGGATAAGGACCCCCCTCCGAGCTCCCCCACCCCAGCCGCGGGTCCCCAGGGCCCAGGGGAGGATGCGGGGGGCGGGGGAGGCCTCACCTCACGTAGTCGCATGTAGAGTGTGTTCTGGGTGTCCGTCTGAGCGGAGGATAGCAGGGTAACGTTGGAGGGCAGCGGGGTGCAGGGGTCCGAGGGGCTCCCCCCCTGCTCCTTGGGAACCGGGGAAACCACGGCCTTGCGCCCACCCACCGCGGGAGGGGGCTGTGACACCCTTTCACCAAACAATGTGTCCCCACGCGGCCCCACACCCCCAAACGCAAGCTGGACACCACCCCCCGCGGTGACCATCCTGATCCTCCCGCCCCCGAAACAGCAGAATGTCCCTTGGCAAAGGGGCAGGGGTGCGGGCGGGGAGGGACAGCCCCCGCCAGCCCCCCGCCCCCCAACATCAGCCTCCTCAGCTCCCACGGCGCCCCCTGGGCTCAATAAAGGCCTGGCACAGCTCTGCAGCCTTCATCCGCGTCGGCGTGGTGACTCCCCCAACGCCTCACCCCCCCCCCCAGGAGCCAACAGCAGGGAGGGGAGGAGTGCGGGGAGGAGCCCCTTCGGGGTGCAGGTAGCCCCGAGGGACAGAGGGTCTCAGGCCCCTGGAGGGGGGAGCGCCCAGCAGCTGAGACAGGCCCTCGGCTGCCACAGCTCTGTCACACTCCAGACACCGGCTTGTGAGTGTGTGTGGATGGTGTGTGGTGTGTGTGTGGTGTGTGGTGTGTGTGTGTGTGTGGTATGTATGTGTGGTGGTGTGTGTGTGGTGTGTGTATGGTATGTGATGTGTGTGGTGTGGGGGTGCAGTGGGGTGTATGTGGTAGAGTATGTGAGTGGTGGTGTGTGTGGTGGTGGTGGGTTGTGTATACGTGGTGTGTGTGGTGGTGTGTATGCATGGTGAGGTATGTGTGGGGGGTGAGGTGTGTGTGGTATGTGGTATGTGTGGTGTGTGTGGTGGGGGGTGTGTGTGGTATATGTGTCGTGTGTGTGTTTTGTGTGTCTGTGTGTGGTGGGTGCACTGTATGTGGTATGTATGTGGTGTGTGTATGTGTGTATGGTGGTGTATGTGTGGTGTGTGTGGTGGTGTGTTGTGTATGATGGTGTGTGTGTGGTGTATATGTGGTGTGTGTCTGTGTGTGTGGTGTGGTGCTGTGTGTGTGCTGTGTGTATGTGTGTATGGTGGTGTGTGTGTTGTGGTGTGTGTGGTGTGTGGTGGGGTATGTGTGTGGTATATGTGTGGTATGTGTGTTTTGTGTGTGTCTGTGTGTGGTGTGTGTAGTGTGTGTTGTGTGTATATGTGTATGGTGGTGTGTGTGTAGTGTGTCTGGTGTATGTGTGGTGCTGTGTTGTGGTGCTGTGTGTATGGTGGTGTGTGTGGTGTGTGTGGTGGTGTGTGGCGGTGTGTGGTGTATGGTGGGGTGTGTGTGGTATACGTGTGGTGTGTGTTTTGTGTGTTTGTGTGTGGTGGGTGAGGTGGGTGTGGTGGGTGTGGTGTGTGGTGTGTGTATGGTGGTGTGTGTGTGTGGTGTGTGTGGTGCTGTGTGTATGTGTGTTTGGTGGTGTGTGTGGTGTGTGGTGTATGGTGGGGTGTGTGTGGTATATGTGTGGTGTGTATGTTTTGTGTGTGTCTGTGTGTGGTATGGTGTGGTGTGTGTATGGTGGTAGTGTTGTGTGTGTGTGGTGTGTGTGTGGTGCCTTCTGTGTGTGTACGGTGGTGGTGTGTGTGTATGTGTGTATGGTGGTGGTGGTGTTTGTGTGTGGTGGTGTATGTGGGTGTGTGTATGGTGGTGGTGTGTGTGGTATGTGTGTGGTGCTGTGTGTATGTGTGTGTGTGTGTGTGTGTGTTGTGTGTGTGAGCAGGAGCTTGAGCCAGAAGGCAGGGACTCAGCCCCACAGACACGCAGGGTTAAGCCTTCCGGGGAGGGGACCGACCCCTTCTCTTCCTGGGTGTGGTGTTGTTGCTGTTGGGGTCACGCCCTGCAGCGCCCAGGCTTCCTCCGAGCTCCTGGCTCAGGAATCCCTCTGGCGGGCTCAGGGACCACCAGGGACAGGATGCTGGAGATGGAACCGGGGTCCGCCAGGCCCCTCAGCCCAGAATCCCCAAAGCCTGATTGCAACACCAGCCTCAAGGTCGTGGCTGCAGTTCCCCAGCAGAGCCTGTGACCGCCACAGCCGGGAAGGGGCATTAGAGGAAGGTCTGGTGACCTGAGTGACCCGGTGAGGGCCCTGACAGCGCCAGAACCCGGGCGACCGCCTCCGGGTCCCAGAAACCTCGGGTTGGGGGGGGGGCGGGTCTCCGAGGGGAAGGGCCCAAGCCAGGGCCTGGGGCCCTGCAGTGCTCGGTGCCAGCACACCTGCCCTACCTACGCCCCCCCCTGCCGGGAAGCCCCCTCCCTGAAGCTCTGGGCTTTGGGATTCATCCTGATGCTCCGAGAAGGAAGGCTGAGGCGGGAGGGTCCCCCCTCCCCAGGGGCGGGTGCAGGGGAGCATTTAGATCTGAGCTGCAGCCAAGACGCACGCACGTTTGTCTGCGGTGAGTGCTCCGGGGGTCTCCTCTACGTGGGTGAGATGTCAAGTCCCTGTCCACCCCCCTCCCCCAGCCGCCAAAGCAAACGAGGAGATTAGCGGGAGAGCGGCCCCCCGCTGTTTGTCATGCACCCCACGTCCCTCGCAGAGGGGATTTGTCGCGCTCAGAACACCGAGAAGCAGCCACACACGCCTGACATGCACAGAAATGCAAGCATGGGGGTTTGTGTTGTTCTGTTCTGTTTTGTTTCGTTTTGTTTTGTTTTTCCTGGAACTCAACTAAATGTTTCTTGATTTGCTTTTCCACTCTGGGTGTATCCCCAGCGATGCTCAGGCCTGGGAGGGCTCGAGAGGGTCACTTAGATCTCTGTCCCAGCCCCCCGAATCTCCCTGGATCTGGGTTTGGGGTTTCACTGTGGCCAGGGGGCCAATACCAGCTCCATGACATTCTCTCTAAACCCCCCAATCCCACATTTCCCTGATTTTTTGGGGGGGAGTGTCACACCCAGCAATGCTCAGTGCTTCCTCCTGGCTCTGCACTCAGGAATTACTCGTGGCCGTGCTCAGGGGACCCTATGGGATGCTGGGAATCGAACCCAGGTCAGCCGTGTGCAAGGCAAACGCCCTCCCCGCTGTGCTATCGCTCCAGCCCCTCCCTGAAGTTTTGTCTGGTGCCAAGGGGCTTCTGTTGCAAGTTGTGGCCCAAGGAGGGTGGAGGAGGTGGCACTCAGGTGGCTGTTGTCTGTCCTCAGTGATGTCTCACCCCACCTGGTCCTCCTCAGACACCGGAGGCATCTCTGGGATGGTATATCAGGGCTCCACCAACCAGGGGGACACTCATTTCCCAACTTCCAGGACGGGACATGGGAGACGGGCCCACGCAGGAAGCAGACGGGCCCGAGGGACCCTGGACTCACGCAGCCGTGTCCAGGGGTGGGTGTGCATGTCTGTGTGTGTGCAGGAGCATGGGGGTGTGTCTGTGCTGTGTCTGTTTGCGTGTGTTCCTGTGTGTGATCGTGTCTGTCTGTGTGTCTGTGTGTGTCTCTGTCTGTGTGTGTCTCTGTCTGTGTGTGTCTCTGTCTGTGTGTCTCTGTGTCTCTATGTATGTGTGTGTCTGTATGTCTCTGTGTGTGTATCTGTGTGTCTCTGTTTGTGTGTGTCTCTGTATGTGTCTCTGTGTGTGTCTGTGCATATGTCTGTGAATGTCTGTACAAGTGTGTCTGTGTGTGTCTGTATTTGTATGTGTCTCTCTGTGTGTGTCTGCATGTGTATCTCTGTCTGTATGTCTATGTGTCTCTACGTATGTGTGTGTCTGTCTGTGTGTTTGTCTGTGTGTGTCTGTCTGTGTGTATATCTGTGTGTGTCTGTGCATGTGTCTGTATGTGTGTGTCTGTGTCTGTATTTGTATATGTCTGTATGTGTGTCTCTGTCTGTGTGTCTGTGTGTGTCTCTGTCTGTGTGTCTGTCTTTGTGTGTCTGTTTGTGTGTCTTTTTGTGTCTATGTGTGTACTGTGTGTGTCTCTGTTTGTGTGTGTCTGTGTGCGTGTCTCTGTGGGTGTCTGTGCATATGTCTGTGTGTGTCTGTGCCTGAGTGTGTCTGTGTGTGAGTCTGTATGTGTTTATGTCTGTGTGTGTCTGTGCATGTGTCTGTATGTGTGTGTCTGTATGTGTCTATAAGTGTGTATCTGTGTATATGTCTCTGTGCGTGTGTGTGTGTGAGACACCCGCCATGGGTGTGATCTCAGCTTCAGCTCATTTCCGCTCACCCACGCCCGGCCTTTGCCTGTGTTGGCGAGGTGGGGGTGGGGTGCTCAGGACGGGTGTGTGGGGTGTGTGATCCGGGAGGCCTGGAGAGAGTGCCGGGAGACAGCCGCGCGCCCCCAGGGACACGGCCAACCTTTAGCTCAGCCAGAGGTGTCGGGTGACTGAGCAGAGCCAGTGACAGGATGGGCGTCACCATCTCCGGGAGCCGCGCCCCGTGCCAGGGACAGGCCAGGTGGCCTTGGGGCGCCCTTTAGGGTCCCTCTGGAGCTCGGAGCCCCACCGCCTGGGTCCCCAACCCCCCAACTCTCTCTGTCTCCTTCCTGCTGCTTTCTGTCCCTGTTTCACCATCTGTCTGTCTGTCTGTCTGTCTCGCCCGCACACACTGTCCTGTGCTCCCAGACCAATGGAAGTTTGCTCCATGGCTTGGAGGCCAGCCACACATGCTAGGGGGAAAGGAAACTCAGATAGAGAAGGGAGCACCAAATAAAGGGTGTTCGGAGGATCCTCCCAGGATGGCAGATGCGTGCTGAGAGTAGACTATAGACCAAACATGATTGCCACCCATTGCCTCTTTTGCAAACCACAACACCCAAAAGGAGCGACAGGACAAAAGGGAATGCCCTGCCACAGAGGCAGGGTGGAATGGGGGAATGGGGGGTGGGAGGGATACTGGGATCCGTGGTGGTGGGAAATGGGCACTGGTGGAGGGATGGGTACTTGATCATTGTATAATTGAAACCCAGGCACAAGAATTTGTGGGTCTACAACTGTACCTCATGGTGTTTCACTAATAAAAATTTAAAAAATAATAAAAAAAAATACAGGGACTGGAGCAATAGTACAGGGGGTAGAACGTTTGCCTTGTATGCAGCCAACCCAGGTTCGATCCCCGGCATCCCATAGGGTCCCCCAAGCACCGCCAGGAGTAGCTCCTGAGTGCAGAGCCAGAAGTAACCCCTGAGCATCCCTGGGTGTGACCCAAAAAAGCAATAAAAATATATATATATATACAGTTACCACATGGGGCCTGGAGCCATAGCATGGCAGGGAGGGTGCTTGCCTTGCCCATGGCCAACCCGAGTCTCATCGCCAGCACCCCACAAGGTCCCCTGAGCCCACCAGAAGTGACCCCTGAGCACAGAGCCAGGAGTAAGGCCTGCACATCGCCAGGTGCGGTTCCCAAACCCAAACCTGTTACTGTCACTGTCCTCCCGTTGTTCATCGATTTGCTCGAGCGGGCCCAGTAACGTCTCCATTGTGAGATTTTGTTGTTACTGTGTCTGGCATATCGAATACATCACCAGGAGCTTGCCAGGCTTTGCCACGCAGGAAGGATACTCTCAGTAGCTTGCCGGCCTCTCCGCGAGGGGTGGAGGAACCGAACTCGGGTTGGCCATGTTGGCTGTGTGCAAGGCAAACGCCCTACCGCTGTGCTATCGCTCCAGCCCAAACCCAAACCCAAACTTAAATAAATAAAACGAGTTCCCAGACAAAAGCGCCCAGCCCTTCTGGGAACGGGTAGGGTTAGGAAACTGGGGTTCGCTGTCCCGAGGGTGGGGTGGGCAGGTCTGGGAGGGAGGCAGGGGTGTCTCCGTAGGAAGGAGACAGGAGTAGAGGATTCAGAACATTCTGGATCATCGGGCTTTTCTGCCAAGCTGCCGGGGCTTTGGGGAGTGGGTGGGCAACTGAGTGGGGGGTTCATGGGGAGAGATTGGGAATAGGCCCAGAGAAAGAGTCCCAGGCAGACCTGTTCTGAGGAGAGCTCTCTGCTTCCATGTCTTGGGGACCAGCACCCCTAGGCCCCAGAGGAGGAAGCGGGTGGGTGGGTGGTGAGAACACCCCGGGGAGAAGGGGCGGCTGTGGGATTTGGCCAGAACTGCTGGCGTCTGCTGGGGGCCTCCCTGGCCCCGTCTCTGTCACTCTCAGGGCCCCCCTGACACGGAGCACGGACGTTCTGTGGCCATCTCTCGGCAAGTGTCACTGCCTCGTGGGTGAAGCCAAGTGACCCAATCCCCGCGAGCTGCACCGTGGCAGGCAGGCTGGCCTCGGGCCGGGGCTGGGAGCTAGGTGCCAAAGGCTACTGGGTTGGCCCCGCTGAGGTCACGCCACTCGCTCTTTCTGGGAAATGCCTACGTGAGGCCACTCAGGGACTCTCTGGGGCAGAGGTGAGCCTCCCCCAGGGGACCTGAGGCCACTGCCTCTCAGTGCAAACTCTGGGATTCTCTGAAGGAAGAAGCAATTGCACACAGCCAGACACCCCCAACCGGCCATTCACAAATATCTATGAACCCCTGCTTTGCACGTCTGTATCACAGACCCCATGCTCCCGAGAGAGCGCTTTCAGAGACAGCAGCTGCACGTGCTGCCTCAGTGGAGGGGGCGGGGGTGGTCGCTGGAATCTGGCTGCGGTTCCTCCTGCGGTGGCTCTGGGGTTAATTGTCTATCAGGCCTCTTGCTACCAAGGTCACACACAGAATGGCTGCCACAGCTCCAGACATCACATCCTCACCCTCTTCGCCTCCTCTTCCTCCTCTTCCTCTTCTTCCTCCTTCTTCTCCTCCTCCTCCTCTTTCTCTTTCTCCTTCCTCCTCTTCCTTCTCCTCTTCCTCCTCCTCTTCTTCCTCCTCCTTCTCCTCCTTCCTTTTCTTCCTCCTTCCTCCTCCTTCTCCCTTTCCTCCTTCTCCTTTTCCTCCTCCTCTTCCTCCTCTTCTTCCTCCTCCTCCTCCTTCTTCCTCCTCCTCCTCTCGTCCTCCTTCTCCTTCCTCCTCTTCCTCCTCCTCTTCTCCCTCCTTCTCCTCCTCCTCCTTCCTCCTCCTCCTTCTCTTCCTCCTCCTCCTCTTCCTCCTCTTCTTCCTCCTTCTCCTCTTCCTCTTCCCCCTTCTTCCTCCTCTCCCTGCTCCTCCTTTTCCTCCTCCTTCTTTCTCCTCTTCCTCCACCTCTTCCTCCTCCTCCTTCCTCCTCTTCCTTCCCCGTCTTCCTCCTCTTCTTCCTCCTTCTCCTGCTCCTCCTCCTTCTTCCTCCTCTTCTTCCTTCCTCCTTCTCCTTCTCCTTTTTCTCCTCCTCCTTTTCATCCTCCTCTTCCTCCTCCTCCTCCTCCTCCTCCTCTTCCTTCTCCTTCCTCCTCCTTCCTCCTCCTCTTCCTCCTCCTCCTCCTCCTCCCTTCCCCTCCCCATCCACCCCTTCCTCCCCCCTCCCCACCCACTCCTTCTCTTCCTTCTTCCCATTCTTTTGGAATTTTTTTTTTGGGGGGGGAGGCCACACCCTGCGATGCTCCCAACTCACTACTGGCTCTACACTCAGGCAGTTCTGGGGGACCATGCAGGCTTCTGGGGCTGGGAGGTCAGCCCGGGTGAGCCACGTGCAAGGCAGGCTCCCCAGGGCAGCGCCGAGCTCCACCCACCCCATCTTCCCTCTCTGGATTCCTTTCGCGTCTCGGGCACCCAGCTCCTGGCCCCGGGACTCTGTGTCTCCAGCCCTCTCCACCGTGCTCT
Source organism: Sorex fumeus (assembly GCF_029834395.1). Lineage (NCBI taxonomy): Eukaryota > Metazoa > Chordata > Mammalia > Eulipotyphla > Soricidae > Sorex > Sorex fumeus. The sequence continues at coordinate 408,106 of NW_026606182.1, read as the reverse complement.
CTGTCTCTCGGGCGATCTCTGGGTCTCTGCACCCCATCTCCGCGGGCCCCATCGTCCTCTCTCCCACTCTCTCCCCCTCTGCCCTGGCGCAGATCCCCTCGGCTGAGCAAAGAGCTTAAAATAATAACGTTTACGAGCCGGCAGGGGGGAACGGGGTGTTCCTGTCCACTGTGGGCCACAGAGCCAGGAGCAGGGCAGCTGCACTCTCGGCCGGGGCAGGGGACAGCGGGGAGGGGGCTGCCCGGTCCTGCCACCAAGCTGAGACAGAGCCACCACAGGTTCACTGTCCCGGCGAAAACAGCGCCCGGGCCTCTGGGGCCCCGATCGGCCGAGACTGGACAGTTCTTGAGCACTGGGAGGGTTGTGAGCTGGACACGGGCCCACCCCCCCGGCCCCAGGAAGGTGCTGGGGGCAGAATTGGAACCACGATGACCTCTGTTAGGTGTCATGCTGTCGTCAGGCTGTGCCAGTCGGGTCTTCTCTGAGGGAGGCTCGGGGACAGGGACCGGTTTAGCCCAAGTCCCCGAGAGCCCAGAGGGTGGACCTGGGGTCCCCGTCCGGGCTGAGGATGAGTGAGGGGCCGGAGCAGAGCAGCCCCTGCTGGGGTCCACCCCGCGCCCCGGCTCTGAGCCACCTCTGGGTCCCTCTGCAGGGACCAGCCCAGTGATGTCAGAAATCCCCTTTTGCTCTCTGAGCCTCAGTTTCTTCGCCCAGCCCCGGGGAAACTCGACCTGTGAGTTGGGCGTCCGTGAACACAGTGATTTTGTGGGGAAGATGGCCCACACCTGGCAGTGCTCAGGGGTCACCCATAACAGTGCTCAGAGAGCCCGCAGGGTGCCAGAGATTGATCCTGGTCGGCCTCCTCTGAGGCCAGTGCCCTTCATCCAGTGCTCCTTCTGACCTGAAATCAATTATTATTATTATTATTATTATTATTTTTTTTGCTTCTTGGGTCACAACTGGCGATGCTCAAGGGTTCCTCCTGACTCATGCACTCAGGAATTACTCCTGGCGGTGCTCGGAGGACCCTATGGGATGCTGGGAATCGAACCCAGGTTGGGCTGCATGCAAGGCAAACGCCCTACCCGCTGTGCTATCTCTCCAGCCCTCAATGATTTCTTTGTGATAGCACAGCGGGTAGGGCATCAGCCTTACAAGCGGCCAACATGGCCGACCCGAGTTCGATTCCTCCGCCCCTCTCGGAGAGCCCGGCAAGCTACCGAGAGTATTTGATATGCCAAACACAGTAACAACAAAGTCTCCAATGGAGACGTTACTGGGCCCGCTCGAGCAAATCGACGATCAACGGGAGGGCCTTTACCTTTACCTTTACCTTGTGTGTGTGTGTATGTGTGTATGTGTGAGTGTATATGTGTATGTGTGTGTTTGACTTTTGGGTCACACTTGGAGGTGCTCAGGGCTTACTCCTGACTCTGCACTCAGGAATTACTCCTGGCCGAGCTCAGGGAATCCCCTGGGGTGCCAGAGCTCGAACCCGGGTTGGCTGTGTGCCAGCAAGCATCCTCCCAGCTATCACATCTCTCAGACCTGAGATCAGTGATTTTTCAGAAGAGGCAGAAGGAAAGCAGTGTGGGGAGGGACCAGGCTGGGAGCAGTCTGGAAACGCTTTGCCTTCTAAAATTGGAATTTCTGAACCGGAGAAATTTAGTACAAGGGGGAGGGCACTTCCTTTGCACACATGGCTGACCCGGGTTCAATCCCCCGGCATTCCTTGAGCCCCGCCAGGAAGGATCCCTGAGCACAGAGCCAGGAGTAAGCCCCAAGCATCGTGGGATATGGCCCCCAAACCAAAAATAAATTACCGAATCAAACAGGATTTCTTTTGGGTGGAGGAACAAATTGTGGTAAGAACACGAGATGATGGGGCTGGAACAATAGCACAGCGGGGAGAGCGTTTGCCTTGCAAGCGGCCAACCCGGGTTCAATTCCCAGCATCCCATAGGGTCCCCTGAGTACTGCCAGGAGTAATTCCTGAGTGCATGAGACAGGAGAAACCCCTGAGCATCACCGGGTGTGACCGAAAAAGCAAAAAATAAAAACTGTCAAACATAAAATTAAAAAAAAAAAAAGAACACGGGATGACGAGGGGCCTGGCGTTCTGTTGCTCTTGGCTGGTCGGGAACTAGCGTGTCCCTGACTCAAAGGACACAGGGTCCAGGTCCAGCTGTCGGAGACGTGCTGGGGCAGCGCTGCTGACCGGAAGCTGGCCCAGCCACCTGGTCTGCTGCCCGCCTGGGCTGGTGCGACTCACGTCCTGGGCACTAGTGGAGGGACAGGTGGCACCGGTGTGGGGAGTTTGGAAGAGCAAGTCGAGGTTCAGGCTGTGGGCTGGAAGACATAGGGCCGATCCACGGCGGGGGGGGAGGGGGGAGAGGGGGCGGAGAGAGGGCAGAGAGGGGCACCAGACTGCCTCCTGGGGTGGAATTTTTCACTCCTTCACCACCCACTCAGAGTCCCTCCCTGGGATGGTCCAACCTCTCCAAGGTCCTTCACACCCCCCCCCCCCAAATCTCAAATCTCTAGTCCCTGGGCTCCAGGCCTGAAAGCTCTCAGGGGACCATGGGGGGCCTGGCGGGGGAGGGGGTCCTCCCTGGCCTGCGTGACGTGGCACAAGTTTTTTGACATCTGCCGAGCCAGGCCACCACTTCCCCCGTTTCAACTAGCCCGGGGTCCACAGGGGGTCCCCAAGAAGGCGGCATATTTATGGGGCAGGCAGGAGCGTTCCTTTCTTTTCCCCATCCCACCGACACAGCTCATTTCCAGCGGGGAGGTGTTTGTTCGGGGGTCACACCCGACGATGCTCAGGGGGTTCCTTCTGGCTCTGCACTCAGGAATCACTCCGGGCGGGGCTCAGCGGACCCTATGGGATGCCGGGGACGGAACCCGGGTCAGGCGTTTTGTGCAAAGCAAATGCCCTCGCGTTGTTGATCACTCCAACCCCCTGGGTCTGAATCTTAAGAACCCCCCCGGCTGGCCAGTAGGAGGGCGTTCGCCTCCGTTCCTCATCGGTGAATTCAGACTCAGACCCAGCAAGCCAAAACAAAGATCATAAGTCTTGCCACGTGACTTCTTTCTCAGGGACCCACTGCTGTTGCCCCCACTATTTTTTTGGCCTTTTGGATCACACCCGGCGATGCACAGGGGTTACTCCTGGCTCATGCACTCAGGAATTACTCCTTGGCGGTGCTCAGGGGACCCTATGGGATGCTGGGAATCGAACCCGGGTTGGCCTTGTGCAAGACAAAGGCCCTACCCGCTGTGCTATCACTCTAGCCCCACTTTTTTTTTTTTTTATCATTTTGTTTTGTTTGGGTATCACACCTGACAATGCTCAGGGCTTCCTCCTGGCTCTGCACTCAGGAATGACTCCTGGTGGTGCTCAGGGGACCCTCTGGGATGCCGGGATCGAACCCAGGTCGGCCACCTGCAAGGCAAGTGCCCTCCCCGCTGTGCTATCGCTCTGGCCCCTTAGATTGATTTTGGAGGATCCAAGAAGTTAAGGAATCGTCCAAGGTCATACAGTGCTTGGGACCAGGTGGCCCCTTAGCCTAAGGGCCGCAAGCCCCGGGCATCAGAATACCCGCATCCTGCTGGCTCTGCTCAGCCCGGGACCTGGGTTAGAAAATACTTCCAGGGGCCGGAGCGATAGCACAGCGGGGAGGGCATTTGCCTTGCACACGGCTGACCTGGGTTCGATTCCCAGCATTCCATAGGGTCCCCGAGCACCGCCAGGAGTGATTCCTGAGTGCAGAGCCAGGAGTAACCCCTGTGCATGGCCGGGTGTGACAAAAAAAAAAAAAAAAAGAGAGAGAGAGAGAGAGAGAAACTGCTCCAAAAATACGCAGGCCCCGATGCCGCTGTCTTCTCGGGGGGTTCCTAGTCTTCCTTTGGGCGCTGCCCTCAGCCCAATGGCTCCAATCCAGAGACTGGTTTCCGGCTGACCCTCATCCAGCTGACCCCAGATCTCCGCCCCCCCGCCCGCCACCCCCCCACCCAGAACCCGATTCTGCTGGGCAGAGTTAAACGGGGACTTCATCCAGTTGCCCTCCACGGAAGCAGAAGCAGAGACTTCTCGGCCAGGAGCTCTGCGGCTCCTCGCTGGACACGCATGCACGGTCAGCGCTGGGCTCTGGAGACTGGACCCGGAGGGGACAGAAGGGGCCCGGCCGTGCAGTGTGGCCGGCGGCCACCAGGGGGCGCGTCTGAGCTGCCTGACTCGCCTGGGCTCACCTGGCCGTGCAGGGCTGAGTTCAGCCCAGGTGTTGGTGGTTCCCAGCCGAGCCCCACCCCCGTCTGCCGCGTTCCCGAATGCGATCTTCCCGCGGTGGAAAGAAAGAAAGAGGGGTGGGAGAGGGGGGTGTTAGACACTTGTCTTCCATCCCCAGCACCCCAGATGGTTCCCTGAGCAATACCAGGAGTGAGCCCTGAGCATCGCCAGGTGTGGACCGCGCCCCTAAAAAGGTGCAACCTCTAGGCTGGAGCAATAGCACAGAGGGTAGGGCGTTTGCCTTGCACGCAGCGACCCGGGTTCGATTCCCAGCATCCCATAGGGTCCCCCGAGCACCGCCAGGAGTAATTCCTGAGTGCATGAGCCAGGAGGAACCCCTGAGCATCACTGGGTGTGACCGAAAAAGCAAAAAAGAAAAAAAGTGCAACCTTAGCCTTGTGGGGTTTTCTCCCCAAATAACGGAATTCCTCCAGCTGTGCTTGACCTTGAGACTTCTAGGGTTCCGCTATGAGGCCATTCCAGCCAATCCCTCCCCCCCTGATGACCCCCTTGGGGACTCCTCAGTCTCAGGAAGCAGCTCTGACCCCCTACTGGCCTCCCAGGGCAGGTGGCAGGGGGAGGAGGCACCCTCTTGCTGTGGGGGTCTCTGTGACCCACCCCATGGCCTGGGACCCCCTAGTCCCAGAGCTACCCCGACCTCTGGCCTCCCTCTCTCCCCCTCTGACCCCCTCTCCCTGCTGTGTGTCATTTCGTCCACTCCCGTCCTCAGGGGTCAGCCCAGCACTTTCAGAAAGGAACCGGGTTCTGCAAATCATCTCCCTCGAAGCTCCCGGGAGGCGGTGCAGCTGGGCGGCACCAGCAGGTGGCGCTGGTGGTCACCTCTTGGTCCCCACACACCCCCCACCAGGCCCCCCACCTCCCTCCCCCTGCACCCCGAGGTCTGGGGGTCCGGCAAACTTGACCTTGGAGGTTGTAGCCAGGGACCGGAGTGACCGTGCAGGGTCAGCTCGGCCAGGGTCTCTCGCTGGTGACGCTGGCCTGGTCCTGGGACCCAAAATCTCAGCTCTGCAACTGTGAGACAGTGGGAGGGAGGAAGACGAGGCTGGTCCCACGTCCCTGCCCCTCCCGCCCCCTGCACGATGTGGGGTCCCCTCCCCGGGGAGCAGGCCCGGGCAGGACGCCCAGAGGTCCCTGCTTTAGACCAGTCCCCTCCCTGGGCTGCGGCACGTGACCCCGGGGCTCAGAGTGTCATGGAAAACTGAGGGCTTGGGAACCCGGCAGGGGCCAGTGTGCGAGTCCTGCCAACGCCCCCTCCAGCTGTGTGCCCAGTGACTGCACATTGCTCCGTCGGTTCTCCTGGCCGGGAGGAGGGCCGGGTCCCTTTACCTTACCTGGGTTAGAAACTGCTCCCAGAGGCTGGAGCGATAGCACAGCAGGGAGGGCATTTGCTTTGCACGCAGCCGACCCGGGTTCGATTCCCAGCATCCCATAGGGTCCCCCGAGCACCACCAGGAGTAATTCCTGAGTGCAGAGCAAGGAGGAACCCCTGTGGTGAGGGCACTTCCCATGGATGCTTCTGAGCACCCACCCAGACCCCCTGAGCAGTGCCGGGAGGAAGCCCTGAGCACATTTTTACCACCAATGCCACCCCCCCCAATTTTTTTTTATTTATTCACTATTCAATGCTGAGCACAGAGTCAGTCCTTAATCAGCGAGTGCTATTATAATTACCATTATTGGGGCTGGAGCAATAGCACAGCAGGTAGGGTGTTTGCCTTGCAGGCGGCCAACCCAGGTTCAAATCCCAGCATCCCATATGGTCCCCCCCAAAAAAAAACAAAAAAAATAATAATCACCTTTTTTTTTTTTGCTTTCTTTCTTCGGTCACACCTGGCAATGCACAGGGATTCCTTCTGGCTCTGCACTCAGGAATTGCTCCTGGCGGTGCTCAGGGGACCCTATGGGATGCTGGGAATTGAACCCGGGTCATACGCATGCAAGGCAAACGCCCACCCTGCTGTGCTATTGCTCCAGCCCCCCCCCCCCCCACACACACACCATTACTTTTTAGTTTGGGGCCACAGCCAGCAGTGCTCAGGACTTACTCCTGGCTCTGTGCTCAGGGATCCCTCCTGGTACTGCTCTGGGCAGGGAGACACAAGGCCAAGGGAGCGAGCCCCCCCCCCCCCACCCATGTGCTCTCTCCAGCCTGGGGCTGAATTATAATAGGAAGCCGCAGCCCCGGCCCGGAGCAGCTGTGCTCGGCAGCGGATGGACAGAGGAAGTCAAGGCTCTTCCCAGGGGACTTTCTCCTGGGTTTCCCGAGCTGGGCAGAGCGTCGGGGAAGCCGGGGCAGGGTCCGCAGTGGGGGAGTCCTCTCTGGAACATTCTCCCCGCCCTCCAGGAGGAGGCCCCCAGCCCCCACTGCTCTGGCCTGCGATGCCCGCTTGAGGCTTCTGGTCTGCCCTGCTGGGACGCTTTGAACGACCAAGCTGGGAATGACGGTTCACGGCAGCCGCTGGGGCAGAAGCACCGTGTCCACTAGCCCCCACCACTGAACGTGCAGGGCCCTCTCCACCCCTCAGAGACGACCCCTCCAGCTCTCCCTTCCCCCCCGTCTCTGTCTCTCTCTCTCCTCTCTATCTCTGTTTCTCCCCTGTCTCTGTCTCTGTCTCTCTTTCCTCTCTCTGTCTGTCTCTATCTCTCTCTGTGTCTCTCTCTCCTCTCCGTCTCTATCTCTCTCTTTCCTCTATCACTGTCTCTCATTTCTCTGTCTTTCTGTCTCTTCTCTGTCTCTTTCTCACTATCTCTGTCTCTCTCTGTCTCTTCTGTCTCTGTCTTTGTCTCTCCTCTGTCTCTGTCTCACTACCTCTCTCTGTCTCTCCTCTGTCTCTGTCCCTTTCTCTCTGTGTGTCTCTCTCTCTTCTGTCTGTCTCTGTCTGTCTCTGTTTGTCTCTCCTCTATCTCTATCTCTGTCTCTGTTTCTATCTCTGTCTCTCTCTGTTTGTCTCTGTCTCTGTCTCTCTCTTCTTTCTCTGTCTCTGTCTCTCTGTCTCTGTCTGTCTGTCTGTCTGTCTGTCTGTCTCTCTCTCTCTCTCTCTCTCTCTCTCTCTCTCTCTCTGTCCCTGCCGCCCAAGCTCTTTTCTCCTGCAGGGACAGCGAGCACCCAGGAAGGAGCTGTGAGCCCCAGGCCCCACCATCTCCTCAGATGCAAGGCGCCACGTCCCGGGCGCATCCCGGCTGCTTGCTCTGACCATCAGCTCCCAGCGCTGAGACCACCCGCTGCAAACCCTGGCCTCAGGGGAGGGTCTGAGACCTGGAGTCCCCCAGCTGGCCCCCTCCTGTGGGACACCCTCCACTCTTCAGGGCCTCTGTCCCCCCCCCCCCCCGCCCAGGCCTCGGTGTCCCTCTGTTTATGAGGCTTGAACTTTATTCTTGTCTTTGGGGTCACACCAGCTTATTCCCGGCTCTGCACTCAGGAATCACTCAGGGGACCCTAGGGGCTGCTGGGGGTTGGACAGACACCCTCCCTGCTGTCCTTTCGCTCTTGCCTCCAGGTTGTTTGGTTGAGCGGTCACCCTCAGGGACGACTCCTGGCTCAGTGCTCAGGGTAGCCCCCCCCCCCCCGTGGCCGGGTCAGAGTGAGCTCAATGGCCGAAGTGGCCTGCAGGACGCAGTCCCTGTGTCCTGGTCACCCCCGGGGCCGTGGGGTCTGGGAAAGGCAGGCGGGAGCGGCCCAGCTGGGCTGAGGAATATTCCAGACAGCCTGGGAACGCTCACAGGCCTTCCTGTCCCGCCGCCTGGGGGCGGGGGAACCGCTCAGCCATCTGGATCTGCCCAGAGCCCAGGGACAGCAGGACAGCAGGGCGGGGCCTGACCCCTCATCGGAAACACTACCTGGGGTCCTGGGGACCCAGGGCCTGTGGGGACCACCGGGGCACGGGGGTCCAGAGGGCACGCAACACACGAGACGCAGACTCAGCCCTTTTGGGGTAAGGGTGAGGTTTGGGGGCACCCCGTGGTGCTCAGGGGCTACTCCTGACTCTTTGCCCGGGGTCCCTTAGTGGCTGTCAGCCTCAGGGGGTTGGGGCAGCAGACTTGGTCAGCCACATGCAAGCTAAGTGCCCGACCCTCTACATTATCTCTCCAGCCCCAGGAAGCAAACACACACACATGCACACACACACAGGCACACACACAGACATGCACACACTCAGACACACACATATGCACACATTCACATACAGACATACAGACACCGACATGCATATACATACGCACGCACACACATGCACACAGGAACACACACAGACATACGCACATGCACTCAGACATGTGCGCACACTTGCACCATATACACACATGCACACACACGCACACCACACAGACATGCACACACTCAGACACACACATATGCACACATGCACACACACAGAGACATGTAGACACTCACACACACACACATGCACACACAGGAACACACACAGATATATGCACATACACTCAGACATGTGTGTGCACACTCACACACACATACACACATGCACACACACGGACACTCCACAGACATGCACACACTCAGACATGCACATGCTCAGACACACACATATGCACACATGCACACACAGAGAGACATGCACACACTCACACGCACATACCTATGCACGCACACACACATGCACACACAGGAGCACACACAGACATACACTCAGACATGTGTGTGCACACTCGCACACACATGCACACATGCACACACAAACACACCACACAGACATGCACACACTCAACATGCATATGCTCAGACAGGCACGCATGCACACACAGAGACACACGCACACACACAGACACATGCACACACACGCACACCCCTGCATACAGACGCATATGTACTCACGCACACGCAGACACAGATGCACACATACACATGTGCTTCTTGCACACACACATGCACACGCACACAGGCATGCAAGGCGCACACAGACACACCCGTGTGCACACACGCATACACATACGCACCCTCTCAGTCCTGAGGGATGAGGCCGCTGTGGTCCCATGTCACTGCAGAGAGGAAGAGGCTCAGCTCCGTGAGCACTGCCCACCCCAGGTGCCTGCGGAGACTGTCCCTAGTCTGCCTGCAGGGGGTGCTGAACCGCTCGGACCCCATGCAGTTTCCCCGTAACTACACACATTCTGCAGGCCCAGTTCAGGCCCGCGGGCAGCAGGGCCTGGCCAGTCCCCCAGACTGGGGGAGACGAGTGCATAAACCAAGTCCCGCAAGGGAAGACAAAGTCACTCACTGTCGCCGAGTGGCGGAGCGTTTGCTGCGTGCAAAAGGCGCCCCGAGGCCCCCTGCGGCCGGGTGTGTAAGATACTGACAGTAGGATGAGCAGGACACCAGGGGGGTCCACTGGCCCCTGGGAAGGGTGAAATGGGGACAGACACACCCTGGCCAGTCCCTGCAACACCCCAGCGGGCCAGTCCGGCGCTGGGGGGAATGATGCAAAAAACCAGTGCAGGAGAAGGGGAGACAGGGTGAGAGAGGGCCAGAGAGAGGGGAGGGGGAGGGGCACCTCTCTCCCATCAGCTGAATGCAGGAGACCCCTTGCGGTGCTTTGGTACTGGGCGCAGGTGAAGGAGGGAGGTGGGAAGGGGCGGTCTCAGCACCCCCCTCTACAGAGCCTGGGATGAACAGAGCGTCTCCTTTCTCTCCCCAGATCCCAGCAGTCCCCAGGGGCAGACTCGGGGGGCATCTGTGCCAGCCTCCCCAGCTCAGCACCCCTTCGAAGCCATGGATTCAGATGCTGCACCCGGCAAGGGGCGAGTGGGTATGTGGGAGGTGGGGGCCAGGGTCTGCTCCCTGGAGCCCAGCCAGCCCCACAGAGCCCCCATTCCATGCTTAGGTTTTGGGGTGTCGTAAGCAGCTGCTCACGGATCCCAGCAGCGCCTGCTGGGACAGGAAACTCCTGCCCGCCCTCACTCACTGGGTGACTCGTCACAGCAGTTCCGCAGCGGCTACCAGCTTCTCGGTCTCGGTTCAGGGGGCGGGCATCTGCCACTATCTTCCTCCTCCTCCTCTGCCCATGGGTCCATGAATTCATCTCTCTGCCCCTCTACCCAACGATCCCACCCACTTATCTATGCAGCCGTTCATAGATGATCCCTCCGTCCATGCACAAACCCACCCGCACAACCTCTCTAGCGGCTTACTTAAGGCTTGTCATAAAATCTGTCACATGATTATTACCCCAATAAGATCCAAATGGCCAACACGGCCGACCCGAGTTTGATTCCTCTACCCTTCTCGAAGACCCCGGCAAGCTACCGAGAGTATCTCGCCAGCACGGAGAGCCTGGCAAGCTACCTTTGATGTATTCAATATGCCAAACACAGTAACAAGTCTCAAAAGGGAGACATTACTGGGCCTGCTCGAGCAAATTGATGAACAACTTCGATGACAGTGAAGATCCAAGCATAAAATTAAATCTAACGGAATATACTTTAGATTCCAGCGTTGAAAACATGTATGTAAATGAGAATGGGCATTTCTGTTATTATGGTATCAAATGGTTTTAATTTTCTTATTTACGTCGGTCAAGATCACACCGTAATCACCAATGGGCTCTTCCCAATTTGTGTGTCGGTCATTCTATTTGCCCGTTTCTTAAAGTTGTGTTGGAATAAGCAATACAAAGTAAATTTGTTATGTGCCTAAGGGAGGCGGGTTGGGGTTGGGAGGGGGGCTGGGGATATTGGTGGAGGGAAGGTCACACTGGTTAGTGTTGGGACACTACATGCTTGAAACAACTGTATAATCAATGACTTTGTAAATCATGGTATTTTTAATACAAATTAATTTTTAAAAATCTGTCTCTGAATTACCAATCCATCTATTCATTCATCCACCCATTTATCTATCCATCCATCATCTATCCATCTATCCATTCATCCACCCATCCATTCATCAATCCATCTATTCATCTACCCATCCATCTATCCATCCATCCATCTATTCATCCATCCATCTATCCATCCATCCATTTATCCATCCATCTATCCATCCACCTATCCATCCATCCATCCTTCTATCCATCCATCTATCCATCCATCCATCATCTATCCATCTATCCATTCATCCACCCATCCATTCATCAATCCATCTGTCCATCTACCCATCCATCTATCCATCTATTCATCCATCCATCTATTCATCCATCCATCTATCCATCCATCTATCCATCCACCTATTCATCCATCCATCCATCCATCCATCCATTCATTTACCCATCTATCCATCTATCCATCTATCCATCCATTCATTCATCCATCAATCATCCATCCACCTACCCATCTATCCACTTATCCATCCATCCATCCATCCATCCATCCATCCTTCTCTCCCTCCCGCTCTCTCCTGCCCGAGCTGACCCGGTCAGCCAGGCTTGTGTGGGAACATTCCTCTCCCCTCCCCTCATGCCTCCTGCTCCCCTTTTCTCCCTGGATATGAGCTACGTGGCCCTAATGCTCTGGGAAGAGATGACACCCCAGAAACCATTCTGATAAGGGTACACACTTGAAGAACGTTTGTTGAGTGACTGAGTGGCACGGGGTATCCCAGACCAGGAACTCAGAGGGCATGTAGTCCTTCTGTCTACAGAACGGCGAACATGTGATCAGCACTTGTCAATCACAAGTACCAGTGACCGAACTCGGGCAATCCCAGATCTCACTCACTATCTGAGGGGTCCTAGGGACAGCTGGAAACACCACCACCGTGCAACTGGTTTTCACCAACATCACTTTGAAGATGGTTCACCGCAGGAGGAGAAGACTGGGTGGAACCAGACAAGCACCCGACAGGGCTGGGGGCTCCCAGGCCCTCGAAGCGCCTTACCCAGCCTTAGTTTCTCCATCTGCACACAACCATGAGTGAACAGAAGGGCTGTCCCCGGCACCTCGCTGACTGGTCCATCTCAGGCAGGAGAGAGAGGGAGGGAGAGAAGGATGGATGGATGGATGGATGGATGGATGGATGGATGGATGGATGGATGGATGGGTACATGGATGGATAGATGGTTGGATGGACAGATGGATGGATGGATGGATGGATGGATGGATGGATGGATGGATGATGGATATATAAATCAGCCAGTCTCCCTAACGGACAGATGGCTGTGTGGTCTTAGGCAAGTGACCTAACCTCTCTGTGCCTCAGCAACCTCAGAGGGAAATTGGGGGACAGTAAAATCAACTTCCTGGGGTCACTCCTGGTACCAAAAACAAGCCTAGCGCTTAGAACTGCGCCCACCACTGAAGCATGAAGACACAGTAACTGTGATCTTAAGGCAGAGGAGGAAAATGCGGATCAGAAAGGTCAAGCAATTTGTCTGAGGTTAGCCAGCGTGGAGCGGGGCGTGGGAAGGCCCACGCGCCCCCCCCCCCAGGCCCCACATTCCAGTTCTGAGTTTTGATTGACAAGGAAGAGGGCGGGGCCTGGGGAGCCGCAAGGTTCGGGACCCCCGACCCGTTTCTGCAGGCGTCACAGGTCCTGAGAGCCTGGGGCGGGGGGCCGGCTGCTGAGCAGGAGCCAGAGAGCACCCCGGGGCGCTGCCTTCCCGGGGCGCCCCCGCGCCACGTGAGACACAGCGGGTGCCGTGGGCGGGAGGAGGGGCGCCGCCCCCTGAGTGACAGACTCCCGCGCTTGCGGGGCGGCCGGGACCCCAGATGGCTTTTCATCAACTGCACCTCGGAGCGGTGTGCACACCGAGCCAAGCCAGGCGAACGCCTGACCCGCTGTGCTATCGGTCCGACCCCTAATAAAAAGAAATGTTTAATAATAAAATTGCTAATAATAATAATGTTTAATAATAAAATTGTGAATAAAATTGCTAATAATCTAAGAAGCCCATGTAGGAGTCCCGGCTTCAGAGGCTGGGTCGTGATTCTGCAGGGTCCCTGTACAGAGAACTGTCCCCATGGGCACGGGGGGCAGGGACGGCCCTTCTGTTCACCCATGCCTGTGTGCAGATGGAGAAACTGAGGCTGCGTGAGGCGCCACGAGGCCCCGGGTGCCCCCAGCTCCGTTGGGTGCTCGTCTGGTCCCACCCAGTCCTCCTCTCCTGCAGTGTGCTGTCTGCAGAGTGATGTTGGTGAAATTCAGCTACACAGGCTGAGATGAAAACGGCTGTCTGAAAACGGCATCAATCGTTTTGTTGTGGAAACGCTCTTCTTGGGCTCAGGAGACGCATCCAACCGTTTGGGGAATCAGCCAGCCTCCCTAACTGGGAAGCAGGGTGGAACTGGAGATAAGAGAGTGTGTGTGTGGGGGGGGGGCTAGAGCGATAACACAGAGGGTAGGGTGTTTGCCTTGCATGTGGCCGACCCGGGTTCAATTCCCAGTATCCCATAATGTCCCCCGAGCACCACCAGGAGTCATTCTTGAGTGCAAAAGCCAGGAGTGAGTGACCCCTGCGCATCGTCGGGTGTGACCCAAAAGGCAAAAAAAAAAAGAGAGAGAGAGAGAGTGTGTGTATGTGTGTGTGTATGCATGTGTGGGTACAAATGTGTGCGTGTGCATGCATGTGTGTGCGTGTGCTCGTGTGTATGTGTGTGCATATATGTGCATGCATGCGTGTGAGTGTGTGTGTGAGACATGTGTGCGTGTCTGTGTGGGTACGTGTGGGTACGTGTGGGTGCATGTTTCTGTGAGTGTGCATGGGTAGTACACGCGTGTGTATATGTGAGCGTGTGTGTGGGGTTGGATGGCAGTTGTTCAGGCCACCGCTTTCCTCCCCTTGGGTGCCTTTCAGAAATGTGTCACTGTGGCAGTGACTGCGTGTAGAATCCATGGCATGAGCAGATGAAGCGGAACGGATCCAATAAATAGAAGCCGGCCTTTGAGACGCACGTGTCCAGGCAGCCCTTGCACCGAGGGGAGGCCTGTCCTCAGCTTTGTGGGGGTGGGCACTCCCACCGGACTCTCCCCGCAATGTTTGGGGGCCCCTGTGGTGCTGGGGATTGAACCCCAGGTGCCCGCCTGCCAATTGGCTCCAGCTATCTGCGCCAGCTGCCCTGTCCCTAGTCCTTTGAGTTTGCTTCGTGTTTTGGGGTGCTAGAGGGACCCTCAAGTTCCCCCACTGAGCTCCTCCCTGGCCGGGAAATGTTTTTCCTAGAGAAGCATCTCCAAGTCAGCTCACAGCGACAAAGGATGATCTGAGTTTGGGGGGCTCGGCTGATGGCGTCGATGCTTCCAGGGACACTCTGGGTCACCCCCGCTGGGTCACCAACAGCCCACTCTTGTGAGCGTGTGGGGACCCCAGCGCTGGCCCCAGCGGGGTCACACTCACACTGCTCCCCGAGTCCCCCACCCGCCCGGGTTCCAGGCTGCCGCACCTCCTGCCCTCAGGTGCTCCTTCCCCGGGCTGCAGGCAGAGCTCGGAGGGAGGAGCAGAACCTACAAAGGCGCCTTTCAAAGCCTCCCCCGGGAAATTGTCACTGTGTGCCAGGCGCCCCCGAGCAGAGGGGGTAAATCAAGTCACGGGAACATGAGCGACTCCGGGACTGAGCACGGGGCCAGGGGTGAGCCCTGAGCAACGGAGGGGAGGGGGGTGACCCTAAAGCCGAAGCAACCAAAGACAATCCAGGAGGAAACCATTTTCACTCATTCCCAGCCCGACACTGTTCTGTCTGCAACTGTTCCCAGGAGCTCCGGCGGTCCCCAGACCTTGGGCCGAGCCCTCTGCATGGGAGCAAAGGTTTGTCCGTTCCTGTGGGGTCTTCACTGTGGCCGGACCTTTGCTCCCCCCGACCCTCGGCACCGCCATAGGATTCCCCCCGCCCCCCCCCCCCGAACTGGTAACCGAGTCGCACCTATGACCTCTAGCTTCCAGTACATCAGGATCCCGGAAGGCTCCTGCCGCACCCCTCACCCACCCCAGGCCAAGATCAGACCCAGCTGGGGTCCCTCAGGCCTGCAGACTTGTCCCTCCTGGAGCCTAGAGACCATCCTCCCATCAAAGATGGGTCTGGGGGATCACAAGGGGGGAGGGGCATGAAAGCCAACACTCCCTTTTTTTTTTTTTTTTTTTGCTTTTTGGATCACACCCAGCAATGCACAGGGGTTACTCCAGGAATTCCTCCTGGCGGTGCTCAGGGGACCCTATGGGATACTGGGAATCGAACTCGGGCCGGCAGCGCGCAAGGCAAACACCCTCCCCGCTGTGCTATCGCTCCAGCCCCAACACTCCCTTAATTAACCAGGTTTTCAGCTCATTGTTTTGGTTTGGGGGGGGGCCCACCCCCAGTGATGCTCAGGGCCTTCCTCCTGGCTCTATGCTCAGAGATCATTCCTGGAGGGCTCAGGGGACCCACAGGGGTGCCAGGGATCGAACCCGGGCCAGCTCCGTGCAAGACAAACTCCTTCCCTGCTGGACTATCGCTCTGCCCTTTATTACCCATTTCAGAGATAGAGGGTCGCAAGGATCCCTGAGCTTTGGAGCAACTCGCACCTACTTACCCCAACACGAGGTGGCCAGAGCTGACGTCCACGCCCCACGGTGTCCAGGCAGTGCCCTGTGCTGGCCCCCTCACCTGGCGTTCTGGAACCTTGAGGAGAAACCTCACTGGCTGGCCTAATGTTCACACTCCCCCTCCCAACCCGAGGGGCCCGCGGGAAGGCGTGGGGGACGCTACTGCCCACGGGCCACTCCACCTCTCGCCACAAAGAAAGTTGAGGCTGGTCGGTGGTCCTTTGCATCGCCCGCAGGCATCCTGGTGGGGAAAGTTGAGGGAACCCACAACCCGATCCCTGCCTGGGCATCATCCAGGTTATTTGTTGGCTGAAGGTAGGGACTGGTCACTATGGAAACCGAGAGACTCCACAGAGGTACCGCCAGCCGATTTCAAGGAAACCTTTTCATGCTCCAGGTGGGGTGTGAGAGGGCCCCAGCTAATGTCCCTCCCGCCACCAACCACCACCACCGTCCGCCTGGGTTTTTCCACAGACCATTCTGCAGCCGGGACGAGCCCCTGCCCCCCACCCCCCGCCCGCTCACACAGAGAAGCGGCTTTCAGCCCTCCCGTGGGGAGGCGCGTGGGCCGGAAGGAGGTCTGCGGTGATTGACGTGTGGGATTGAGAATCTAATTAAAACTCACATGGCGTGTCAGTCAGAAGAAAAGCAAGTTGAGCGCAGAGTCGGGCTCTTTCTCCTGAGCCCCGTGTCACGAGCCCTGCCCGTGGCAGCGAGGGGGCCACTCGGCACGCGGGGGTCATCTCTAATGAGCACCGGGCCGCTGGCCGGCGACCCCGGAGGTGGCTTTGAAACTACCCTTCCATCCGAACCTTCTCCCGGCCCAATTATACGTAGGCTTTGAACAGCGGCTTTGGGAAAACTCCGCAGGGGCCAAATGCCTCTGGGGCTTTAAAGAAGGGTCTGAGCATGCCGGCCAAATGTCAGTGGGAGTTGGTCCCCGGCCCCCTGATCTCTGCCTGCGAGACCCCCCACCAAAATAAAAGACAAAGCTGGAGAGACAGTTCAGGGTTTAGGTGCCTTTGCCTTGCACCTGGTCGATCCATTTTTGCTTCCTGTCACTGTCCAGGGAAAATATATAGCAAAAGATTCCAAAGCAGAAGTCATGAAATTTACATACAAGTGGAACTACATGGAAAGTATCGTGCTAAGCGAAATGAGTCAGAAAGAGAGGGACAGACATAGAAAGATTGCATTCATCTGGAGAACATAAAGTAACAAAATAGGAGACTAACACCCAAGAATAGCAGAGATAGGTATGAGGAGGTTTACTCCATGACTTGGAGGCCAGCCGCATACGCTAGGGGAGAAGGCGGCTCAGATAGAGAAGGGAGCACCAAGCAAAGGGTGTTGGGAGGATCCTCCCAGGATGGGAGAAGCATGTTGAAAGTAGACTATAGACCAAACATGATTGCCACTCAGTGCCTCTTTTACAAACCACAACACCCAAAAGGAGAGAGAGAACAAAAGGGAACACCCTGCCACAGAGGCAGGGTGGGGTGGGGGGATGGGGGGTGGGAGGGATACTGGGATCCGTGGTGGTGGAGGATGGGCGCTGGTGGAGGGATGGGTACTTGATCATTGTATAATTGAAACTCAAACACAAAAATTTGTAAGTCTACAACTGTACCTCATGGTGTTTCACTAATACAAATTAAAAAAAAAAAGATTCCAAAACGTAAGTTGATGCCAAGGAAGTCATTCAAGCTAGCAGGAGGAGAATGATGTATCTGCCTTCCTCCTCCTCCTCCTCCTCCTCCCTTGTTTTTGGCAGAGGGTCGGGGATGTCTGTGTTCACACAGGACTGCCTGGTCTGTGTGTAGTGCCCGCATGGTGGCATGCGAGTGCTTGGTCACCTGTGGGCACGTGTGTGCATATGTGTGGATTGTGTAGATGTGCCTGCATACATGTGCCTGCATGTGCCTCGTGTGGGCATGCATGCCTGTGTGTGCACTTTGCACATGTGCCCACACACACAAGTACATGTACAGTCATGTGTGTGCTTCGTGTGGGCATGCCTGCACACGTGTGCACAGGTGCTCGTGGTGTGGGAGTGCTTGCACTCTCTTGTACATGCCGGGGAGTGGCTGCAGGTGTGTGCATGGTGCGGGAATGTCTCCTCACATGGGTTCACCCGTGCCTGCACACTTGTGTGTGTGATGGTGTGTCTGTGCATGAACACGGTGTGTCTTGTGTGGACAAGCATTTGTGTGCGGAGCCAGCCCGCCTGCCTAGAGATGCATCTGTGCGTCTGTGTGTACATTTGCTCATGGTGATATTGGTGGGTGTCCGTGTGCCACTGGCTGAGCGTGTGTGTGTTGACGTGCATGTGTGAGAGCCTGTATCTGCTGGGAGCCTGTGTGTGCACGGGTAGGCTATGTGTGCCCGGGACGGGCCTGTGATTGAGTGTGCGTGCGTGTGCGTCAAGCGTGCTCACGTGTGTCTGACTGCCGTGGTTCAGAACATCGGGGGTTTAAACGCGGCATGTAGGCGGAGGGTGAAGATCGGACGGTCCAGGTGCACTTGGCATTGAGTCTCTGACCCAGAGCAGGGTTATCTGAAGTGGACCAGAGGCCTAAGGCTTGTGCTAGTTTCTATTCTGATGGGATGAAGGTCCCGGCTAGAAACTGAGCTGGTGGGCAAGCCGAGCTGACCACCTAGGGGTAGAGAGCCGCTTCCAGAGAAATGGCCCCCAAGAGTTCCAGTGGCCAGTGCTAATCACGGGAACATAAGGACACCTGAAGCTGGCTTTTGGCATCGAAAGAGTAGAGGCAGGGAGTGGGACAGACAGACAGACAGACAGACAGACAGAGACAGAGAGACAGAGAGAGAGAGACCTAAAGGCAAAAGTATTGAGACCAGCATATGACGATGTGTGTGTGAATGTTGTGTGAGTGTGTGTGAAAGTGTGTGTGAGTGTGTGTATGTGAAAGTGTGTGTGTGTGGTGTGTGAGTGTGTGCTAGTGTGTGTGTATGTGTGAAAGAGAAAGACTTAAAGGCAAAAGCCAAAGGTAATGGTCTTTAGACCAGAATATAACTATGTGTGTGTGTGAGTGTGTGTGAGTGTGTGTGTGTGTGTGAGTGTGTGTGGTGTGTGTGAGTGTGTGTAAGTGTGTGTGAGTGTGTAAGTGTGTGTGTGGTGTGTGAGTGTGTGAGTGTGTGATGTGTAGTGTGTGTGTGTGTGTGTGTGTGAGAGAGAGAGAGAGAGAGAGAGAGAGAGAGAGAAGATGGGAATAAAGCACCTGCTTTGCGCATGGCTGACCCGGGTTTGAGTCCCACAACCCAGATGGTTCCTGTGTGCCGTCAGGAGAGATTCCTGATCACAGAGCCAGGAGGAAGCGCTGAGCACTGCTCAGAAGGACAAAAAAGCATCAGCTAGCTGGACGGAGCCCTGGCTTGAAGGCCTGACTCTGAATAGGGACCCACAATAATGCAATTCTCCAAAGAAACCAGAAAAAGTGATTCTCACGTGGCTTTCGGGAGCCCCTGAGGCCGAACAGTGATCACCTCGAGGGAGAGGAGACCCCAGCAGGGAGACACTCCAACGGCTACAGCATGATTCTGGTCCTGCCCTCGCGATTCCGGGAGGCCTAGGGGGGCACCCCCACGGCAGCTCTCGGCTGGCTCATTTCCGAGCCAAGACCTCACGCCTCGTGGACTGGGTATCACATCGCTCATTCTTGTGAGTTGCAAAAGACTGAAGTCATTTCAAGCGGGGAGGGGGGTGAGGGATGGGGGTAGCGTGAGGGCGTTTCTGGAGTCAAATGCAGAAAAATTATCGGCAATAATATTTTAATGGCGCGTCTATATTGAGAGCTGACATCTATCAGGCAGTGAGCGAAGAGCTTTCAGATTCTGTATAATTATACTTGTATTGAGAAGAATATGACTCCCCACCTCCAGGAAGTTCTTCCCGGTAAAATTCTACAAATTCTTAAGAGGCAGCTAAAATTGGTCCTCCTCTGGGAAACCTTCCCTTGCCTTGTCATCAGCTACTTCCCTGAACTGCGGGGACTTCGGGATGCCTGTCTGTCCCCCTCTCCCCCCTGCCCGGGTTCCCTGGGAAGTGCATGCATCCATCCCCAGCTCTTCCTGTGGGGGCCCCCTCCTCTCCGTTTGTTCTGATGACTATTCAGTACTGCTGGGGCGTTCGTCCTTCCTTGGCGTAGTGGCTGCAAACACCCAGCCGGGCCAGCCGCCATCGGCCCTGCTTGGTTCTCATTTGGATGAAATTAAGTTGAGCCCTTCGACTTGAGGTTTAATTTCTTGTAAAAACAGTAGAGAGTGGAGAGTGATCTCCCCAGGGGACCAGCCTCTGCCCCCAGCAGGCAGCTTCCAAAGAGTCCCGCTGCGATGCTCTGCGAGGCAGGACTGGCTTTGCTTCAGCTCTGTCCCTGTGCACACGCACACGCACGCATGCGCACACGCATGTATACAGGCATGCACACATGCACACACATACATGCACACGTATGCACTCACACATGTACACAGGCACACATGTGCACATGCACACACATGCACACACATGTGTACACACACACTCATCGCCTCTGATTGGACCTGTCTCTCCCCAGCTCTGCCCTTCCTGTGTCTTCAGGGATCCAACAATGACACTTCCCATTTCCCAGCGTCTCCCTCCTCTTCCTCTTCCTCCTCCTCCTCCTCCTCCTCCTTTCACCAGCATCTCAGCAAGTTCCATTCTCTAGGAGCGCAGGCCTTGAATTTGGCCGTCCTGAGCTGACTGGCCCACGTGCCCCCAGGTCTGAGCCACCCGACTGTCAGGCTTCCGGGTTGAGTATCACCACGCATGGCCTCCGGGATCCTGAGCACTGCTGGGGGAGTCAGAACCCCATGTGTGGTTCTGGACAAAGGTCTCTTCATCGGTCAGGTGAGCTCCTGCAGGCCAGGCGGCCCCTGAACTTCTCCCTGAACAGCCCCCCAACCCTGGCACCATACACCCATGACTGGCCCCACTGCAGAGTGCGGACCCTCCCTTCACTCCCCAGGACCTGGTTCCATTTTCCCCCATGGGCTGCTTCTCCTGGGGCAGGAGTGGTCGTCTCTGACATGACACGGGAAGGGGTTAACATGTGGAACCAAGGCTCACGGGGCTGGGAGACACGGGGCAGATGCAATGGGGTGCATTAGACCTGCAGCAAGGTGGGGAAGCCCCTTCCTTCATCCTGCAGAGCCTCGTGCTGGGACCAGCCTTCTCTCAGCACCTACCTGCCTTCCACACACACACGTGCACACCATGTATACACATGCGTGTGCACACACGTGCACACGCACACACATGCACACACACATGCAAACACACGCAGGCATGTGCATACATACACATGCACACACATGCACGCACACACACAGGCACACCCACACGCACATAGCAAACGTGTGCACACACAAACGTCCACATGCACGCATGCACACACAGATACATGCCGACACACACACACATACACATGCAGACTTGTGCACATGCAGGCACGTGCACATGCACACACGCCCACAGATGTGCACACACACACACACTCGCTGCTTGCACGTCGGCTCAGGTGTGCAGCGCCACGGCTCACACTTGGATCTGGCGTTTGAACAGAAACTGCAGCGTGAGCATGGACTGTTGAACACCGTTTGGGAGGCTGGACCTCGTCTTGGTCACACGCAGCCTGGCCATGTCCTGACCTCAGGGTCAACAGCTCTGCTAAGGAAGGGGTTGCCTGCTGTCATCCCAGGTCCTGGGCATATTAGGGGGCTCAGCAGCCCTGACCCCCCAGCTGCCAATAGCTCGGCCCCTCCTCTCAGCTTGTGACATCAAAAATGCTTCCAGGGGGCTGGAGCGATAGCCCAGGCATTTGCCTTGCACGCGGCCGACCTGGGTTCGATTCCCAGCATCTCATAGGGTCCCCTGAGCACCGCCAGGAATAATTCCTAAGTGCAGAGCCAGGTGTAAACCCTGTGCATTGCCGGGTGTGACCCAAAAAGAAAAAAAAAAACATGCTTCCAGACACTGCACAAACGCCCCCTCCCCCCAAGTGAGGGGGATAAATCAATATTCCAGGAAATACAAGGACTCAGGTAAACGGTGACCCCACAGGGCTGACGGTTCACAGGAACCTCTCCTGACTTGGCCACCCCCACCCCACCCCTGAGACACTCAGGGAAATGAACAGCCCAGCCCACAACCTGAGCACCCAGAGCAAAGAATCACAGCCTCTCATCTCAGGGTTGGCTTCCCTCCCCTGGGCCCGTCCTCACTCTGAGCAGCGGACGAACAGAAATGCAGGGAACACGCGGGCTCCGGGCACAGCTTACAAACAAACCCACTTTAATGGCTGGTGTGTGTGTGTGTGTGTGTGTGTGTGCGCGCGCGCAGAGCTAGGGGGAGGGGTGGCGCGAGGTGTCATGAGGAGACCCCGACACCTCACCCGTCATAGCCAAGGTCACTGGTCTGTTTGGAGGGTTTCGGCCACGCAGGGGGCAGAGAAGCAGGGCACAGCTGCAGCCCGGAGAGGCGGGCACCGGGCGGGGGTGGAGGATGCGCTGAATGGGGAGTGCCAGGATATGTCACCTCTGTGGGTGCAGGTGTGTCCACGCTTATGTACAGGGCATGAAGTACACAGAGCCGGCAAAGATGGAGCCAAGGGGAGGGCGGGGGACTGGGACTAGACGCCTCAAATCCCCCAAGGCCCAGGGGCCGGGGCAGCGTCTGGGAGAGAGGGAGAGCCCTGCTTGTATTGCCTGTCCCAGGCTCGCTTTGTGACCTGGGGCAAGTGACTTCCCCTCTCTGGGCCTCCTCCTAGAGTCACAATTGCTAAGGGTTCCCTGCGGCCCTACACGTCAACACTTTCTGGATTCGGAAATAAAAAAGGATTTTGTTAGGAGCTAACGACAAGGCCTTTGGTCTATGGGATCACATCCCTCGGCGCCTGGCACCCAGGACAGCACGTGGGGGAGATCCTCAGGGCAGGGATGCCTTCACCACCCGGGGAGTGGGGGCATTGTTCGGGCAGGAGACCCCAGCTGGGAAAGGCCCTGGCTTGGGGGTGTAAAGCGCATGGCGCCCCTTCTTTGTTTCCTAGCACACAGTGGACCCAGCACCCAGCAGGTGCTCAATAAACGCTCCAGGAAGGAGCGCACAGGAAGAGGGACCAGGCTCCAGCGGAGGGGCGGGGCCAGGCCCGACTGGGGCGGGGCCAGGCCAGTCTGGGGCGTGGCCCGGCTGGAGCAGGGCGTGGCCAGGCGCCAGAAGAGGGGCGGGGCCAGGTCAGACTGGGACGTGGCCAGGCTGGAGCAGGGCGTGGCCAAGCGCCAGGATAGGGGCGGGGCCAGGCTCCAGAAGAGGGGCGGGGCCAGGCCAGACTTGGGCGTGGCCAGGCTCCAGCGAAGGGGAGGGGCCAGGTCAGACTAGGGCACGGCCAGGCCAGGCTACGGCGGAGCCCAGCCCGTGGGGTGGGTGAACCCGGGCCTGGAGGGCGGGGCCAGGCCAGGAGAGGCGGGACCACCTCACACCCTTGGGCGCCTCCTCTTCTAGATTGAGGTTGAGGCACCTCCAGGCTGGGCTGGTGCCAGGTCCTGGAAACGTGAAGCTCCTGCGGGCAGTGTCCAGCTGCAGACAGCACCCAGTCAAGGAGCGAGGAGGGCCTTGGTGGACACAGTGGGTCTGCACTGGGCGGGCCCTGGACCTTTACAGTACAAGGATTTCCATTCCAACCACTACATTCCGCAGGGGGATATCTGCAAGAAGGGCGCAGGGAGGCTGAGCATAGGGTGGAGGGGTGACTGCACCCATCTCCGGAACACGCTCATGCCCCTGTCTCCACACCAGGGGCAGCAGGTGGGGGCCACAGTTGAGCCGGAGGGGAAAGACTTTCTTTGGGGCTGGGGGATCGGGCAAACGGAGGTCTCCCAGCTGCCACAGAGACCTCTCCTCTCTGAGCACTGGGAAGTCCCGCGTGTTGGTTCTGGGGTTGTTCCAGAAGGTTCCGCTGAAGGCAGGGAACCTGGGCCCTGCAGCACTGGCCTTTCACGCAGCCCACAGGTCAGAAGTGACCTGGGTGGCTGTCTCAGCCCAGACCCTTGTCTGTCACTAACCCTGCAGAGATGTGTCCCTTTCATGTCCCCCGCCTCCCCCAAGGGGCAAAACCATGATATGGGGGGGGGCATGGGGCGGGGATGGGTACAAAGGCATGGAAGGGAAACGGTAAGAAAGCAGGAGAATGGCCAGAGGCTGGACTCTTGCTCTCTGGTGCCGAGGGTCTTCAAACAAGAGTGGTCTCGGTGGGGGGGGGTGTTGGTAGTCGGCGGGGGGTCGGGGTGGGGCTGATGCAGGCAGCGGGCACCGGGCGCCACCTCCCATAAGGCACTGCCCGGGCCCCCTCCTGCTCACTGGACGGTGCACTTGTCCCGCTCGCGGGCCTGGCCCTCGCCCCGCAGGACCTTGGCTTTGATGTACTTGAGGTCGCTGTTGACGCTGGGGCGGCGGGCGAAAGGTGAGACCATGCCGTAAGCGTCTGTGTCTTTGAGGCGGCGCATGCAGAAGGGCCGGGGGTGGAAGGCGTCGCCGTACTGCACCGAGATCTTGCGGTGCAGCGCCGGGCTCATCTCGTGGGGCAGCTTGGCCATGCTGAAGAGCACGTAGAACATCTCGTCCACGTTGGTGTTCTTCTTGGCCGACACCTCGAAGTAGGCACAGTTCTCATCGCCCGACACCAGCAGCTCGGCCTCGGTGGCCGGCACCTGGCGGCACAGCTCGCCATGGTCGTTCTTGTTGCCGCAGATGACCATGGGCAGCTCGGCCGCCTCCTTCGTCTTGTTCTTCAGGCACGACTTCACCTCCAGGATCTGCTTCTGCAGACGCTTCACCTCGTCGAAGGAGTCCCGGTTGTCCAGGCTGAACACCAGAATGAAGACGTCACCTGCGGGGAAGGGACGCCCATGGGGGCAGACGGGGGCAGGGGGGGCAGGGCATGAGCATCAGTCTGGCTCTCGGGTCCTGCCCCCCCGCCCCATCCCTGTGGTCATTTTTCTATGCCAGGAGCCTCCACAATCTGGAGCCAGAGCGATCCAGCGATATTCAATAGCGGGGAAGGCGTTTGCCTTGCACGCAGTCAAGACAGATCAATCCCCGGCACCCTAGATGGACCCCCAAAGCCACCAGGAGTGACTCCTGCGCACAGAGCCAGGAATATAAGCCCGAAGCACCAATGGGAATAACCAAAAAACCAAAACCAAAAGCCACATATGTGGCGCATTCTAGGACTGAAGTGATACAATACAGCTCGTAGGGCGCTGGCCTGGCAAACAGCCAACTTAGGTTCGATCCCCGGCACTGCATAGAGTCCCCTGAACCCCCACAGGGAGCGATTCCTGAGCACTGAGCTAGAAGTAGGCCCCCAGCACCCAGCACCACTGGGTACAGCCCAGACAAACAAAACAGAATGAATCATGGTTATGATCCACTTGGTGAGTCATCTGCCCAGTTTCTCAAGAGAAGGGTCAGGGTACTCTCAGCCTGCCCTGTCTCCTTCCCTGGGGCACCCCTGAACATGCCACGTGCCCCTCCTTTCATCTCCCTCCCTGGGTCAGAGCCCCGCTATGATCAGTGAGCGTGGAACACCTTTGGGGCACAGCACATGGTGAGGGAGGTGAGTGTGTGTCCATAAAACTGGTTTGTGGTTGGGGTGGGGGACAGAGGATGGAGAGATGAATAAATGGGTGGGGGGGGATGAATGAATAAATGGACAGATGAATGGATAGATGGATGGATGGATGAATAGATGGATGGATGGATGGATGATGAATGGATGGATGGATGGATGGATGGTTAGATGGATGAATCAATGGATGGAGGATGGATGGATGGATGGATGGATGGAAGGATGAATGGGTGGATGGATGGACCAATGAATGAATCAATGAATGGATGAATAGATGAATGGATGGATGGATATGTGGATAGATGAGTGAAAAGACAGATGGATGGATAGATGGAGGGAGGGATGAATGGATGAATGGGGAAGCATAGGAAAATAGATGGATGGATGATGGATGAACGGATGGATGGATGGATGGATGGATGGTTAGATGGATGAATTAATGGATGGAGGATGGATGGATGGATGGATGGAAGGATGAACGGGTGGATGGATGGACCAATGAATGAATGGATGAATAGATGAATGGATGGATGGATACGTGGATAGATGAGTGAAAAGACAGATGGATGGATAGATGGATGGATGGATGGATGGACGGATGGATGAATGGAGGGATGAATGGACGAATGGGGAAGCATAGGCAAATGGATGGATGATGGATGAACAGATGGATGGACGGATGGATGGTGGTGAGGCCTCTTCTGATAAGTTCCAGCCAGGAAGCACCAGCCTGGCCTCAGTTTCCACCGGGGCTGCCTCTTCCATGTGGCTATTCTTGGGCCCCCAAGGACTCGAGCTGCCTCAACATAGTCCAGCACAAGACGGGAGATGCTCAGCTTCTGGGGGACAGTAGGGAGGAGTGGACAGTTTCCAGGCCTTCCTGGTGGGTGTGTAAGAGAGTCCAGCCACAGCCACATGTGCTCAGAAGGACACAGCTGGAGCCACTCTGACCCAGCAACACCAACAGGATTGTCCCCGTGTCTCCGGGGGCTCCCAGACAGGGTGGCCACCCCCGGGACAGGAGCAGGGGCCGGTGGGCTTTTGAATTTCATCCATATGGGTCTGGGGAAGGGGACCCCCAAGCAGCGCTGAGGTGAACAAAACCTGTGACTCAATGCGGGGGACAGCTCACAAATACAGTGTTCCAGGGACTGATGCTCAGGAGTACAGTGCTCCAGGGACTGCCCTGGATTATCGAAGCCACTCTGAGGCCCCCCAGGGCCACACCTAGCAGTGCTCGGAGGATCATGTGGTGCTGGGGATGGAATCAGGGCTGGCTGCGTGCAAGGCCGGCATCCCGGGGCTGGTGGCCAACCTGGGTTCGAGCCCCGGCATGTGACAGGGTCCCCTGAGCCCTACAAGGACTGGTCCCTGAGCACAGAGCTAGGAGTAAGCCCTGAGCCCCGCCAGGAGTGATCCCTGAGTGCAGAGCTGGGAGTAAGCCGTGAGCACTGCCAGGGGTGCCCCCCTCCCTCAAAAAAGGCCTACATCCTGACCCCTCTCTGCACCCTGACCCCTGGACCTTCTCCTCTCTCTCCCAGTCCCTTCATCTCCAGCTTGCAGGCATTTGTGTGTTTGGGTGCCTATGTGAGGCCATGAGTTCAGTCGCCAATATCTGGGGGCTCCTGAGCACCGACAGGAGTGGTGCTGGGGCCCCCAATCCCTGTAGGCCTGCACCCTGCCCAAGCCCCCAAACATGGCCTAAGAAAGTAGGGGTTGGGCTGGAGCGATAGCACAGCGGGGAGGGCGTTTGCTTTGCACGCGGCCAACCCAGGTTCGATCCCCAGCATCCCATATGGTCCCCTGAGCACCGCCAGGAGTAACTCCTGAGTGCAGAGCCAGGAGTGGCCCCTGTGCATCGCCGGGTATGACCCAAGAAAGAAAAAAAAAAGAATCATAACGAAGGGGCTGGAGCCATGATGCAGTGGGAAGAGCACTTGCCTGTCACTGCACACAGCCGCCTTGGACGCCATCTCTGGCACATCATAGGGTCTCCAGAGCCCCTCCGGAAGTAAGTGACCCCCGAGCGCAGAGCCGGGAGTGAGCCCTGAGCACAGACAGATGTGCCTTGCCTATGCCAGGTGTAAGTCCCTCCCACACACCGGAAAGAGACTAATAATAAACAGCACATCAGCACAGCAGATAGGGCGTTTGCCTTGCACGCGGTCGACCCGGGTTCGATTCCCAGCATCCCATAGGGTCCCCCGAGCACCGCCAGGAGTGATTCCTGAGTGCAGAGTCAGGAGGAACCTCTGAGCATCACCGGGTGTGACCCAAAAAGCAAAAAAAAAAAAAAAGTGGGAGTTAGAAAAAGGCTCACAATCCCTCCCCAGCTGTCATTCCCTCTGACTAGGCCTGAGGTCTGTGAGTGGGCACCCACCCCTCCCCCGCAAGGCTGGCAGAGTGGACTCTGCAATACCCACTGTGTACTGACCTCCACCACCCCTTCGGTTTCCGTCCATCTGGGGGACACACGGGGGACAGGTAAGACCTGACTTCAGGAGTGGGGGCTTTTTGTTAAAATGGCAGAGCCGGGACTCGAACTCGGGGTCCCCTCTGTTCATGTCCTTCCTCCCTATGGTGGAGGGGAGGCAGTAGCATAATCTGGGTCCAGGGTGTCATCAAGAGCTGCCTGGAGGGTTGGAGCGATAGCACAGCGGGGAGAGCATTTGCCTTGCACGTGGCCAACCCAGGTTCGATCCCCAGCATCCCATAGGGTCCCCCGAGCACTGCCAGGGGTAATTCCTAAATGCAGAGCCAGGAGTAACACCTGAGCATCGCTGGGGGGTGACCCAAAAAGCAAAAAAAAAAAAAGCTTCCTGGAGGAGGACAGGACCCTTGAGGAGGGGTCTAGGCCGGGGCGAGCGGTAGGGGGGGTGTCATTTCCGAGATGGCTGGACAGCTGCCATCTCCCTTCCCTTCAGCCCTGTGTGGCGTGGCGAGGGGGCAGGGACCCTGCCAACGCTGGTCCAATCTCCAGTCAGAACGCAGGCCCTGCTGAGTTTCTGCTCGGCAACACTGTAGCGGCGCGTTTCATCCTCGGGAGAAACCAATTTACAGGCGGGGAAACGGAGGTATCACCCTTCCCATCTGGGGACAGAATCAGGAAGCAGCAGAAGGTGCCACCAAGTGAAGTGAGTGACAGTCTGGTCCCCGCCCCATCCCCCCTTGACAGCCCCGGCTCGGCAGCACAGCCAGCGGGCGGCGTGACCCCCCTGGGCACAACTCACCCTCTCTGGGTCTCTGTTTCCCCACCTGTAAAACGGAAGCCAGTACCGCTGTCCTGGGCTCGCCGTGAGTCATAGCACAGCGGGTGGGGCGCTTGCCTTGGCATGCGGCTGACCCGGGTTCCATCCCCCCGTATCCTACGGGGTCCCTGGAACCCCGCCAGGAGGAATTCCTGAGTGCAGAGTCAGGAGGAACCCCTGAGCACTGTCGAGTGAGTCCCCCAAAATCCAAACTAAAGAAGTTCCTATTTGGGGCCCGGAGCATGAGTGCAGCGGGGAGGGAATTTGCCTTGCATGCAGCCAACTGGGTTCGATCCCGGGCACCCCATAGGGTCCCTGGAGCCCCGCCAGGAGTGTAACTGCTGAGTGCAGAGCCGGGAGTCAGCCCTGAGCATCGCGGGCTGTGATCCATCCACCTCGCCCCCGAGGAAAAAAACAACAACAACAAAAATGAAGAAGAAATGAATGGATGCTTGAAATGAAAAAGCAACAGGAGCCGGAAGCTCTCAGTGAACATTAACACCCACCAACCTCCAGCCAGCGTCCAGCCTCCCTATTTCCCGCCATTATTAGTCCCTGCCCCAGGCAGATTCTCACTTTTCTTGGGGCTGGACCCATCCTGGGGTCCTGCCTCTCCCTCTCCAGCTTCCTGGGGAGTCGGGGCCTGAGCCCAGCAAACGGATTGGAACTAGCCCTGGCCAGGCCACGGGACGGGGCCACGGCTCAGAAGAGGGAGCGGCAGTGGCCAGCTTGGTTTCCCCCGAATTGTCCTCTGGGGTCTCACCTGCGGGCACGCAGACAGATGGCGGGAGTGGGGGACCAGGCAGGGGTGGAAGGAGCCCCCCTATCTCACCCCCAACTCCCTCTGTGCAGGTCTGAGCTCCACCCGGACAGTCAGCCACGCCCACATCCCACCCTCGGTGCCCTGGGGACCCCCCCAGCCCCGCCCCCCGGCACCCACCGGTGAGAATGGAGAGCCGGCGCATGGCCGGGAAGGGGTGGTTGCCCGACGTGTCCAGGATGTCCAGCTGGTACATGTCGCCGCGGATGTTGTAGACCTTGCGGTGGAAGTCCTCGATGGTGGGCGTGTACTGGTCCTCGAAGCGGCCGTTGAGGAAACGGGACACGATGGCGCTCTTGCCCACGCGCGAGGCGCCCAGCACCACCATGCGGTAGGAGTTCTTGGCCGGCACACTCAGCGTGCAGTTCCCGCTGGACAGCGTCTTCATCATGGCCCGGGGCTGCAGCGGGGAGCAGGAAGAAGTCAGGAGACCCCGGCAGTGGGGGGCTCTCGGCTGCGGCCACTCCCCCATCCCAGTCCTGAACTTGTTTTCTCTTTTAAGTTCTTTTTTTTCCTTCTTTTTGGGTCACCCAGTCACACCCGGCAATGCACAGGGGTTACTCCTGGCTCATGCACTCAGGAATTACTCCTGGCGGTGCTCGGGGGACCCTATGGGATGCTGGGAATTGAACCCGGGTTGGCCGTGTGCAAGGCAAATGCCCTCCCCGCTGTGCTATCTCTCCAGCCACCCCTTTTTTTGATTTGGGGGCCATATCTGGCAATGCTCAGGGCTGACTCCTGGCTCTATGCTCAGGGTTCGCTCCTGGTGGGGCTCGGGGGACCCTATGGGGTGCCGGGGATCGAACCCGCCTGCAAAGTAAGTGCCCTCCCCGCTGTGCTATCGCTCCAGTCCTTCTTTTTTTTTTTTTTTTTTTTTTTTTTTTTGCTTTTTGGGTCACACCCGGCGATGCTCAGGGGTTCCTCCTGGCTCTGCACTCAGGAATGACCCCTGGTGGTGCTCGGGGGACCCTATGGGATGCTGGGAACCAAACCCGGGTCGGCCACGTGCAAGGCAAACGCCCTCCCCACTGTGCTATTGCTCCAGCCCCTCCGGTCCCTCTTGGTCTCATTTTCTGACTAGAAAACAGGGATGTGGGACTAGGCATCCCAGTCATTCACTCATTCACTCAGTCATTCAGTCCTCTCTCGATTCTTCCCCATCCACTCCTTGCCTCACTTCCTCACATCCTCCTTCCATCCCACACCCCATATTCGACACACAA
Source organism: Sorex fumeus (assembly GCF_029834395.1). NCBI lineage: Eukaryota > Metazoa > Chordata > Mammalia > Eulipotyphla > Soricidae > Sorex > Sorex fumeus. The sequence continues at coordinate 377,376 of NW_026606182.1, read as the reverse complement.
GAGAGGGGGGCTCTGGCGGGGAACCCCCACCGAGCCTCCTCTGAGCCAGTAATCCCAGTGTCCCGGGTCACTTCCTCATCTGTGGGGAACTCGGGGCCCCGTTCTGGGCTCTCCCCAGAATCCTCTCTCCCTGCCCCCTCCCTTCCAGGACCCTGTGACCCCCCCAAACACAACATCTGGGGGTCCCCGAACACTGCCCACTGCTCAGAGCACCAGGGTTCCCCCCCCCAGCGCCTCTGTCCCTACCCAGATACCCAGAGAAACGCCTCTGAGACCCCACCCGACACTTCCTTCTGCCCTTCAAGGATTTGCTGTCCTGAAGAACATCTGGAACATTCCCTGAGGGCCTCTCAGCCTCGCAGAGGGCCAAACTCTGGGACTCTCTCTCTCAGGCCCCCCCAGGCCACTCGCAGCCCAGCCTCCTTTCCCATCTCAGCCCCCTGGGGCCTCCCGGAAGCACTGAACTCCAGCCGACCGAGTTCATTCCAGCTTCGCTGAGATCTGCCTGTCTGGAGGGGCTTACACTCAGAGTCTCTGAAAACAAAAGCTCAGGCCGCCCCTTCTCACTCCCACCCTGTCCACATTAGGGGTGGAAAGAAAGCAAAAACAGAGCTGTCGGGCCCAGAGAGATAGCACAGAGGGGAAGGCGTTTGCCTTGCACACAGCTGACCCGGGTTCAATTCCCAGCATCTCATAGGGTGCTCCAAGCACTGCCAGGAGTCATTCCTGAGTGCAGAGCCAGGAGGAACCCCTGAGCATCGCCGGGTGTGACCCAAAAAGCAAAAAATAAAATAAAATAAAAAATAAAAAAGAAGAGCTGCTTGCTGAACTATCCAGCCTCAGTCCTAGATGGGCTGCCAGGAATGGTTGCCCAGGTTGTGCACTGCCCAAGGCTCCTGACTACTTGTCAATCTTTGGGAAGGAGGCACCTTCCTCCTCATTGATGCCAAGGTCCACACACGCACGCCCTGGCCAGGAACACCTCATCTCCTGATCCTGAGGCAAGACTTTCTCCTCCGAGAGAATCATGCGAAGTGAAATGAGTCAGAAAGAGAGGGACAGACATAGAAGAACCGCACTCATCTGTGGAATATAAAGTAGCATAATATGAGACTGACACCCAAGGACAGTAGAGACAGGGGCCTGGAAGATTGCTCCATGGTTGGAAGCCTGCCTCATGAGCTGGGGGGAAAGGCAGCTGGGATAGAGAAGGGATGACTTAGTCGATGATGGTCGGAGGGATCACTCGGGATGGGAGATGTGTGTTGAAAGTAGATAAAGGACCAAACGTGATGGCCTCTCAGTATCTGTACTGCAAACCATAACACCCCAAACTAGAGAGAGAGTATGGGGGGAAACTGTTTGCCATAGAGGCAGGGGGAGGGTTGGAAGGGGGGGGCGTATAATGGGGACATTGATGGTGGAGAATGTGCACTGGTGGAGGGATGGGTGTTTGAACATGGTTTGACTGAAACTCAAACAGGAAAGCTTGTAACTGTGTCTCACGGACAGGAAAGCTTGTAACTGTGTCTCACGGTGATTCAATAATAAATAAATACATAAAAATCAAAAGGGAACTTCCCAGAAAAAAAAAAGACTGTCTCCTCCTATACCCTCCTTGCACACAACCACAGGAGGCTGGCTCCTGGCAGAGGGCAGGTTCCCGCGTGCGGGTCTAGGCTCTGGGGTCTGGGCACGGGCTGACCCTGCCTGTGAGCTGGCGAGCACTGAACCCCTCTTCCAAGAGCAAAACTGCTTGGAAAATGCCCCGAGATCGGGAAGCAGCTGTCGCGGCCACGTCCCAGCTTCCAAGGAGCCTTCGACAGACTTGAGGCGGCAGAGGGACCCGCAGCAGGAGGCGCTCGGCGTGCTGGTGACCCAGGCCGGGGGCCAGGATGACAATCATCGCTCCCGAGTGCCAGGCTCAGAACTAAGTATAGAGCAATAATAATAGCTGACATTTATCTCGCAGCTCGGCGATGCCGGCGCGCTCTGGGTGCTGGGCCCGGCAGGGAGCCTGCCTCATCCCCACGGTAAGCCCAGGGGTAGATGGAGCTGCCCCGGCTTCCGCATGGGGAAACTGAGGCAAGAGGAAGTCAGCAACGGGATCACGGCTGCATCGCCCTGGTAGGCTCCGAGTCTCCCTTCAGCTCCCAGGGGTTACCTGCTTTTCAAATAAGGACCCGGGGGGGAACGGGGTTAGGCAGCCAAGGTTAGGGCCCAGCAGCACACACACACACGCACACACACACACACACACACACACACACATACACCAAGGTCTAGCTGGAGCTAAATGTGCCTATTTATTCTTCAGGGATGGAAAGGAAACAGGAGTCACACATAAAGGCATGTGCTTGACCTCTGAACCCCCTCCAGGACCCTCACCCCACTGAACCATCTCCCAGACCCTCACCCCAATAAACTCTTTCCAGACCCTCGCCCCAGTGAGCCCCCTCCGGGACCCTCACCCCCACTGAACCATCTCCTGAAACCTCACCCCACTCCACTAAACCTCCTCCCGGACCCTCACCTCCACTGAAACCCATATGGGACCCTCACCCCCACTGACCCCCCTCCGGGACCCTCAGTTCTACATTTATCTCCAGGACCGCAGACCCACACACGCAGCGAGCGTTTGGCCAGTGACGTGTGAAGGCTGCACAGACTCCCCCCACCCTCTCCTGGGGTCTGAATCTCCACCCCTGCCTGCTGGGCTGGCCCAGGGGCAGGATGAGGAGGGTCTTGGCATCCCCCCAACTGTAAGTGGGGAGAGTGGGGGGGTGGTAACAGCCTCCTTAGTCTTCTTCGGGCTTGGGGGGCCAGTCTGGGCCGTCCCGGGCAGGGAGCAGAGGGAGAGGCCAGGCCCCAGGGAGGCCTTCTCCAAGCCCCTCTGGCAGGGAGCCCGGCCCTGCTGGACATCACCCCTGGCCAGACGAGGACGAGGGAGGCTGTGGCCAGCTCAGGGCTTCTCTCCGCCACCCCGCCCAGCTCCTGGCTCAAGATCTGCTAAGGGCATGACTGACGGGGCTGGAGGATGTTAGAGAGAGGTGTCGAGAGACAGAGGGAGGAGGCAGGAAGTCAGAGAAAGGAGGCAGGGAGTCAGAGAGAGGAGGCCAAGGAGCCAGAGAGGAGGCTAGGGAGTCAGAGAGTGGAGGCCAGCTGTCAGAGAGAGGAGACAGAGAGAAAGAGAAGGCAGGGAGTAAGAAGTCAGGAGTCTGAGAGAGGAGGCCAGGGAGTCAGAGAGAGGAGGCAGGAGGCAGAGAGGAAGAAGGGTGGAAAGTGAGAAATGGGTAAGGGGAAACTCTACACCTTTTCCCTGAGAGCGTCACGTGGCCCCGACCACGGGGGCTGAGTGGTCCAGACACCCCCCACCCAGGCCGAGCCCACACAGAGCAGACCTGGGCTGGGGGCAGTGCTCAGGAGGCCCTGGCAGTTTCCAGTGCTCCTGAGGAGCATGAGTTCTCACAAGCAGGGTGTGCGGGGCTCCTGCTGACCTTCTCCCACCCAGGGGACTTGGGGGCTGATGGTCCTGGGAGTGGGGGGGGGATAGCCCACAGCGGGAGGCCGCTGTCCAGTGGACACTACACGTATCTGATTCCAGAGGCTCCCGCGGGCCCGCCAGTGGGACAGCAAAGGCTGGAGGGCCAGGCTGCTGACCCGACTCACCCAGAGGACAGGCCGCCAGGTCGCAGCCGAGGTCTCTGACCCCCATTACCCCCAGCCCCAGAGTGGAAGCAGCGCCTGGCATGGTACGGTGGCAGCTTCCTGCAGGTGGGGGTGACCCCCCAGGCCGTCACCCTCCCTTTCCCTCTTCATCCAGAGAGCCGGGGGGAGGGAGTGTGCCCGGGTGCCAATTCCCATCAAGGGCATCTGAGGAGGCCCCTCCCCTTCCTCCCCTGAGACCCCAGGTTGGGGGGGACTGTCTGGAAGGCGGAAGACACGGATGGGCGAGGAGACCATGCCCACCCCTGCCCTCCCCCACACCTCCCGTCCCCTGCAGCAGACACATGCGAGGTTCTCAGGACCCTGTGAACATAGGTTTCGTCCCTCGCCCCGGGGCCCACAGTGAGGGAACCCCTAGAGGCTGGACCAGGGTGAGCTCCCCACTCTGGCCACTGAGAAGGGGAGGGGCAGGCCAGCGGAAGTGACCACTCAATCACTCAGAGCCTTGGGGGCGTCAGGCAGTGATGAGAGGGGCACAGTATGGAACTATCCAAGGAGAGCTTGGAAGGTCCCAGCTCGGAACCGCTGGGAGGAGCAGAGATCTTGGGGAACCCACCTGTCTCACTGGCATTGAGGGAGGCTGCCTGAAATGGGCATCTAAGCTACTTTGCCCCTCTCCCAAGAGGTCCCAGACTACATCCTTCTCGAAGCTTCCCCGGCTGGGGGCACAGAGGACCGAGAGAGCCCGTCAGGGGTGAAGGATGAAGGGTGGGAATGGACAAGAGATCTCAGGCCTGTTGAGGATAGGTTCCCCGCTTCCTGGGGAAAGGAACTGGCCACAAGGCTCACTCCATGTCCTAGCCTGGACACCAGCTGCCGCTCTGGGAACTTCCCCGGGCCCAGGAAGCGCTGGGAACAAAATATCCCGCGGATGTGTGGATGACGCTGAGATACTCTCGGGCTTGGGGTCAAGCCCCAAAAGGAAATATCACAAAAGAAGTGCTCACCCAGGGCTGGGGTTGGGAGCACCCACAGGCCCCATCGCTGCCCCATCTCCATCCAGGGGTGCACGGAGGGGTGTTGGTTGGGTGTGCCTCGTTTTCCTCTCTTTGACGGGTGCTCCGGGTACCCAGCCCAGGACACGGGACAAGCTCGCCAAGGAAAGGCCCCGTCCCCCGGCGGCGGCGGCGTTGGATGGTTCCACAACCCTGGTCATGCTCCCGCCTCCCCGGCTCCAGACCCAGGGGCCCCCAACTCTACTGGGGCGTCTCTCTCCTACCTGGGAATGGCGGGCCAGGCCTCTGGCGCGGCTCGGAGGGCTGCCTGGAGGCGCCGCGGGGCGGTGCGGGGACCCGCCTGCCTCTCCCGCGGCCGCCGCGCCTTCCAGCGTCTGCGGCGGCTCCGTGGTCACTGCGCCCGGTTCCTCGTCGGCGCGCCCCGGGGCGCCGGGCAGGGCGCGGCCGGGCGAGGGCGCGCGGGGAGCCAGTGCCCCATCGCTGGGTTCCGAGGGTTCGCTGGGGTCGGGGAGCCGGGCGGGCGCCGGCTCGCCACTGCCGGCCCTGCCCTGCCCCGACCCGGGGGACTCCGGCTGAGCCAGGTGCCCGGAGGCGCGGGGACGTCCGATCCCGGGGTCCCCGTTTGGGGCTCCGGGGCTGCGGGGGAGGGCGCCGAGGGGGGCGCCTTCGGGGATTTAAAGACGGTCCTTCGAGACGCCCGGAGGGGCCTCCGGAGGTGACAGTGTGTGCGTGTCCCGGCTGGCTGGCCGCCTAGGGTGGATGGGGAGGTCCGGGGTGCGGGGACGCTCCGTCGCTCCAAGGCGGACGCGCGGGGAACGAGGCGGCGCGGCTCGGGCGCGGCCTCCCGCTGGGCCCGCGGCTCGGCAGCGGTCCCCGTGCGGGAGGGGACGGTCCCTGTGTCCCCGCCGGGCGCCACCAGCAGCTGCAGCAGGCGCGGGGTGCAGCTCGGGGCGGCGCGCGCGCGCGCGCGGCTGGGGATGGGGGGGCGGGGAGGGGGGACCCCGGAACGCCGCCCCGAGAGGCCACGAGGCTCGGCAGCTCCGAGTCAGGCTGCGGGCGGCTCGCCCTGGCCCCCGGCACCGCGTCGGGACCCGCAGAGGCGGCGAACTTTCTGCCGGGCCCCGGCCCCTCGCTCCGCCCCTCTCCCGCGCCCCAGCCGCCCCCTCTCCGCGCCGCCCGCGCCGCGGGGCGAGGTGAGCCGGTCCCTCGGGGAGAAGGCGGAAAAAAAGAAAAGAGAAGTGTGGAAGCCCAGTTCTTGGGGCGTCGGTCCCGGCTGCAGAGCGCCCTCCGCGCCCCTGCGTGGACCCCCGGGCCGCGGTCCCCGGAGCAGCCCCGAGCCCGCCTCTGCCTCCGCAAGCGGCTCGGCCGCCGGCGCCCGGCGCCCCGCCCCCGACTCTGCGATCGACCAATAGGCGACGGGTCCCGCGGCCCGGGCGCCGCCCCCGGCTGTGCGCTCGGCCAATAGGCGGCGGGTCCCGCGCCCGGCCCCGCCCCGCGGGCCCCGGGCCCCGCAGCCGTGAGCTCCGCGTGCCTGGGCGCGTGGGGCGCGGGTAGCGGGGGCGGGGGACAGCCGGGGCGCAGGGGGCTCGCACCGTGACCGGAAGGCGACACGGGTCCCGCAGGCTGACGTCTGCACACGCTCCCCCCACGCACGGGGCCACGATCGCAGGTGACCCGCGGTGGTCCCCGGCGTTCTCGGCGGCTGGCGCCGGGTCCTCGGTCCAGCGCAGGTGCCCAGCCGGCCCGCCCCGAGCTGCCCGCTCCCTCCCTCCGGAGGTTCTCTGTGCCACGCAGGCTGGCACATGGGCCAGGCACGTGCGGCCAGAAGGGGCTGCAGAGTCACCTTGGTCCGGCGGAGCCTTGGTAGAGGTTTGCAGAGAGAGCCCTGACCTGGACGGCCGCGCGTCCTTGGTCTCCACCCTCCCCATCTTCAAACGTGGGAGAGTATAACGAGGGCCGGCCTCGGTTGTTTTTGAGGTTGGGGTCACATCCAGGCATGTGCAGGGCTCCCTCCTGGCTCTGCGCTCTGAGATCACTCCCAACGGGGCCCGGAGGAACCCTAGGGGTGCCCGGGATCGAACCCGGGTCAGCCGATTGCAAGGCAAACGCGCCCGCCCAGCTTTTATTTCCAGCCTCCCACCTCGGTTCTTAATACTGTCTTTCAATCCAAGACCCACCTTCCCTGCTCCTTGAACCCTTTTCTTTCTTTCTTTCTTTCTTTCTTTCTTTCTTTCTTTCTTTCTTTCTTTCTTTCTTTCTTTTTTTTAAGGCAACCGTTCTATCGCTGTCTTGACCGGGAAACCAGTATCCCTTGCCGTCAATTGGAGATAAAGAGGAAAAAATAAACACAATAGGAGCCAAGCGGGATTATTAATCTCAGGCTGGGAACTGGACCTCAGGGGTTCCTGAATCTGAAAGAGAGATTGGCAAGGTTTGAGCAGGGGCGCTGAAGATCTGCACCCTAGGGAGCCTCACTTCTTCCTGCTGCCCCCAGGCTTCAAGGAGAACTGAAAAGGGAATTTTCACCATGTGATAATGTGAGAAACTAAGGGGTGGTGTCTAACCAGACATATTTTTCACCTGCCAGGGGAACTGTACTTCTCATTTCAGGACTGTGCCTGGGTGGGGGGGGGGGGAGCCTGTAATTCTTTACCCCCCCCCCAAACACACACACACCCATCCCAGACCTCCCACCTCCTAATAGGCTGGGGACGGGGCACCTCTATGGAGGGTCCAGTTCCACTGAGTGAGGAATTAGAGTTCCAGGCCTCCCCGCTGCTGACAGCCAGAGAGTGTTTCCCGGGGCTGTCATGGCAATGGTCTGTACCTTGCTTCTGTTCTCTATAAAATGAGTGTGGGGGGCTGGACAGATAGTACAGTGGGTAGGGCACTTGCCTTGCATGCAGCTGACCTGGGTTCGATCCCCGGCATCCCATATGGTCCCCCGAGCACCGCCAGGAGTAATTCCTGAGTGCATGAGCCAGGAGTAACCCCTGTGCATTGCTGGGTGTGACCCAAAAACCAAAAACAACAACAACAACAAAATGAGTGTGAGGGTCTGGACAGATAGTACAAGGACTAGGGTGCTCGCCATGCATGCAGCCACCCTGGGGTTTGTTGTTGTTGCTGTTGTTGTTATTGTTTGCTTTTGGGGTCACACCCAGCAATGCTCAGGAGTTATTCCTGGCTCCGCACTCAGGAATCACTCCTGGCGGTGCTCAGAGGACCACATGGGATGCTGAGGATCGAACCCAGGTTGGCTGTGTCCAAGGAAAATGCCCTACCCGCTGTGCTATTGCTCCAGCCCCCGACCCAGGGTTTGATCCCCAACATCCCATATGGTTCACCAAGTCGACCAGGAGTGATTCCCGAGTGCAGAGCCAGGAGGAAGCCCTGAGCATCTCCAGGTGTGGCCCCAACCCCCCCACCCCCCCCCAAAAAAAAAAAAACCTAAGTGTGCTACGCTAGTTCCACAGAGTGATGGCAGGATCCCATGGAGGGAGAGGGGCTCTGCTCTGGCCAGAGAAAGTGGCTTGCCTGCTTGTCCTTGGCGTGGCGTGACTCTCAGGGGAAGGCACTCAGCCTCCCCGGCTGGCGCGTGCAGAACTCACTCCGCTTGATTGTCTTGAAGCGCCTCAGCCTTCAAGACAACAGAGCGCAGCGCGGGGGAGTGGAGGTAGTGAGGGGTCGACTTGGGAATGTGGCCAAGGTCACAGCGGCAGGCTGGAGGATCTCAGCCCTGGGCTCTCTGCCTTCAGACTCGGCTTCTGCAAACTGCCGTCTGCCCAGGTAGACTTGTGTCTGGTCTCAGACACAGAGGCCCCCGAGCCTTGAGCTGCCCATGCACTTGTCGTAGGAAGATGGGAGCACGCACGCCACGTCTGGAAAGCTGGGGTCCCCGAGGCCTCGGCCACTGAGCCCGTTCTCCTGCCCCCAACACAGAGGGTGGCCAGCGCTCAGCCTCTTCCGGAAGCTGTTTCTTAACGCAGCTGCCGAGTAGTCCTACACATGGCCCCCTCAGCCCATGGTCCCATCTTCAGGGGTGCATCTTCTCCTGGTGCGCCTGGAGCCCCAGGGCCCCGGAGACGCACCTGAGCCCATGCCCCCCATGCCCAGTGCTAAATGCCTCAGTCATAGGTTGGCACAACTGGCACTGAGAGCCCAGGAAGCTTCACATGGCCCTAGTGTACCTCAAACACATCCCCAATTTCCTACCCGCATTTGCCTTCCCCCACCCCGGTCACAAGGACCCCCTTCCTGACAGGACTCCCTGTCACTCCTCTGGCCCATAACTCACAACTGTTTTCATCTTTTTCCCTTTTTTTTTTTGTTGTTCTTTTTCTTTTTGGGTCGTACCCAGTGAAGGAGTGATGGGCTAGAGTGATAGCTCTGTGCTATCACTACCCAAGCACGCAGTGGGTAGGGCCCTTGCCTTGCACGCAGTCAACTTGGCCAACCTGAGTTCGATTCCTCTGCCCCTCTCGGAGAGCCCGGCAAGCTATCGAGAGTATTTCACACGCACAGCAAAGCCTGGCAAGCTAACCGTGACGTATTCGATATGCCAAACACAGTAACAAGTCTCACAATGTTACTGGGCCCGCTCGAGCAAATCGATGAACAACGGGAGGACAGTGACCGTGACCCAGTGATGCTCAGGGGTTACTCCTGGCTCTGCACTCAGGAATTACTCCTGGCGGTGCTCAGGGAACTATATGGGATGCCGGGGATCGAACCCCGGTCGGCTATGTGCAAGGCAAACGTCCTCCGCACTGTGCTATCATCTTTCTGGCCCCTGTTTCCATGTTTGTCTGGAAAGGCCTTTCCTGCTCTAGGACATTTGATGGCTCCCCAGAGCTCTGGCCAGCAAAATGAGGCCCCCAAGTGACCCGGCTGGGTCCATCCCCACCGTGGCCTGCATTTCCTCCAGCACAGGACGCTTCTACCCTCATGAAGCAGATTTCCCTCCCTCCTCTAGGCCTCCTTCTGATGGCTTGAAGACACAGCGGGCACGTCCCCATGCATCCTTCAAGCACGCTAACCTCTCCCCCGAACTCCCCCTCAGACCTCCTAATAGGGGACTCACAGCTTCTCTGCACTTTCACACTGACTGTCCCTTTAAGACTTGGTTTCTGGGGCTGGGGTGATGACACAGCAGATAAGGCATTCATCTTGCACATGGCCAACCCCTGTTTGATCCCCAGCAACAACCCCACCTTTTATTTATTTATTTATTTATTTATTTATTGTTTTTTGGGTCACACCAGCAATGCTCAGGGAGTATTCCTGGCTTTGCACTCAGGAATTACTCCTGTCAGTGCTCGGAGGACCCTATGGGACACTGGGAATCGAACCCAGGTCAGCTGCGTGCAAGGCAAACGCCCTACCCGATATGCTATCGCTCCAGCCCCCGCCCCCAGACTTTTTAGGAGTGACCCCTGAGCACAGAGCCAGGAATAAATCCTAAGCATTGCTTGGTCCCAGTCCCAAATCATGACACTGTGGGGCCGGAGCAACAGCACAGCGGGGAGGGCTTTTGCCTTGCACACGGCTGACCCAGGTTCGATTCCCAGCATCCCATAGGGTCCCCTGAGCACCACCAGGGGTAGTTCCTGAGTGCAGAGCCATGAGTAACCCCTGAGCATCGTTGGGTGTGATTCAAAAAAAAAAACCCAAATCATGACACTGGTTCAGTGTCCAGTATCCCGTGGTCCCCTGACCACCACTGAGAGTGACCCTGAGCACAGAGCCAGGAGTAAACCCTGAGCATCACTGGGTGTAGCCGAGAGAGAGAGAGAGAGAGAGAGAGAGAGAGAGAGAAGAAAGACAATCAGTTCCTTCACCTGTGAGGCTGCAATGCCCTGGCCACCTCCTCAGGTTGTTGGCAGAGCAGAGGCTCCTCCTGGTCATGAGGGGGTCCACAGGGGCCTGTGTCGCCTGCTGCCTCATCTCTCGGACACCTCCCTTGTGGCCTCTGCTGGCACATGAGTTACGTGGTCCGGGGACGGCGTCGGATGCATCCTGCTCCTGCCATATTCGGGCAGCCGCGTGCTCTGTGTGAGTTTTTAATAAATGCTTATTGGATTGTGCTTCTCGGAACAGCCTCTGGGCCCAAGAAGAAACGCACAAACACTCTCCCTGGAGACCGGGGGGGGGGGGGGGGGGGGGGGGGGGTCAGGGGGAAAGGGGGCGGGGCCGGGCAGGAGCAGACGTGGGGAGGCAGTCTTCCCAAGCCCTCCTGACAGCTTCCTGTACAGAAGGGGAAACTGAGGCAGGTCCAGGGCGATTGCTCCAAGCCAAGGCAAAGAAAGGTGACTCGGGGGAACCAGGCTTTTGTCCATCCGTGTTCTGGCCCCTGCCTGGTCCGTCCTCTGGAAGAGCCGTTGGGTACCATCCCTGGCTGTCCCTGGAGAGGACAGTCACTGCAGGATGGGGATGCTGAGAGATCACAGAGCCCAGGGCCCCCCTCAGAGGGACCAATCAAACTGGCCACACTTGAACCAATGTGACTTTTTATTCTTTTTTATCAAACCACCACGAATTACAGAGTTACCGAGTTATTCCTGATTGAGTTTCGGGCATACAAAGTTCCAACACCCGACCCTTGACCAGTGTCCAAATTCCTTCCACCAATATTCCAGTTTCCTCCCTGCCTCCCCTATCCCGCCTGCCTCTAGGCTAGACACTACTTTTTTTAGCAGGGGTGGGGGGAGGGGACCACATCCAGCCATGCTCAGGGGTTACTCTTGGCTCTGCACTCAGGAATCATTCCTGGCAGTGCTCGGGGGACCCTATGGGATGCTGGGGACCAAACCTGGATTGGCCGCGTGAAAGAGAAACGCTCCATCCGCTGTACTATTGCTCCGGCCCAGTAGAAACTTTTTTTCTCCCCCCCTCCTTTAAGCTACTGTGGTTTACCATACTGTTACTGTGAGGGTCTCCTGCCTGTCACTGTCCCTCCTCTCCGCACCTAGTCCTGGTTCAGAGTGACCCCTTCCCTCTGTCATTGTCACCGTTGGTCCCTTCCCTGACCTTTCCGCCCCGCTCCCCTGACCCCAATGGAACACTTCCTACTAAGGACCAGGAAACCTGCCTGGTCCTTATCCTTCCTTATCCTTCGTGAGAGTCTAAGTGGTTTTAGGCAGCAACTGTGCTTGCTGGGTGGGAGGTTCTCACTCGGTGTCGCTCCCAGGCCAGGCCAGTAGCTGCCACTGGAACTTACACAAAATGCAAGTCCTAGGGTCCATGCTGGACCCCCTCTGCGCACGCACGCACACGCACGCATACATGCACACACGCACACACACAAGCACATGAACACATGCACACACGCACACACTTGCATGCGCACACGTGCACACGACATGCACACCCATGCGTGCGCAAGCACACATGCACACCTGTGCACACACAAGCACACACATACATGCACACACAAATGCACGTGCACACACAAGCACACATACACGCACACACAAACACACGTGCACACACAAACAGTGCACACACAAGCACACACATACACGCACACACAAATACACATGCACACACAAGCACACACATACACGCACACACAAATACACGTGCACACACAAACACATGTGCACACACAAGCACACACACAAACACACAAACACATGTGCACACACAAGCACACACATACACGCACACACAAACACACGTGCACACACAAACACAGTGCACACACAAGCACACACATACACGCACACACAAACACACGTGCACACACAAGCACACACATACACGCACACACAAACACACGTGCCCACACATGTACACACATGCGCGCACGCACGCGCACACACACGCACACATACACACCAGGATCTGAAATTCTAGGACCCAACCATTTAGGTGCTCCTGACACATTTGAAGCCCGGGTCTGAACTGGTGAAACCTTCCGAGTGACGGCACCTCGCTTTCCTGATTGGCAGAGAAGGTTTCTCCCAGGACCAAGTTCGGGCCTTTGGTGTGGGAGGTGAGACCCAGGGCCCAGCCTCTGGCTGCTCCTTCCTGCCTAGTGCGCCATTCAGGGCCCCCGGGTGACTGACCAGCTCTCCAGCCCAGCTTCATCCCCGTATCTGAGTCAGCCCCCAGCCCTCCGTACAGGCCAGGAGGTCACCAGCTGCATGAGCCCAGCTGAATGGTCAGGGTGAGTCGGAGAGGTGCTAGCCAGGAGAAAACATCATCTGGCCTGGCAGAACCTCACCAAACATCCTAGGAGTTAAAATGGACAGAGCGATGCCCCTGGCCAGTGGTCAGTCACACCCTCTACCCATCCCCTCCTCTCACCTGCAGACATACCCCCCAGCCCCACCCCAGACTCATAATCCCTGAAACCCCCAATTTCAGTCAGGACTCTCTTCTTGTCTCACCGAGACCAGATGTTTGCTGTGTGGTCTTCGAATGCACCGCTTGATCTCTCTGATCCTCACTTCCTGGCCAGAAAGACCGACTTGAAGCTCCTTGAGTGGGCCAGGCTTCCACACCGTCAGTGCCTCTGCCCTGGAGGCCCTCTGATTCCACTGGCCTTCCGGGAAGACGGCCAGTTTTCTCTTGAAATCAAGCAGAGAGATTGATTTCCTGCCCCGCTGACTCCCTCCTCCGTGCTCCAGGGAGCTGCTCTGCAGGAAGTTCAGACTGTCCGAAGCCGGGTCATCCAGCTCAGACAGGCGGTCGATGTTTCCCTCAATGTCAGAACTCACAGTTCACCCCCAAAGCCCGGATCCAAAGGGTTTGCACTGGGTGGAAACCTTTGCTCGTGGGACTTGTTGTCTCAGCTCCTGAGGGCCAGGGTCAGTGCCCCACAGGACTGGGAGGCCTGTGGCTTAACAGTCCATTTGGGGCGTCCACCCCACCAAGATGGCTCTGTCATGTGCTTGGTACTTCAGGAAAAGTGGATGGATGGATGGATGGATGGATGGATGGATGGATGGATGGATGAGTGGGTGGGTGGGTGGGTGGGTGGGTGGATGGATGGATGGATGGAAGAGTGGATGGATGGATGAATAGAAGGGTGGATGGATGGATGGATGGAAGAGTGGATGGATGGATGAATAGAAGGATGGATGGATGGATGGATGGATGGATGGATGGATGGAAGGAAGGGTGGATGGATGGATAGAAGGATGGATGGATGGATGGAAGGAAGGGTGGATGGATGGATGGATGGATGGATGGATGGATGGTGGATGATGGATGGTTGGATGGATGGTGGATGGATGGATGGAAGGGTGTATGGATGGATGGATGGGTGGATGGATGTATAGAAAGGTGAATGGATGGATGAATAGAAGAGTGGATAGATAGATCGATGGATGGATGAATGGATGGACCAATGGATGGATGGATGGATGGATGGATGGAAGGAAGGGTGGATGGATGGATAGAAGGATGGATGGATGGATGGAAGGAAGGGTGGATGGATGGATGGATGGATGGATGGATGGATGGTGGATGATGGATGGTTGGATGGATGGTGGATGGACGGATGGAAGGGTGTATGGATGGATGGATGGGTGGATGGATGTATAGAAAGGTGAATGGATGGATGAATAGAAGAGTGGATAGATAGATCGATGGATGGATGAATGGATGGACCAATGGATGGATGGATGGATGGATGGATGGATGGATGGACCGATGTTGGATGGATGGATGGACGGATGGATAGAAGGGTGGATGGATGGATGGATGGAAGGAAGGATAGAAGGGTAGATGGATGTGTGCATGGATGCGTGGATAGATACGTGCATGAATGGATGGACAAATGGATAAATGAATGCATGTATGGGTGGATGGATGGATAGATGGATGCATGCATGCATATATGCCTGGATAAATGGATGGATGGATGAATAAGTGGATGGATGAGTGGATGGATGAGTGGATGGATAATGGTCAATTTTCCTTCTTGGCAGTCAAATGTTGGGTCCAAGCAGATATGAGCCGAAGTCTGATTCTACTCTCTACACTGGATGAACCCCCACTACTGGTGACCCAGTTTTCTTCTCGTCTGTATGCAGTTTTCAGGTAAATTAGCTAAGGTGCCTCCTCTGCTTAGAGGCATATCCCCTCTCTAAGGCTCACGGCTTTGGGCAAAGTACGAGCTGAACTTCCTTTGCAAGGGTCCTTCATGGAGTAAACAACCTGCACAACTGTCCAGGGCCATCCCTTAGTATGAGGAGACTGAGGCTGAAGGGGACTGATTGCTTACGGGTGCCAGGGCAAGGAAATGACAGCTTGTTGGGACTCAGTTGGCTGGCTTGTGCATCTCTGGCTGCCGCTCTCAGATGCAGTCACAGCCGCAGCTGCTGGTGAATCTGAAAATAATAATGGCATGATTGCTCCCTGGGACGTAAACCAGGCAGTGGATTTGTTATCATCTTACTCAGCTGAAGCTCAGAGATGTTTAGTGATGTTCTCAAACTCACTGACTAGTAAGAAACAGAGCTTAGACTGAGTAACATTAGTTTCCTTGAGTAGCACTGATTTTGTCTTTTTATGACACCCCATTGTCTTACTAAGGCTTGACCTGGCCATATTATGACAGGTCCTTCCATCCATCTATCCATTCATCCATCCATCCACCCAATCATCCATTTATCCGTCTACTCATCATCTATCCACTCACCAATCCATCACCTGCCCAATCATCTATTTATCCAACCACTCATCATCTGTCCACTCACCTAATCCATCACCCGCCCATCCATCTGCCCACCCACCCACCCAGCCAGCCAGCCAGCACCATCACCATCATCATTTATGCCATGTCCCTTGTGATCTCCATCATAATCTCCATCATTACCACGGCCACCACCCCGTCATCATCATTATCATCATTTTTCACCATTGATCATTTTCATCCACATCATCTTGCTCTTCTACTCTGTCATTATCATCATCTCCAGCGCATCCCCCCACACACACCACCACCACCACGATTATCATCAAAATCATGGCTCTCATCTTTCAACCGATAGACTTTCTGCTCCTCTCACTACGTTTATTGACTTGGCTTTATCCTTCTGGCCCAAATGGACACACAGCTTCCTTTCACTTTATGCATTGGATGGGATTCCACAGGTACCTGGTCCTCATGCCATCCCAGGAAGCCTGATCACTTGATCACTTGATCACTTGATACCCTGTTACTCATCCATTTACTCGAGCGGGTGCCAGCAATGTCTCCACTCATCCCTGTTGCGTGCTAGCATAGCCCAGTGGCATCTGCTCGTTCTAGGAATATGCAGAGCCTCAAACCGATCATTTAGGGTCTTGACAAAGAAGTCTGACCATCTTGTAGGTGGGCGTCCACGTGATCTTTTGATGTCCCGTGGAATCCAATCAGTAATGGCTCTAGTCCAGCGGTCATCTCTAAACCTCATCACATGTCCATCCCAGGAAGCCTATAGAACAAAATATAAGGAAGAGAAGCTAAGAGAGGAGATCGATGGGAGATCATTGATCAATGGAAGATCAGTAGACAACCTAGATGAGTGTTATCAATCACTTCCCTATGGCAGGCTCAGGCTGGGAAGGCAGACCCTGTTCTCAGTAGGATACACAATAAGCCCCTTGAACATTCTCAATAACCCCACACACAGGTCTTGGGATTCCTGTTTTCCAGACGACGGCATTGCAGCTCAGAGGTGTGAGGCCATTGGAGCCTCCTTGAGCCCACTTGAGCCTCCTGCCCATGAAGAAAAAAACCTACAGACTCTCAACTCGAGAGGGTCTGAGGGTGGTTAGACTCACACACGATCCATCCGGATCTCGCTTTGTTGGTTTGTTTTGGTTTGCGGACAACACCGGGCTATGCCCAAAACTGACTCCTAACTCTGCTGGAAGGCCTGGCGGTGTGTGGGGGGGAGGACTCTATGCGGTGCTGGGGATCAAACCCAGCACTTGCTGCATGCAAGGCAAGTGCCCTATCTGTTGTGCTATCTCTCAGCCCCGTTTTTTTTTTTCTTTTTGGGTCACACCCAGCGATGCTCAGAGGTAACTCCTGGCTCTGCACTCAGGAATGACTCCTGGCGGTGCTCAGAGGATCATATGGGATGCTGGGAATCGAACCCGGGTCGGTCGCATGCAAGGCAAATGCCCTACCTGCTGTATTATCACTCCATCCCCTGTCTCTCAGCCCTTCACCTAGGTCTTGGGCAAGATTCACTGAGCTGTGGGCAGGCAGGCACCTTGGCCCTAGCTTCTCCCTCCCTCTCCCTGCCCCTATCCCGACACCCACCTTTCATTTACACAGGGGCAGTAGAAGGGACATGTGTGATGACCGCATATAATCTTGGGTTTAGGCTGGAACAATAGCGCAGCGAGTAGGGCATTTGCCTTGCAAGCAGCCAACATGGCCGACCCGAGTTCGATTCCTCCACCCCTCTCAGAGAGCCCGGCAAGCTACTGAGAGTATCTCGCCCGCACGGCAAAGCCTGGCAAGCTCCCCGTGATGTATTCGATATGCCAACACCGTAACAATTGTCACAATGGAGACATTACTGGACCTGCTCGAGCAAATCGATGAACAACGGAAGGACAGTGACAGTGACAGTGACAATCTTGTCTCTACCCCCTTACCATCTCTGGGCCCTAGGCCAGCGAGTTGTCTCTGGACCTTGGTGGCTTCATCCATTCAATGGGATGTTGAGGGGATTCAGCCATCCTGCCACAGGCCCTTCAATGGAGACTTGGAGAACATGGATCCCAGAGTCTGCCGTTAGGAATCGAGGCTGTGATTTGAAGTTTGACTTGGGGGTGAACCAAAGAAAGAGCATTCCAAGGCTGGAGAGCTGGTACAGAGGTTGAGGTACTGCCCTGAGCGTGGCCCACCCAGGTTTGATCCCCGGCTCAACATATGGTTCTCTGAGCACTGCCAAAAGCGATCCCTGAGTGCCGAGCAGGAGTCAATCCCGAGCTTGCTAGTGTGAAAGAAAGGAAAGAAGGGAGGGAGGAGGGGAGGAGAGGGAAGGGAAAAGAAGGGGGGAGGAGAAGGGAGGGGAGGAGAAAGGAGGGAGGAAGGGAAGAAGGAAGGAAGGAAGGAAGGAAGGAAGGTGGGGAGGAAGAGAGGGAGAGATGGAGGTAAGAAGGAAGGAATAAAGGAAGGAGGAGAAGGAAAGAAGGAAGGAAGGAAGGAAGGAAGGAAGGAAGGAAGGAAGGAGAGAGGGAGGCAGGGAGGGAGGGAGGGAGGGAGGGAGGGAGGAAGGAGGGGGAAGAAGGGAGGGAAGGATGGAGGTAAGAAGGAAGGAATAAAGGAAGGAGGGGAAGGAAGGAAGGAAGGAAGGAAGGAAGGAAGGAAGGAGGGAGGGAGGGAGGGAGGGAGGGAGGGAGGATGGGGAAGAAGGGAGGGAGGGATGGAGGTAAGAAGGAAGGAATAAAGGAAGGAGGAGAAAGAGGGAAGGAAGGAAGGAAATCAGGAAGGGAGGGAGGGAGGAAGGAAGGAAGGAAGGGAGGGAGGGAGGGAGGGAGGGAGGGAGGGAGGGAGGGAGAGAGGGAGGGAGAGAGGGAAGGTAAGGAAGCAAGGAAGGAAGGAAATAAAGAAGAAAAGAAGGAAGAAAAGACAGAAGGTGTTGGAGAGAGTATAGTGTGTAGGGCCCATAGCTTTGATGTGGTCAACCTGGGTTCGATTCCCGGCATCCCATATGGTCCCCTGCACACCTCCAGGAGTAAGTCCTGAGCACTGAATTACTAATTCTAATTCTTGGCCAGGAGTAACTCCTGAGCATTGCCCGGTATGGCCCAAAAAGTGTGTGTGTGTCGGTGGGCGGGGGGCAGGGGGAATTGGAGAAAGAAAAGAAAAGATAGTAAAGAAAAGAAAAGAAAAGAAAAGAAAAGAAAAGGAAGGAGTCTGGCCAGCACTGGCCCATTAGAGGAAGTGAAATACACTCACTCCAGCTGAGCAGAGAAAAAGGGAAAAAAGCCAAGAGACCAGGCCAGAGAAACAGCCCCCCCACACACCCCCACCCCTGCCTGGCATGATGCCTGCTGTACGTGGCACACAGAAGGTTTCAATCCACGTGGCTGCCGTCCCCCGAGCCCAGAGCTGAACCCCAGGCCCCAGGTGCAGCTGGAGGTTGGGAGTCTATTTTCTCTCTTGATGGGCACCCAGCACTTCCGCTAATGCCACATAATACCAGGCACTCATTACCTCCGAGTGCCGAGCCGGGAAAGCGGCAGAGAGAGGTTTGCCAACTACCTCAGATCTGCCAGAAATAGCAGGCAATGTTCCGAGATGCTAATGACTGTGGCCTTGGTGTATTTTGCTTTCCTTTTAGTGGTCTTCAGCCCGTGGCGTTGTGTGACGGAGAGGAGAGCAGGGGAGAGGCAGAGAGGCAGGACCAGCCGTCCAGAACCCAACTCTGAGCCCAGCAACGCTACCCTAAAGCTGGACCAAGCATTGGTGGCCGATTTGTGTCCCTTGCAGCTTCTGTTCCTTCCGGATGCCACAGTTTCCTACCCACTTCCAGTGGCCATAGAAAGCTGGCAGCCCACAGAGTCCCACCCAGCCCCCAGCTCCCAAGAGGTGGCGCTGGGCACTGGGGGCTGGAGTGACTCACTCTGGCCAGTCAAAGCTCCCAAGCTGTGCCACAGGGTGGAGAAATCAGGCGAGGAGGAGAGAGCCCTGAGGAAGATGTGACTGACTCCAGGTATGGCTTACTAGAAGCTTCCAGACTCCCAGCCCCAGATAATAGCATGCACATCCTTTTCTTTTTTTCTTTTTGGGTGACACCCGGGGATGCTCAGGGGTTATTCCTGGCCCATACACTCAGGAATGACTCCTGGCAGTGCTCGGGGGACCCTATGGGATGCCGGGAATCGAACCTGGGTGGACCACATGCAAGGCAAATGCCCTCCCCACTGTGCTATCACTCCAGCCCCACACATCCAGCGCCAGAGGCTGGCCCTGCCCACGACAGAGGCGGGAGAAATTGGGAGGCTGTTCATCAGCCCCATCAAGTCGGGGGCTGATGGTTAGGGAGCGGGCATCGGCAGAGAGAGATTTGCGGGCTGTGTTCTGCCTTCGCACGGACTCGCCCCTCGTTTGGGTGCAGTTTGGGAGAAGCACAGGGCAGAGCAGAGACAAAACAGGTTTCCCTGAGATACCATCAGCAGCCAGTTCCTGCCTTTTGCCTTCCTGTGAGGACTCAGGAGCACTGAGGCAGCATCTGCCTCTCACCCACCCCAACCTGCCCCCTGCTCTGTTGGCACCTCACCTTCCCCCAGGGTCCTGGCATAAAGGTAGGGAAGAGGAAGGCGGCCCTGGAATGCCTGACTCTTCTAGAATATTCTTGGCCCGGCGTCCTAAGTGGAGACTGTGCGCCTCCCAGGTTTTCCAGAAGCTCCACGAGGTGTCTCTTGCTGACTCCGGCCAGCTTGCTGGCTCTGAGCCGCTGCACTTATAAAGGAGCCCTTCTTCCCGACACGGAGGGACAGACGGACGCGGCCTGATTGCAGGAAGAGTGACGGGGCCGGGGGCCCAGTCAATGGCTTACGGTCGGAGCTCTCGCCTGGTGGGCAGGAGGCCCCAAGTTTGATCCCGGCACCCCTCCGCGTCTGAGGGTGTGTGAGTATCGCACTGGGGAGCCTCGGCACTGGCCAGGATGTAGCTCCAGGCTAGAGCATCTATGGCATGAGGGAGGCCTGGGGCACCGCTAAAGCAAACAGGAAGTCGTGTCGTTTGAACACACCTGGGACCTCGTGGCGTCCCAGCCAAGTGCCTGAGCACCGCAGGTCTGCGTGTCTGAGCACTGCCGTCGTGTGTCTGAGCACCGCGGCCACGTCAGCGTGAACACTGCGGCCACATGTGCGTGAGCATGCAGCCACGGGTGAGTCCTGCGTCCATGAGTGTATATGAGCATCATAGCCATGTGTGCATGAGCACTGAAGCCACATGTGTGTGGGTACTGCAGTCACGTGTGCACAAGCACTGCAGTCACGTGTGCATGAGTACGGTAGTCACGTGTGAGTACGTTAGCCCCATGTGCCTGAGCATGCAGCCACGTGTGTGCGAATACCGCAGCTGTGTGTGCATGAGTACTCAGCCACGTGTATGTGAACATGCAGCCACATTTGTGTGTATTGCAGCCACGTGTGCATGAGAACGGTAGTCACTGTGAGTTCTGCAGACATGTGTGCGTGAGCACTGCAATCATATGTGCACGAGTACTGTAGCCACATGTGAGTACTTTAGCCCCATGTGCCTGAGCATGCAGCCACGTGTGTGCGAATACCGCAGCTGTGTGTGCACGAGTACTCAGCCACGTGTATGTGAACATGCAGCCACATTTGTGTGTATTGCAGCCACGTGTGCATGAGAACGGTAGTCACTGTGAGTTCTGCAGACATGTGTGCGTGAGCACTGCAATCACATGTGCACGAGTACTGTAGCCACATGTGAGTACTTTAGCCACATGTGCCTGAGCATGCAGCCACGTGTGTGCAAATACCGCAGCCACGTGTGCGTGAGTACTCAGCCACGTGCACGTGAGCATGCAGCCACATTTGTGAGTGCTGCGGCCAAGTGTGCATGAGCATGCAGCCACGTGAGTACTGCAGCCACGTGTGAGTGAGTACTGCAGACACTTGCGCATGAGTACTGCAGACATGTGTGTGTATTACCCACCTGTGTGAGTACTGCAGCCACGTGTGTGAGCATGCAGCCACATGTGAGTGAATACTGCAGCCACGTGTGCATAAGCACTTCAGCCACGTGTGTGTGAGTACTGCAGCCACGTGTGAGTATTGCAGACACGTGTGTGAGTATTGCCCACGTGTATGAGTACTGCAGACATGTGTGTGCGAGTATTGCCGACGTGTGTGTGAGTACTGCAGCCACATGTGAGTACTGCGGACACGTGTGCGTGAGTACTGCAACCATGTGTGCGTGGGCACCGCAGCTGAGCGCGTGGTACCCCCAAGTCATCATAAGGACAACCACAAAAGGGGAGGGAAAGAGAAAGCGTTTTCCATGGGAACAAAGGAAAGGAAAACTATTTGTTAGAGCAGAATGCGGGCACGGCAGATGGAGTCGCGGAAGGCCGCGTGGGCAGACATCCGGTCTAGAAGCTGCGACAGGGGCGCGGGGCTTGCGGGTGGAGGGTGAGGCGGGAGTCCACAGACCTGCCCCGCCCTCTCGGAGGGACCCCTTGCCCCCACCCCTGAGATTCCGCGCCGGGCCAAGGGGTCCCCGTCTGTGTGGGTGGAGCCGGCTGAGGGTGGTCAGCCCCTCGCCCTGCATGGCCCATGCCCAGCAGGGACTCCCCGTCCTCCAGGCTGGCACTGATGGAGTCCCATTCCCCACCATGCCCAGCCCGAAGCCACTGCTCCCCGGCACCTCGGAACCGGTTCTGCCCCGGATTCTCTCTCCGGCTTCACCAACAAGACCTCAGAATATTTCATGGGCTGCGGTCTCTCTCTCTCTCTCTTTCTCTCTTTCTCTCTCTCTCTCTCTCCCTCCCTCCCTCTTTCTCTCTCTTCCCTCTCCTCTCCTTCTCTCTCCCTCTCTGTCTCTCTCCCTCTCTGTCTCCCTCTCCCTCTATCCCTCCCTCTCTCCCGCTCCCCCCTCTCTTCCCCCTCTCTCTTCCTTTCTCTCTCTCTCTCTCTCTCTCTCTCTCTCTCTCTCTCTCTCTCTCTCTCTCTCTGTCTCTTCCTCCTTTTCTCCTGGGGGCCTTTGAATTTCTCTCTGTATCATAAACGCAGCACAGTGTTTAAGCAGCAGCGGGAAAGGAAGGCACTGGGGAGCAGGATGACTTTACACCAAGCCCAGCCCAGCTGGGGGCAGCTCCACGTCCCCCTCCAGGGAGCCACTGTTAGTTCCTAATTAAGGATGGTAATTAGGGGGAGCCCAGGGACTGGGGGGGCGGCGATTACCTAGTGCTCCCTGGCCTCGGGCTGTTGTACAAAGCGTTCCCTCTCCTTCTCCATCATTCCCCAGACCCCTGCTCCTCCCATCGGGGCCCCAGACGCATCAGGGGCCGCCCCTTGGCAGAGGCTTCCAGTCAAAGGGGGACAGTAGAGTGTCCTAGTGGTGGGCAGGCCAGCTGGGGGGGCTCAGCTCTGAGACCCGAACGTGCCTCTCCCCCGCCTCTCTGCCCCTCTGTCTCCTCATCTGCAGCCAGGGAGGGGGGATTCACACTGGGGGTCAGCACCCATGGGGTCATACCTGCAAGGTGCTTCGCTGAGAATGAGAAAGAGGGAAGGGGGGGACTTCAAGAGAGTGCAGCAGGCAGGGTGCTTGCTGGCACACAGCCAAGCCAGGTTCGAACCCCCGGCATCCCAGGGGGTCCCCTGAACCATGCCAGGAGGGACTCCTCCCGAGCACAGAGCCAGGAAGTAAACTCTGGGAACTGTTGAGTGTGATCCACAAACCAAACCAAACCAAAACATGGAGTGGGTTTTTTTTTTCAATATAAGAAAGAATTGAACTTTTTGTTTGTTTGGGTCACACCCGGTGATGCTCAGGGGCTCCTCCTGGCTCTGCACTCAGGAATCACTCCTGGAGGTGCTCGGAGGACCCTATGGGATGCTGGGAATCGAACCTGGGCCATCCGTGTGCCAGGCAAACGCCCTCCCCCACTGGACTATAGTTCCGATTTCCCCAAAACATGTTTATTTTTTATTTATTTATTTAGTTTTTGCTTTTTGGGTCATTTTTTTTTTCATTTAGTATAAATAAAAAGTTCAATTCTTTCTTTCTTTATTTATTTATTTAATTTAGATTTTTATTAGTGAAACTCCATGAAGTACAGTTGCAGACTTACAATTTTTTGTGCTTGGGTTTCAATTATACAATGATCGAATACCCATCCCTCCACCAGTGCCCATTCTCCACTACCACTGATCCCAGTATCCCTCCCACCCCCATCCCCTCCAGCCCAACCTGTCTCTGTGGCAAGGCATTCCCTTTTGTTCTCTCTCTCTCTCTCTCTCTCTCTCTCTCTCTCTCTCTCTCTCTCTCTCTCTCCTTTTGGGTGTTGTGGTTTGCAAAAGAGGCATTGAGTGGCAATCATGTTTCAGTCCATTTCAGCATGCAACTCCCATCCTGGGAGGATCCTCCAAACACCCCAACTTTTTTTTTTTTGCTTTTTGGGTCACACCCGGTGATGCTCAGGGGGTTCCTCCTGGCTCTGCACTCAGGAATTACTTACTCCTGGTGGTGCTCAGGGGACCCTATGGGATGCTGGGAATCGAACCCAGGTCATCCGTGTGCCAGGCAAACACCCTCTCCGCTGGACTATCACTCCGATTCCCCCCAAACATGTTTAAAACTGAAAAATGAGAAAGATTCTTGTCATTAGGGAAGTGAGCGGGGGGGGGGGGGGGGGGGGGGGGAGGGAGGAGGGGCTTCAGGGCCCCAGACCGAACTCAGAGACAGGCTGGGGACAGAATCAAGACAGAATCAGGACACGGTCCCAAGAGAGGGTTTGCGACTGGCCAAGCGCAGACTCGGCAGCAGGACGCTTGGCGGCCAACCCCCAGTAGCGCATGGTCCCCGAGTGCTCCCAGGAGTACCCCCCAAGCCCCAAGGCTGGGAAAGAAGAAGGACATGGGGTAGGGGGGGAAACCGAGGCGGGGGGGGCGGGAGAGGTTTCACCGTACCGAGCGGAAAACTCAAAACAGTGGCGAACTTCACCTTAGATGCCTAGAATTCCCAGTTTAATCATTAAACTGTCAAATCAGAACCTTTTCTCAAACAAAATTATTGTGACGTTCGCAGCGTTAAAAAGGATCAGGGTGGGGGGCCGGAGCGATAGCCGGGGGTGGAGGGGGGTGGGGGGGAAGGTGTTTGCCTTGCACACGGCCCAACTGGTTTAGATCCCCGGCAGCCCATAGGGTCCCCCCTGGCCCCAGAACACCACCAGGAGTAATTCCTGAGTAATTCCTAAGAGCCAGGATTAAGCCCTGAATATTTTCGGGTGTGACCCAAAAAGAAATGTAACTATCAGGGTGGCCAAGAGATAATGGCCTTACAAGAGGTTGTCCAGAGTTCAATCCCCGGCACCCCACAGGGTCTCTTGAGCACAGAGACAGGAGTCAGTCCTAAGCACTTCCTGGTGTGTCTCCTCTCCCCAGGGAAAAAAAAATTTTTTTTTAAATGCTTTGGGGCTGGAGCAATAGCACAGAGGGGAGGGCGTTTGCCTTGCATGCAGCCAACCTGGGTTCGAGTCCCAGCATCCCATATGGTACCCCGAGCACCGCCAGGAGTAATTCCTGAGTGCATGAGCCAGGAGTAACTCCTGTGCATCGCCGGGTTGTGACCCAAAAAGCAAAAAAAAAAAAAAAATGCTTAGCAGGGCCAGAAAAAAGAAAGATGTAACAGGGGGGTAAGTTATTTGCTTTCTGTGTGGCTGACCCCAGCCCCTCATTGGGTCCCCGGAGCCCTGCCAGGAGTGATCTCTGAGCACAGAGCCAGGAGTCACCCCTCCCTGAGCACTTCCACCTGTGGCCCAAATCTCTCCTCCTCGCCCTCCCCTTCCCCCACAAAAGCCAGCTGGTGCTGGTGAGTTCTGTGACCCCAATCAGAGACCTGTGTCCTTTCCTGCTTGCCTAGAGACCTCCCGGGGGATGGGAGGGAACTTCTCCGGGTTCTGTCACTAGCAACCCAGTGTCTGACCGTCCTCTCTGTGTCCACTGAGGGTCAGGCACGACCACATGGGGGATGAGCTGGGAGCTGGCAGGGGTGGGGAGTGGGGGAGGGTCTTCAAAAGCGCAGAATGGCCTGCAAAGCCTTGCCTCCCCCCGCCCCCCCGGGGGATGCCTCACAGGGGGTCCCTGTCTGGCATCCTGTGGAGGCTTCGTGCCATGATGATACTCGCGCTGAGCTTGGAAAGAGGAACTTTTGGAGGGAGGGGGTCTCCAGGAACCCTAAAGGAAGCACCCCATTCTTTTTCTGGGGGGGGGGCTTTTTGAGTCACATCCGGCGATGCTCAGGGGTTCCTCCTGGCTCTGCACTCAGGAATGACTCCTGGCGGTGCTCGGAGCACCATAGGGGATGACGGGGATTGAACCCGGGTTGGCCGCGTGCAAGGCAAACGCCCTCCCCACTCTGACCCCAAGCCCCCTTTTTGTAGCAAGGCCCCCCCCCTTACTACAGACACACTTGGTAGTAAGCAGTGCTTCCCCACCGGGGGCTGGACTCAGCCCCTAGCGCTGCTAGCCTTGGACGTGTTCCTGTCGCCTGACCCCTCCCCCACCCAGCCCCCACAGCCTGGTCACCCAGTGACAGGTGTGTCCATGGAGCAGAACAAGCCCCAAAGAAGGGCTCCAGTGGCAGGCGTCTGCCAGGGACTGAATCATTTTATGCCCCAGCCAGTTAGGCGCTTCCCCACCCGCCCCCCCCCCCCCCCCAGCCTTGTCTGCCGCCCAGATGCTATCTGCGCCCCTGCCGGCCAGGTGGCCCCTGGGGGACCCTCTGTAACAGCCGCCTCCCACCTGGCCGCGCTCTGAGCTCGCGTTTCTCCCGCTGGAGTCTGCAAAGTTGCCTGGAGCCCCGCCAGACTGTGGGCCCGACACCCGCAGACATGGTCTGCCATGTCCCCAATCTCTCCTGCTGCCCCCGATAGTACCCACGTCCATATTCTCGCAGCCCCGTGCAAGCCTCCAGCCCCCTTTCTGCACGGACATGGGTCCCCATTTTCCCCAAGTAGCCTCCTCACCCAGTACCGAAGACATCCCGCTCCAAGTTTGTACTGCGGGCCGCCTGGGTCCACGGCCGCCCTAGGACAAGTCCAGGTGTGACCCGTCCATGCGCGCGACCGCATGTGGTCTCTCAGTCGCTCACCACCCGGGTCCCGAACCCCCCAACGCAGCAAGAACGCATCGCTGGTGCCCGTCCCCCTCCGCGCTTGAGTGAAGGTCTCGGGCGGGGGAGATGCTGCCGCCAACCCTGGCACCCTGCCCTCTATCCTGGGACGCCCCGCGTGGGGCTCCCCGTCTGTGACGCGTGCACCCCGGTGCCGGCGCACGTGGCAAGGCGCACAGGCCAGTCGGCACCGCACACACGTGCTCCACAGGCGTTGCACCTGGCGGGGCCATCTGCTGGCTTGGACGCACTGGTCGCACACACAGGGGACTGCACAGCAGAAGCCCATGGGCTTGACCGTCTGACAGGCAGGGCCAGGGGATTGCAGCTCCGTGTATGAAGGAGCAAAGCGGGAGAAGGCATACCTAGGAGGGCTTACAACAGAACTGTAGAAGGAAGGGAGGGGAGGGAGGAGAGGGAAGGAAGGAAAAAAAGGAAGGAAGAAAGGAGGAAAGGAAGGAGGGAGGAAGGGAGGGAAGAAAAGAAATGAGGAGAAGGAAGAGAGAAGGAAAGAAGGAAGGAAGGGAGGAGGAGGGAGGGAGAGGAGAGAGGGAGGAAGGGAGAAGGGATGGAAGGAAGGAGGAAGGGAGGGAAGGAAGGAAAAAGTAAGGAGAAGGAAGGAAGGAAGGAAGGAAGGAAGGAAGGGAAGGGAAGGAAGGGAAGGGAGGGAGGGGAGGGAGGGAGGGAGGGACCCAGGGGGGAGGAGGGAAGGAAGGAAGGAAGGAAGGAAGGGAGGGGAGGAAGGGGAGGGAGGGACCCAGGGAGGGAGGAGGGAAGGAAGGAAGGAAGGAAGGAAGGAAGGGAGGGAGGGAGGGGAGGGAGGGAGGGAGGGGAGGAAGGAAGGAAGGAGGAAAGGAATGAGGGGAAGGAAGAGGGAAGGAAGGAAAGAAGGAAGGAAGGAAGGAAGGAAGGAAGGAAGGAAGGAAGGAAGGGAGGGAGGGAGGGAGGAAGGAAGGAAGGAGGAAAGGAATGAGGGGAAGGAAGAGGGGAAGGAAGGAAGGAAGGAAGGAAGGAAGGAAGGAAGGAAGGAAGGAGGGAGGGAGGGAGGGAGGGAGGGAGGGAGGGAGGGAGGGAGGAAGGAGGAAAGGAATGAGGGGGAGGAAGAGGGAAGGAAGGAAAGAAGGAAGGAGGGAGGGAGGGGAGGAGGGTGGGAGGGAGAAGGGATGGAAGGAAGAAGGAAGGGAGGGAAGGAAGGAAAAAAGGAATGAGGAGAAACAAGGAAGGAAGAAAGGAGGGAAGGAAAGAGGGAGGAAGGGAGAGAAGGGAGGGAAAGGAATGAAGGGGAAGCAAGAGAGAAGGAAAGGAAGGAAGGAAGAAGGAAGGAAGGAAGGAAGGAAGGAAGGAAGGAAGGGGAGGAAGGAAGGAAGCAGAAGGGGAGGGAGGGAGGGAGGGAGGGAGGGAGGGAGGGAGGGAGGGAGAAGGGAGCACGAGGAGCACAGAGAAAAGAGAATCAGTGATGCGTGGTGTGTCTGAGAGCCGCTCTCCCAAGCCCTGCAGCCCCCTGGCCCGTTTAAGAAGCCCCCCTTCCTTCCTCCTCCCTTCCCCCCCCCCAGCCAGCACATCTTCCAGTGACGAGCTTTATCCCACCCCTGGCAAGTCTCGGGTCTCAACCGCCCCCGGGAGTCGTTTGAACTGAATCCTGGAGAAGACAAATAACTGATTCCTGACACGGGCCAGTAAATAACTCTCGGGTGATTCTATTTTTTGCCCCGTCCTGGCGCTGACGTGGCTCCGCATTGATCCAGGAGGCCTGGTCTGAGGTGACACAGAGCTGCCCGGTGCAGCCCGGTCCCTCTCCTCCTGCCGAAAGGCAGAGAATCTGAGAGCGGCAGATAAGAGGGGAGGAGGGGGGGATGGATTACTCATCTCGGCTGAGTGCTCCTGCGGGGTGGGGAGCGAGCAGGCAGGGAGGCAGACGGAGGGGAGGCAGACAGGGAGAGAGAAAGAACTAGAAGGACCGAGTGGGAAGGGCGGGATGCTGGGGACGGGGGCGGGGCTTCCGGTGCCACCAGCGAGAATCTGGGTCCTTCTGGGCCGGGGAGGCGGTGGTGGACAGTCAGAGCTTGCATGACGCTGCCACCCTGTCCCATGGGTGTGTTGTCACCT
Source organism: Sorex fumeus (assembly GCF_029834395.1). NCBI lineage: Eukaryota > Metazoa > Chordata > Mammalia > Eulipotyphla > Soricidae > Sorex > Sorex fumeus. Next base: position 348,762 of record NW_026606182.1, on the reverse strand, counting down.
CCCAGAGGCTTTCCATGGACTCTCCAGGCTTGGGGCTGCGGCCTCACCCTCTTGCCTTCTGGACTCACACAAGGGTCCCCCCCCAAACACACACACACACACACACACACAAGTGCTGTCTTGTGGTCACCCCTGCTCCTGGCATCACAGCCCACTGGGCCCGGGAGAATAACCACAGTTAGAACACGTTCGATACCTGGAACCCCAGAGGGTCCCCCCAAACCTAGCCAGCACTGAGCCCTGAGCACCGCGGGGTGTGGCCCCAGAGCAAATAAATCCAAGTAAATAAATAACACAAAGGTGTGCTGGGGGCTGGAGCGATAGCACAGCGGGGAAGGCGTTTGCTTTGCACGCGGCCGACCCGGGTTCGATTCCCAGCATCCCATAGGGTCCCCCGAGTGCCACCAGGAGGAATTCCTGAGTGCATGAGCCAGGAGTAACCCCTGTGCATCACCGGGTGTGATCCTCCCCCGCAAAAAAAGTGTTCTGGGGAGTTGCAGAGAGATAGAGCAGGAGTCAAGACACTTGCCTTGCACATGGTGGACCCTGGTCCAACCCCCAATACCACCTATAGGCCCGTCCCCACCCCCCAAGCAGTGCTAGGGTAAGGCCCAGCCCCCCCCAAGGGAAAAAAAAGTGTGCAGGTAGACTGCCGGCTCCTGGCCTTGGAGCTTCTAGAAAGCTCCGGATGCTTAGGAAAGAAAAGCCGGGACAGCGGGGTGATACCAGCATCATGGTGATTACAAACGCGCGCTCCGGCTCAAATTCGGGGGCAGCCGATTTTCAGACGGGTTCCCAGGGCTGGGGGACAGGTTTGCTGTATCAGGAAGCCTGCCCGCTCCCCTCAGCACCGCCCAGAGGGTGATCCCTGAGCACCGAGCCAGGAGTAACCCCCGGGGGACTGCCAGGCGTGACCTCTGAACCAAAGCAAAAGCCTGAAAACCGAACAGAAATAGGTGGAGGAGGACCTTGGATTGACCTTGAGTCTGGGGGTCCTGGATGATGGGGGGTAACTCGGGCACCTCACAGGACCAGCGTGAGGATGAAGTGAGACTCCCGTGTCGCAGGATAAAGGACCAGCAGCAACAGGGACCTTACAGGATGCTCTCCATACATTAGTACCTGCAGCTTCCCTTGTTGGGGACCAGTGCTGGGGGGGCGGGGTTACACAGGTGCGCAGCGCAATCCCATTGGCTACTCATCAGCCAATGAGTGCTCAGAGCACATGCCCGCGTACTAAACTCGGTCCCTGACCTTGTCAGACTAAGTTTTACCCTGGTGGTCCCCGGGGGGCAACTACTGCGCGATGCTGGGAGTAGCCCTTATTATTATTATTATTATATTTTAATTGTATCACCATGAGATACAGTTACAGACTAACAAACTTTTGTGATTCCGTTTCAGTCACACAATCGAATACCCATCCCTCCAGCCCTGCCCATTCTTCATCACCAATGTTCCCAGTACACCTCCCGCCACCTCCACTCCTTCCCCCCACCCCTCCCCACCTCTGTGGTAGGCACATTCCCTTTAAATCTCTCTCTCTCCTTTGGGGTGTCACAGTTTGCAATACAGGTACTAAGCAATGTTTGGTCCATAGTCTACTCTCAGTATGCATCTCCCATCCCAAGCGAGCCCTCCAAGTATCATTCACTTCGTGATTCCTTCTCTATCCCAGCTGCCTTTCCCCCCAGCGTGTTATTTTTTGTTTTTTAAGTTACATGATTATTCCCCTAATCATGAATCTCACGAAGACAATGTTTATGAGAAACAGCCTCGTCCCTGACGCTCCATTCGCTCTCAACGAAATGACCATCTCCGAATGCAACAGTTATGTGTACCTAGGTCGAGAAGTCAACATGACGAATGACCTGGCACCCGAGCTGCGCAGGAGGAAGAGAGCGGCTTGGAACGCCTTCAAGAGCATCGAAAAAATAGCTAAGAGGACGAAGAACCTCCGGCTCCAGGCACATCTCTTTGACTCCACTGTTCTTTCTGCATTAACACATACCTCAGAGACCTGGGCCCTACGAAAACAGGATGAGAACACTATTGGGGTCTCCCAAAGAGGAACTGAAAGAGCTATGCTTGGAGTATCACGTTTCACTCAAATGAGAGAAAGAATCCGGAGTTCCGACCTCCGTCGACGATCAAGAATCAGGGACACTGTCTTGTTTGCCAAGGCATCAAAAATCAGATGGGCTGGACACGTAATGAGATTTGGAGACAACCGCTGGACTAGAGCCATTACCGACTGGATTCCACGGGATGTCAAAAGACCACATGGCCGCCCACTTAAGAGATGGTCAGACTTCTTCGTCAAGACCCTGAACAATCGGTTTGAGGCTCTTCGTGTTCCTAGAACAAGCAGACACCATTGGGCTACACTAGCACGAGACAGGGACGAATGGAGACATTACTGGCGCCCACTCGAGCAAATCGATAAGTAATGGGATGTCAAGTGATCAAGCGACGATCATTCTCAGTAGACAAACCAGGAAATTGATATTCAAAGGTAGAAGTGAGAGGTTGGAGCGATAGGACAGCTTGGAGGGCTTTTGCCTTGCACACGACTGACTGGGTTTGATCCCTGGCATCCCATTGGGTCCCCTTGAGCCACCACTCAGGAGTGATCCCTGAGTGCAGGGCCAGGAGGAACCCTGAGCACTGCTGGCTGTAGCCTCAAAACACACAAACAACAAACCCCAAGGGTAGAAGTGAACCTCCAAGTGAGACCCCCACACGGCCTGGCAGCCCCGCCCTGGACGGCACCAGCCAGCTCCACCCCCAGGCCCTCTCTCCTGCTTCCATCTCAGCAAAGGGTGGGCAGGGGTGGGCCTCTGGGGGCTTCGTCATAGCCATTCCGGCCCCCAACACCTCGCACCCACTACGTGAGGGTGTCAGGACTGCTCCCCCACCCTTATCCCCAGGGCTCTGGAATCTTCCTCCTTCTAGTCCCTGCTCTTGTGGTTGTTCTTTCTTTCTTTGGAGCGATAGCACAGCGGGTAGGGCGTTTGCCTTGCACGCGGCCGACCCGGGTTCGATTCCTCCATCCCTCTTGGAGAGTCCGGCAAGCTACCGAGAGTATCCCGCCCACACGGCAGAGCCTGGTAAGCTCCCCATGGCGTATTCGATATCCCAAACACAGTAACAACAGGTCTCACAATGGAGACATTACTGGTGCCAGCTGGAGCAAATCAATGAACAACGGGAAGACAGTGCTATATATTATGATTATAATTATGGTTATTATGATAATTATTATTCCGGCTGGAGTGATAGCACAGCGGGTGGGGCGTTTTCCTTGCACGCGGCCGAGCCAGGTTCGATTCCTCCGTCCCTCTCGGAGAGCCTGGCAAGCTCCCAAGAGTATCCCACCCACATGGCAGAGCCTGGCAAGCTCCCTGTGGCGCATTCGATATCCCAAACACAGTAACAACAAGTCTCACCATGGAGACGTTACTGGTGCCCGCACGAGCAACTCGATGAACACCCGGAGGACAGTATGACAGTGCTACAGTGTTTGGTTTTGGGGGAGGGACACTCAGGGCTTCCTCCTGGCTCTGTGCTCAGGGGTAACTCCTGGCAGGCTCGGGGGACCCTATGGGGCTCTGGGGAATCGAACCCGGGTTGGCTGTGCTTGCAAGGCCAGCGCCCTCCCTGCTGTCCTGTTGCTCTAGTCCCCTCCCCGTTCCTTTGTCTCAGCCCCTGCCTCGAACCCCCAGCCTGAGCCCAGCCTCGGAGCTGCTCAAAGATCAGGAGTTGGATTGCCCACGACCCTCCCGTCCAGGCTGAGCTCCGGGCTGTCCCCATAGACTCCTCAATTCACAGAGCCAACACCTCGCACCCACTACGTGAGGGTGTCAGGACTGCTCCCCCACCCTTACCCCAGGGCTCTCGGAGTACAGTACACAGTGAAACACCACGCGGGGGAGTTTTGGTTCTCGGTGGGTTCCCGCCGACCAGTTAGGAGATTAGGAGAACAGCCCCCTCCCTGCAGAAGACCCTCCCCCGGCCCCCTCTCCAGTTCTCCCTTCTCCCTCCTCCCACTGGAGTCAAAACATCAACTCTGCTCTGCTCTGCGCCCCTGGGTAAGACCGTCATTATTGCTGAAGCAATTGAGGCCCAGAGAGGGAGAGTGACTTGCCAAGGTCACACAGCAAACCCAAGAAGCAGATGGCCTGGGTCTCGGGAAGCTCAACTCCCCGCCCAATGCCGCAGTGGCCGGGGACAGGGGAAGAAGTGAACACCGCTAGGTTCCCGACCTGTTTGGCTTCTCTCTCTCCCCTGAGGAGATTTGCAGGGGCTGCCAGGTGGAGGCCCCATGACCACCGGCTTGGAGACCCTCCCCACCCATAGAGTGAACCTGGTGGGCCCTTGATGTCCCATCCCCTGGTCTACGAAAAACAACAGAAAAGAGGGGAAAAAAATCCCTGAGAAGTTAAAATTAGTTTTCCACCTTCTTGTGCCCCAGAAAGCTAGCAAATCACCTGGAAAGAAGAATTTCCTTTCTGGGAGCTGTAAGGGGTGCCGCGGGGGTGCTGATGGCGGGTACAGGGTTGTTTTTCTCCCCAACCCGTCTCTTCCACCACCTCCCCCCCCCCCCCCCCCGGCAGAGAAGGTACAGCGCTTCAGTCTATTTTCACATTAAAAGTCAAGAATTGTAATAGGAATTTTAACAGGAGCGATAGAACAATGGGTATTTGCCGTGCATGCTGCCGACCCGGGTTCGAATCCCCGGCATCCCATAGGCTCCCCTGAGCAATGCCAGGAGTAATTCTTGAGTGCAGAGCCAGGAAGAACCCCTGAGCATCGCTGGGTGTGACCCAAAAGTCAAAAAAAAAAAAGGACTGGAGCGATAGCACAGCAGGTAGGGCGTTTGCCTTGCATGTGGCCGACCTGGGTTCGATTCCCAGCATCCCATAGGGTCCCCCCGAGCACTGCCAGGAGTAATTCCTAAGTGCATGAGCCAGGAATAACCCCCGTGCATTGCCGAGTGTGACCCAAAAAGCTTAAAAAAAAAAAAACCTAAAAAAAAATTTTAATTAAATAAATAAATAAGTAAATAAAAACCAAGAAAGGGGGACCAGGGATGTGACTTAAAGGTCAGACGCATGCTTTGCACACATGAATACACGAGACCTGACTTCTAGCCCTGGAAAAAGTAAGTCAACAGGGGCTGGAGCAATAGCACAGCGGGGAGGGCATTTGCCTTGCAAGTGGCCGACCCGGGTTCGATTCCCAGCACCCCATAGGGTCCCCCGAGCACCTTCAGGGGTAATTCCTGAGTGCATGAGCCAGGCGTAACCCCTGAGCATCGCCGGGTGTGACCCAAAAAGCAAAAAAGAAAAAAAGTAAGTCTACAATCAGGCAAAGGAGTTGTTTCCTGATGTCCGTGAGGACAAGAGAAGTAGGAGGGACCAGAGAGATAGCCGTGGGGCGGGCGCTTGCCTTGCATGCCTCTGACCCGGGTTCGATCCCCGACATCCCATAGGGTCCCCTGAGTCCTGACAGGAGTGATCCCTGAGTGCAGAGCCAGGAGTAACGCCAGGGGTGGCCCCGAACAACAAGAAAAAACACACGTGTGGGAGGTAAGCTCAAAGCTCTTGGGAGCTGGGACGCCCAACCCCCAAGACCCCTAGATGGCACTGAGAGAGGCTGCAGGACACAGGACGGGGCCACTTTGCATCTTTAAGGGACTGAGCCCCCTCCCCGCTGGCCTCAGTTTCCCTTTCTGCCAAACGCCATCCTGCTGCCTCTGTGAGTCGGAGCCAGTGAGGTGGGAAAGGAAGTCGGGTAGCACATCCCCTTGCCCGGATGTGGGGATGTCAGGGGGTGACGGGGGCACCAAGCCCCCCCCCCACACCGTCCCCACCACCATCATCCGGTCATGAACTCGGCACACCCAGCAATGCCCAGTGGCGTCTCTAAGTCTGGTGCGAGGGAGTCCGTCGCTGCCTGGACTCAGTGAGCCTGTCTCCGTGACTTGGAGAAACTGAGGCTGGGGAGAGCCAGCCCTGCAGCGCCCCCCCCCCCCCCCGAAAGTCCCTGCAATCCCATTTGGCAGAGCTGAATTTGGCCTTTCATGGGCTCAGGGCCGTTCCCTGAGTGGCGGGAGAAGCCTCTTGCCCTGCCCTGCTTGACAGGGTCAAGGGGTCCCTCTCCCAGGCCACAGCCCCCTCCGTGCCCCCCCCACCCTGCGACAGTTCTTTAGCATTCCAACACCTATGCGGCGGGAGGGGCCCCCCACACCCCCATCCCTCACACACAGGAGCCTCCCACAGACGCTGGCACAGGCAGCTGGGGTGATGGTTTCCATAGCAACGCGGGGATTCTCATTCCCGGTGCCGAAGGAGGTTTGGAGGGTGCCACCCCTTCTCCTCAAGGAGTGCCCCTCCTCCCCTCCCACGCCCGCCAGCCCCACCCTGCATGATCCCCATCTGGGGGAGGGGGCGGGGGGGACAGAAGAGGGTCGGGGGCGCCTCTGAAGGTTTGTGACCTGGTGCAAAGGGATGGCGGATTTGTGGGGGGAGAAGGTCTGCCCACACACCCCATCCTCCGAGAGAACCCGTTCAGCACACAGAGGCTGCAGCCCGGACCCGTGGGCCGAGCCGCAGTGCAGGCTTGAAAGGAATTTGGAGGGGGCTGGAGCGATAGCACAGCACAGCGGGGAGGGCGTTTGCTTTGCATGCGGCCGACCTGGGTTCAATTCCCAGCATCCCATAGGGTCCCCCGAGCACTGCCAGGAGTAATTCCTGAGTGCAGAGTCAGGAGGAACCCCTGAGTATTGCCAGGTGTGACAAAGAAAGGAAGGAAGGAAGGAAGGAGGGAGGGAGGGAAGGAAGGAGGGGAGAAAGAAAGAAAGAAAGAAAGAAAGAAAGAAAGAAAGAAGAGAAGGAAGAAAGGAAGGAAGGAAGGGAAGGAAGGAAGGAAGGAAGAAAGAAAGAAAGAAAAAGAAAGAAAGAAAGAAAGAAAGAAAGAAAGAAAGAAAGAAAGAAAGAAAGGAGAAGGAAGAAAGGATGGAAGGAAGGAAGGAGGAAAGAAAGAAAGAAAGAAAGAAAGAAAGAAAGAAAGAAAGAAAGAAAGAAAGAAAGAAAGAAGGAGGGAAGGAAGGAGGGAGGGAAGGAGGAAGGGAAGGAGGGAGGGAAGGAGGGAAGGAAAAAAGAAAGAAAGAAAAAAGAAAGAAGGGAGGAAGGGAAAAAAGAAAGAAAGAAAAGAAGGAAAGAAAGAAAGAAAGAAAGAAAGAAGGAAGGAAAGGAAGAGAGAGAAAGACAGTACTCCTACATTAAGAAAGAAAGAAAGAAAGAAAGAAAGAAAGAAAGAAAGAAAGAAAGAAAGAGGGAGGGAGGGAGGAAAGGAGGGAAGGAAGGAAGAGAGAGAGAAAGGAAGGAAGGAAGGAAGGAAGGAAAGAAGGAAGGAAGGAAGGAAGGAAGGAAGGAAGGAAGGAAGGAAGGAACCTGGATTGTCTCTCTGAGCTCTGAGCTCAGCTCTCTGCCTGTGCCCGGGGCAGCCGGGGAGAACCAGCCCCCCGGGAGGCCGTGTTGAGGGGCGCCCCCCACGCTCCTTCTTCCTGCTCCCCTGACTCGTCACCCAGCAGCGCCTGGACACAGGAACTTTCGGCTGGCACCCTCTGCTCCGCCCAGGCCTCTCGCCAACCCACCCGGCCAGCTCTGCAGCTTGTGCCCACCACCCGACGGAATGCCCAGGGCGTGGGGGTTCAGGGGAGCCTCGTGCCCCCCAAAGCGCAGTCCCATGGCCCAAAGTGGCTCTTGAACACCCCCCAAGTCAGAGCCTCCTTCTGCGTCACCACCTGCTCAAATCCTCCCTGTGGGGAACGTGACCTTCGCCGAGAGAACCTTGTTCTCCAATCCCCGCTCTAACAAGGACTCCCCTGGGACCCGTGTCCCTCCTGGGGAACAACCACTCCCCCCCTGAAGCCCCTCACAGGGTGTCCACAGTCTGGTTTGTGCAGGGACCGAGTCCTGGGTGTCACTCTCTGTGCCAAGAATCAATCTATCCAAAAGCGCCCCAGTGCCTTTGCAAACGCTCAACAGAGCATTATTAACCTAGAAGCTTCCATCCAACCTCCCGGAGTCCTGGCGCGCCCACTTCACAGATGAGGAAACTGAGATCTGCAGAACTGCGGGATCTCCTCCCTAAGGCTGCACCCTCGTCGAAACAATCAGAGTCAGCGTCAAAGTCTTTACTGGGCAACAAGGCAAAGGCCCCGTCGGCACCGAGGTTCTACGGGAGCCAAGGGCGCTGTTCAGAAGGGAATTGGATGAGCATCTCTCAGAAGGGGCCACGTGAGGGGCGCGCGACGGCTCAGAGGCCCCAGGCTCCAGGGCTCCAGACTCGAAGCTCGCTCCCTGGAGCTCCCCACCCGCGTGGCGACCGTGGGCCATCCCCAGTTCACAAGAGTGCGGGTACCACCAACTGGAGCACTGTGGCCAGGAGTATGGCCTGAGCAACCGGCCTGGGCGCCACAGCGCCCCCTGGAGGCGCGGCCTGAGTAGCGCAACTGAGTGAGCGCACCCTGCTGCCCGCACCTGGGTGAATCCCAGAAGGACACGCGCCCAGCATCCACCACCCACCCCTGCACATCCCAGCAACAGCGCCAAGTGGGGACGGGCGGGAATGTGGCCCCGGAGGCAGGCAACGGAGCACCCCCAGAGGGCCCAGAGAGGGCTCATGCAAAGGTGCTCAGGAGCACAGCTGCGCCCGTGCATGTTCCACCTGCCGCGTTTCCGTGCCTGGGACCTGGGATCCCTCCCTGCCCTCACCACCGGCTCCGCCTCTCTGGCCCTTGGGGGCCAGTCAGGCGCCAGGCAGAAGCCCACAAAGCCCCTGGAGGACTCTAGCCAGTGGCTGAGGGCAGAGGGGCTGGTGCCAACACGTTTTCAAAGCTTCCCTCTAGCACACACTCATGTACACTCGCACGCAAGCTCACACACACACACACACACACACACAGGCGCACACATGTGCACACAATGGCATGCATGTGTGCCTACATGTACCCGTATGTGTTTGCGTCTGTGTGCCCACCTACGTGCATGTGGACACTTGCAGACTTATATGCAAGCTCAGATGCCTATGCATAGCACATACACGTACATACAGGTACCAGCACATGGGTACACATACGCGTGTGTGCAGATATGCACCACGTACATGCATGCATGCATGCACACACAGGCACACACGATCCAAGTTTAGGTCTTTCATGAAGCCCCTTTCATGACCTTTTCTGTTAGGTCATTTGAAGACAAGTCAGAAGTAAAGAAATAGAGACTGCTGGGGTCAAAGGGAAACAGGAAGACTTGGGAGGAAATGTGGAAGGTTCAGAGGTTAAAATAGGAGACGTGCAGGGCAGAGGTGTTAGTGCAGTGGGAAGGCACTTGCCTCGCACACAACCAACTGGACCTCAGTACCCTCATATGATACTCTGGGCACCACCAGGAGTGATCCTGAGAGCAGAGCCAAGAATAAGCCCTGAGCATCGCCAGGTGTGGGAACAACAGAAAGGAAGAGAAAAAGAGAGAAAGAAAGAGAGAAGAAAAGAGAGAAAGAGAGAAACAAAAAAGAAAGAGAAAAAGAGAGAGAGAGAAAGAAAGAAAGAAAGAAAGAAAGAAAAGAAAGAAAGAAAGAGGAAGGGAGGGAGGGAGGGAGGGAGGGAGGAAGGAAGAGAAAGAGGAGAAAGGGAGAGAAAGAAAAAGAAAAAAGGAGGGAAGGAAGGAAGGAAGAAAGAAAGAGGAGAAAGGAAGAGAGAAAGAAAGAGAGAAAAGAGAGAGAAAAAGAATGAGAGAGAGAAAGAGAGAAAAGAAGGAAAGAAGGAAGGATGAAAGAAAGAGGAGAAAAGAAAGAAAGAAAGAGAGAAAGAAAGAGAGAAAGAAAGAGAGAAAGGAAGGAAGAGGAGAAAGAAGGAGAGAGAAAAGAGAAAGAGAGAAAAGAAGGAAAGAAGGAAGGATGAAAGAAAGAGGAGAAAAGAAAGAGAGAGAAAGAAAGAGAGAAAGAAAGGAAGGAAGAGGAGAAAGAGAGAAAGAAAAGAGAAAGAGAGAGAAAGAAAGAAAGAAAGAGAAAGAAAGGAGAAAGAGAGGAAAGAAGGAAGGATGAAAGAAAGAGGAGAAAAGAAAGAGAGAAAGAAAGAAAGAAAGAAAGAAAGAAAGAAAGAAAGAAAGAAAGGAGAAAGAGAGGAAAGAAGGAAGGATGAAAGAAAGAGAAAAGAAAGAGAGAAAGAAAGAAAGAAAGAAAGAAAGAAAGAAAGAAAGAAAGAAAGAAAGGAGGAAGGGAGGGAGAGAAGGAGGGAGGGAGGGAGGGAGGGAGGGAGGGAGGGAGGGAGGGAGGGAGGGAGAAAAAACCCAGAGAAGTCAGAATATGAGTGGGCAGTCCTCAAGACAAGGAAGAGTCTTGAGGAATCAGACTAAAAAAATGTCTGCACTCTTCTTCCATGCAATTGGGAAATTAAAACAAAGGTGGCCTGGGGCTGGAGCGATGGTACAGCGGGGAGGGCACTCGCGCTGCACGTGGCCCACCCAGGTTCAATCCCCGGCATCCCGGATGGTCCCCAGGAGTGATTCCTGAGGGCAGAGCTGAGGTGGCACGTGCCTATGTTGGCTTGGCTGAGCATCCTGAAGACAAAAATCCCATCTGAGGACTGAGCGAAGGGGGAAGGACCTCGCCCTCTACCCCTTAGTAGGTGACGAAGACCATACGAGGAAAAGCCAGAGCCTGAACACAGTGGCACTCTCAAGGACGGGATCCCCCCTGGCTCCCCGAATTCCCAGGTGGACTCGGTTTGACATCCATCCACAAGGCTGGGATGGGAGAGCTGGCAATTCCAGAAGCTTTCAAGGCAAAAGAAGCTTCTCTCTGAACTCTGAACAAAATAGGAATAATTGACTGCTAGGAAAAAATCAGAGCTCCTCTTCTGGTCTCCTGCCGGTCGGCAGGGACGGATAAAGAGGACTGAAGCGTTGCTATGGCCAGCCCCGGCTGGAGACGCCCCTACCTCTTCCTGAGCCATCGCGGTGACATAAGAGCTACCCTGGGCTCGGGGGGGGGGGGGGGGGGGCGGGCAGCACGTTAGAGCGAGCTTCCAGAAGGCTCTTTGGCTTCTCCTCTCCTTATTTCTGCCATTCTTTCTCATCCTCTCCCGCTTGTGAGCCAGACCTCTCTGATCTCAGGGAACCCCGAGCAGCTGAGTTCCTGGTACCCCGGCGGCTTCTCCCATGACATCTGTCACAACCCGACAAAGCCCAGGAAAGGGGGGAATCTCGCCTCCGACAAGCCCATCCAAGTTGGTCCAGATGGGCCCTTCCCCTGTTCCGGGGAAACTGTGACCCGCACCCCACCCCAACCCCCCACCCCAACCCTCACCCCGGGGAGCGTGGATTGAGGATTCCATTCCATGACTAAAAAAAATGTGTGGACGGCGGGTGTCAAGTCTTCATCCCGGACACAACCCTTATCTGACCCCTCCTATGCCCATCCATGCCCATCACCTACATCCCACACTGCTGACCTCCATGTGACCTTGGCTTTTGGGGAGGCTCCAAGCACACAGCTCAGAAGTACAAGGCAAACCCTCCTGGCTCTGGGCCAGAGCGATAGTATAGCAGGATGGGCTTTTGCCTTGCATGCAGCCGACCCAAGTTCAATCCCCAGAACTCCATAGGGTCCCCCGAGCCCCACCAGGTGTGATCCCTGAACACAGAGCCGGAAGGAAGCCCTGAGCATCACCAGGTGTGGCCAAAAGACAAGCCGCACACTCTAGGGGAAAAGGGAGCTCAGATAGAGAAGGGAGCACCAAATAAAGAGTGTTGGGAAGATCCGCCCAGGATGGGAGATGCATGTTGAAAGTAGGCTATAGACCGAGCATGATTGCCACTCAGTGCCTCTTCTGCAGACCACAACACCCAAAAGGAGAGAAAGAACAAAAGGGAATGCCCTGCCACAGAGGCAGGGTGGAGTGAGGGGATGGGGGGTGGGAGGGATACTGGGATCAGTGGTGGTGGAAAATGGGCACTTGATGGAGAGGTGGGTACTCGATCATTGTATAACTGAAACCCAAGCACAAAAATTTGTAAGTCTACAACTGTACCTCATGGTGTTTCACTAATAAAAATTTTTTAAAAAAAGACAAAGAAATGAACAAACAAGACCCTCCTGGCTCTGTGCAAAACCCTCCAAGTCTGTCTGCTTGTCACCACTTTCCCTGGTTCAAATCCCGCCACCACCACTCTTGCCTGGATGACAAGAACCGCCCCCCACCCCTTATCCATTGTCCCACCTCTGTGCTGATCTTTTTTTTGAGGGGAGCTTTTTGGGCCACACCCAGCGATGCCCAGGGTTCCTCCTGACTCTGCACTCAGGAATCACTCCTGGCAATGCTCGGGGGGACCCTATGGGATGCTGAGGATCGAACCCAGGCTGGCCGTGTGCAAGGCAAACGCCCTCCCCGCTGTGCTATCACTCCGGGCGCCTTGCTGGTCTTCTGAAACAGGATTTCTCACCTCGAGACCTTTTGGTTCCCTGCTGTGGGACCCAAGATATCCCATAAGGGTCACAGGCTAAAATCATGCAAATGAGGGGAGATCATGGCACTAGACTAGGGGGGCCCCTGACAGGACTAGGGCACAGGAAGGAAACAAGGGCAGGTGGCCAGGGGCAGATAAAGGTTGGGCTTCTGCAGTCGGGAGGGATTTGGAAACCTGAGCCCAGATCATACCCCATGGGTGCCCTGCTACAACCGGGACCTCTGCTCTTCCTCAAACCCTGGAAGACCCGCCCGGCCACCCCTCTACCTCCGTCCTATCTGCTGCCCCTCTCCTCCCAGCAATGTCCTGGCTGCTCCCAAGTTTCTCCATCTAGCCGCGGACACCCGGAGTCTGGAATGTTCTCCTGGATGTGTGCACAGCTCATACCTTTCACTGCATCTTTGCAGATGACCCTGCTCAGCAAAGTCCGCCACAGGCCAACTTTTCTAGGGTAATATCTCCCATCATGCGCCACCTCCAGGCCCTGCCTCATCACCCTTCCTGATATTTGTCACTGCCTGTCACTGCACAATGATTGGAGCCCGGGCACTCTTGGCAGTGCTCAGGGACTGTGCGGTGCTGGGGATGGCTCTCCAGGAAAAAAAAAACAAACAATGCTTTGTTACCAAGGAAGAAAGAGAGAAGATGAATGAATGAATGAATGAATGAATTGATCTATCACTGTCCCTGGCAGTGTCCTCCACCAAGCCAGGAATCTGGGTCTATCCTGCTCCATCATGAGACCCAGAAAAGAATGGTTTCGGTCTCTGTTCTATTTCCGAGGAACTCCCAAGTCGTCCTCAACATTTATGCAAATCCCCAGGGGGGTTGCATTCTCCTGGCTTCCTCTAGCTCCCGTCTCTGCAGATTTAATTCCTTGTATGGGTTATCTAAAAGTTCAGCATGACTCCAGAGCCATTTCAGTTGTGGAATCCAGGCCCCCACCCTAACACACACACACACACACACACACACACACACACACACACACACACTCAAAAGTATTTCTATGCCAAACAGATTATAATAAGTAAGATGAGGGCACTACAATCACAGCAAGAAGTTGCTAATCTTGGGCTGGAGAGATAGCACAGCGGGGAGGGCGTTTGCCTTGCACACGGCCGACCCGGGTTCAATTCCCAGCATCCCATATGGTCCCCTGAGCACTGCCAGGAGTAACTCCTGAGTGCAGAGCCAGGAGGAACCCCTGTGCATCGCCGGGTGTGACCCCCTCCCAACAAAAAGAAGTTGCAAATCTTGCCCTCATCTACCCATCCAATCAGTTCCCGTTCAAACAGAGCATCACTGGGCCAGGGGGTGGCTCAAGGAGCTCCAGGCTTGGGGTCCCGGGTTCAATCAATCACACTGTTCCCTGAGCACCACCAGGAGTAGCCCCTGAGTTCTGTTAAGTATGGCCCCCAAATGCAAAAACAAAGAATGGATTGTTTTTAATCTCCTCTCCACCGGGGTGGCTGGAGCGACAGCACAGCGGGTAGGGCCGACCCGGGTTCGATTCCTCCATTCCTCTCGGAGAACCCGGCAAGCTACCGAGAGTATCCCGCTCGCACGGCAGAGCCTAGAAGGCTCCTCGTGGCGTATTCGATATGTCACACACAGTAACAACAAGTCTCACAATGGAGACATTACTGGTGCCCGCTCGAGCAAATCGATGAACAATGGGAGGACAGTGCTGCAGTGCTCCACCAGGGGAGATTCGACTCCATCCAACCAAGCAGTGCCTGAGGCAGGGATTCTGGGGTCATGGAAATGTGTCCCTGGTAGAAGGGAGGATCAGGGAAATGAAAGGAGGAGGGAGAGGAGATACACTTTCAGTCGAGACTCAGTCTCATGGATCTCCCTGGTTATGCGAGATTCATCTCTCCTGGAGTCCAGGGCGTGTCCCTTTGAGAAACTGATTTGTCACTTGTCACTTGTCGTCGCATTATTCATTGATTTGCTCGAGCAGGCGCCAGTAACATCTCCGTTCATCCCTGTCATGTGTTAGTGTAGCCCAGTGGCGTACTGGAAGCTCTTTCAGGGTCAGGGGAGTGAGACCCCTTATTGTTACTGTGTTTGGCATATCGAATACGCCACGGGGAGCTTGCCAGGCTCTGCCTTGTGGGCAGGATACTCTCCGTAGCTTGTCGCACTCTCTGAGAGGGACGGAGGCTTTTGTGGCCGCCAGGAAATACTTTGCTTTATAGTCTCTGGATCTTGGCAGAGCCTGGCAAGCTCCCCGTGGTGTATTCGATATGCCAAAAAACAGTAACAAGTCTCACAATGGAGATGTTACTGGTGCCTGCTCAAGGAAATCGATGAACAACAGGATGACAGTGATACAGCGGATCTTGGCCGTTGATGGGATAACACGGCGCCACGCCAGGGTCATTTGGTGGGTGTCACGCCTAGCTACTAGAAGATGGGGGATCTGGGTGGAGGAGGCCCAGTCCCAATCCCAGCAGGCTTGGGGATCTCCGCCCCGGGTCCTGCACACCTGGGTTCCTCTGCCGGTTCCTTCATGAGTGAGGCTCGTCTGAGCGTGTGGAGATTGGCCTTGAGCGTGGCTGTGGCTGGGTTCTGGAGGTCTTCAGCTGCCGGGGCTCTGGATGGGGAGGGAAACTCAACCTGCCACACTCTGAGGGGGCCCTGGTGATGACAGCCTGGCAAGGGGGTAGGAGATTTTGGCAGGAGATTGAGAAACTGACAGGTCCAGGAATGGGCTTGCGGAAGGAAAAAGCAGAGACAAGAAGGAGAATCAGGCTGAAACAGATTTATTGAAGCGTGGCAGGGAGAAGTACACGGAAGGCCAGTCCTGAGTGAGGCTGGGTGGGCGGGCTCCCGGGGGGGGGGCAATACGCATTTTGGGGGGATTTATAATGAAGTAAAGGAGGTCTGGAGCACAAGATATGCCAGTACTTTTTGGGTCACATCCAGCGATGCTCAGGGGTTCCTCCTGGCTCTGCTCTCAGGAATTACTCCTGGTGCTGCTCGGGGACCATGTGGGATGCTGGGAATTGAACCCGGGTCGGCCGCATGCAAGGCAAATGCCCTCCCCGCTGTGCTATCTCTCCAGCCCCCTGGCTCTTGTCATTGCAGGGTAGAGATAGGCTGGCTCGAGAGCCGACTGTGGGCAGATTGTGCCTTTTGAGCAAGCTCCAGGAATTTCAAACACCGACAAGAAATGCTTGGGCAGTGGTTTCACCAGCCACAGAGGCAGATGTTCACCAACAGTGTCAAGGTTTCAGGGTGTCCCTGTACCCTGAGCCCTCTGGGATGACCCGACAGACAATGAATGAAATGACTCATTCATTGCCTACAGGGAAGCTGGAAGGTGATGCAGCTCTCGGATGGAGGGTACGAGGCATCATGGGTACCACGGGCATCGACAGAAGGCCGGTCCTGAGTGAGCCTGGGTGGGCTGCCTGCCTCAAGAAGCCCCGAGGATCCCCCCTGATAAGGCAGAGGCTACCGCTGCCCTTCCTGTCCACTCCTAGAGACCCCTCCACGTCCGGGCCCCAGCCCTGAGATTCAAAGACAAACAGGATTGGGGGCTGGAGTGATAGGACAGTGGGTAGGGCGTTTGCTTTGCATGCGGCCAACCCGGGTTCAATTCCCAGCATCCCATATGGTAGGTACCCTGAGCACTGCCAGGAGTAACTGCTGAGTGCAGAGCCAGGAGTAACCCCTGCGCATTGCCCTGTATGACCCAAAAAGGAAAACACACACACACACACACACACACACACACACAAAGACAAACAGGATCACAAACATGCCTAGCACAGCCGGTAGGGCGTTTGCCTTGCACGCGGCCGATCCGGGTTCGATTCCCAGCATCCCATAGGGTCCCCTGAGCACAGCCAGGAGGAATTCCTGAGAGCAGAGCCAGGAGGAATCCCTGAGCATCACCGGTATGGCCCAAAAAGAAAAAAAAAATTGCCACCCCGCTTGGGATGAATGTCCCCACTGGCATGGCTTCTGCACCCCGCTGGGTGGCCCCGAGGGTGTGGGGTGGGGGTAGGGAGGTGTGGGATCGTCTTCTGCCTCGTGCCCACCCTAGGCAGACAGGGTTGGGCTCCAGACCCCCGAAGGCCTGGCTCCCCAAGCCGGCTCAGCAGGTGATGCTTGGAGGTCCTGGGGGAATGGTGTCATCCTCAGCCCTTCAAGTTTATTGGCACTAAAAATACACCCAAAACTGGGGCATGGTGAAGGATTGCTGACAATTGGGAGGAGAGCGAAGGAGCGCTGGAAGCCGCCTGCTCCACGCTGAGTCACCCCCAAACAGCGATGCCGGGGAGCCAAGAGGGGACCCTCCGCACTCACTCGCTCACTGTTGCCCACAAGCCATCTCTGGGGTCTAGTGGGGGGGGCTTGTGAGTCTGGGCAAGGAGAGCCTCCCACCCCCTAGGTTCTGTACACCCTCATTTTACTAAGCGGAGAGAGAAGAGGCGGAGAAGAGAGACTGCCAAGAGTGGGGCAGTGGGGGCTGGAGCGATAACACAGCGGGGAGGGCGTTTGCCTTGCACGCGGATGACCCAGGTTCAATTCCCAGCATCCCATAGGGTCCCCCGAGCACCACCAGGAGTAAGTTTTGAGTGCAAAGCCTGGAGTAACCCCTTGTGCATCGCCGGGTGTGACCCCGCCCCCAAAAAAAGTGGGGCAGTGAAGCCTGAAGCTCACATCAACTGCAGGCTTGCACCCTGCCCTCTGGCCCCTCGGGGCCTGGGGTCCCCGTGGCTCTTGCTTAAAAAGTGTCAGAGGCAGGGCCGGAGCGATAGCACAGCAGGGAGGACGTTTGTCTTGCACTCGGCCGACCCAGATTCGATCCCCAGCATCCCATAGGGTCCCCTGAGCACCACCAGGAGTCATTCCTGAGTGTAGAGCCAGGAGTAACCCCTGAGTATCGCCGGGTGTGACCCTTCCCCGCAAAAAAAAAAAAGCCTAAATAAAATAAATGAATAAGTAAATAATAAAACGTCAGAGGCATGTTTGAGAAGTCATTTTGGGTATCTTTATTGAAGTTAGAGGTTAAAAAAGGACTTTGTACTTTGTTCTGGAAGGAGCAAATCAGATAAGGGCCACTTAGCAGTGAGGATTTCAGGGCTTACCTCATGAAACCCTGGAGGGAGGATGTCCCAGGTTGGGGCTGGCTCAGTGTCACAAAGGATCCAGATTCTGAGAGGTTCACGGTTTTCTTTTGCCATTGCCTCGTGTCGCAAAACAGCTGCCACTGCTCTTGATAGTAAGTCCTTCACACCTACTATCCAAAAGTCAGGAGCTAGAAAACTAAGGAAAGCAAAGGCTAGGCATCACCTGGAAATGCCCTCGGAAGGCATTCAAACGTATCTGGCATCTGATTGGCCCACATCTGGGTCACTGCCCACCCCTAGGCCAATCACTGGTGAAGGTAAATGTGGTTTTAACCATTCAGGATTCAAACCTTAAGCGGGCATCTTGGCGGGATAAAAAGCACCTGGAGGGGCTGGAGCAATAGCACAGCAGGTAGGGTGTTTGCTTTGCATGCGGCCAACCTGGGTTCGACTCCCAGCATCCCATAGGGTCGACCCTGAGCACCGCCAGGAGTAATTCCTGAGTGCAGGAGCCAGGAGTAGCCCCTTGTGCATCGCCAGGTGTGATCCAAAAACCAAAAAAAAAAAAAAAATGCTTCAACAATAGCACAGCAGGTAGGGCGTTTGCCTTGCACACGGTCCACCCGGGTTCGATTCCCAGCATCCCATGTGGTCCCCCACGCTCCGCCAGAAGTAATTCCTCAGTGCATGAGCCAAGAGTAAACCCTGTGCATCGCCGGGTGTGACCCCCCCAAAAAAACAGCTGGAATCCTCATCACTTCTAATCTCTTAAATGGGCATCACCCATAACCCGCACCCAGGATTATACTGAGGCCGAACCGCACGGCAAGACACAGAATTGTAGAACGCAAGAGTATTTTTCTCCCCGTCCTGAGCAGGAAAACATCTCTAAAAATAGGTTTTGATCATTAGAGCAATACCTTCCAGGGGCGACGGGGCCGGTGTTGCTAAGAGACTTAACCATTGACAAACCTCTGGTCAAATGAATCCGAGGAGGGAGCTCTTGGCGCAGCCCGGGATCTCTGGGGGAGAGGAGGAGGAGGAGGAGGAGGAGGACAAAGGCTTGAATCATGGGCTGTGTGGGTGGGTGTCAGATAGTGCCGGAGCGGGAGATTGGGGGGCTGCCTGCAAGTTTTCTGGGAAGAGGTGCCCGGGGAAAACTTGAGAAAGCACCTAAGCGTAGCGTGAGGAAGGGCTGCATGGAGGAGGCATCATTGAGAGGACGTGACCCAGCTGCTCTGCTCGGGGGGGTGCAGAGGGACATGGCGGGAAGTCAGGGGGACCCCTGACATCAGGCACCTGCATTGCCCTTCTCCGATTTCCATGTGGCAGAAAGACCTGCTCCACCAGCTCCACCTGGAATGGGACCTCTACTTTCCCATCTGCAAAATGGGACCTCATTTTGTTTCTTGTGTCGTCATCCATCCCCGTGGTTCACCCCAAGGGTGTGCCTGTCCCCAGAAGTTAAAGTTGTCCATGCTGGGTAATTATCCATGCTGGATAATGTTTTCTTTTTTTTTTTAATTTAATTTTACTTTTATAAAGTAGTTCACAATATTTGATTACATTTGATATTCAAACACCAGTCCCACCACCATGACACCATCCCATCACCATATTTCGGATGTTTCCATCCCAAACCCCAACCCCTGCCCCAAAGCAAAACCGGAATAATTTATTTTGTATTGTTGGTTATGAATAAGCTGCTGAAAATGTTCCAAAAAACTTTCCTTAGAGGAGAGTGTGTGAAGATTGTTGTGTTTCACCCAGGGGCCATTAAGCCCTGCTATAAGAGGTCACTGACATGTTGTTAAAGGTTAAGCCTTATGTGGTTTTACATATATATATATATATATATATATATATATATATATATATATAAAGGTAAAGGCCCTCCTGTTGTTCATCGATTTGATCAAGCTGGCCCAGTAACGTCTCCATTGGAGATTTTGTTGTTACTGTGTTTGACATATCGAATACGTCACGGGGAGCTTGCCAGGCTCTGCCGTGCAGGCGAGATACTCTCGGTAGCTTGCTGGGCTCTCTGAGAGGGTCGGAGGAATATATATATATGTATATATATATTCGTCAATTGCCTCGAACAGGCCCCAGTAACGTCTCCTACGTCCTAGCCCTGAGATTTTTTTTAAAAGTGCCATATTCAAGGCTCTTTCAGGGTTAGGAAAATGAGACCCATTATTGTTACTGGTATTTGGCATATTGGGTATGCCACGGGGAGTTTGCCAGACTCTGCCGTGTGGGCAGGTTACATTCGGTAGCCTGCCAGTTTGTCCAAAGTAAGAATGAGATAATAAGATGTCACGCGGTCACGAATGCAGCCACACACTTCTGGGAGCTGGGTTTTATAGTCTCTGAGTCTTGGTCGTTGATGGGATTACACAGCGCCAGGGGGCCAGTTGGTGGGTGTGACCCTCACCTACTGGAACTTGGAGGATCTGGGTGGAGGATGCTCAGCCCCGATCCGAGTAGGCTTGGAGATCTCAGCCCCGGGATCCGCGTGCCTTTGTTCCTCTGCCGGTACCTTCATGTGTGCGCATATATATATATATAAAATTAGTTGCCTTCTACTTTATTTTTTTTTTGCTTTTTGGGTCACACCCAGCAATGCTCAGAGGTTCCTCCTGGCTCATGCACTCAGGAATGACTCCTGGCGGTGCTCGGGGGACCATATGGGATGCTGGGAATCGAACCTGGGTCGGCCATGTTGGCTGCGTGCAAGGCAAACGCACTACCCGCTGTGCTATCGCTCCAACCCGCCTTCTACTTTAAACCCCATCAAATGTGGTGCTCTACTCTTGGAGTATGCGTGGTGTGAGGCATTTGTGGCCGCGTAGTCCAGGAATAGGTTCACTTATGGGTGAGGTTCGTCCCGAACGTGTGGAGAACGGCCATGAGCCTGGCAATGGTTGAGTTCTGGGGGTTTTCAGCTGCTGGAGCTGGGTCCCTTGGAGCAGGTAGGGGTCTTACCCACCTCCCTCCGGGGTGCCCTGAATGAAACAGCCTGGCGCAGGGTCCGGCGGCATGGCTATAGCGAGTCATTTTATCTATCTATATATTTATCTATATTATATGTTTTGCTTTTTGGGTCACACATACCAATGCACAGGGGTTACTCCTGGCTCATGCGCTCAGGAATTACTCCTGGAGGTGCTCGGGGGACCATATGGGATGCTGGGAATCGAACCTGGGTTGGCCACATGCAAGGCAAACGCCCTACCTAGCTATCGCTCCAGCCCCGTGTCAATATATTCTTATAGTTAGCAATCGATGAGAGATTGATGATCAGAGCTGGTAGGTAGAAAGCTGGTTCGCGGGTCAATAGGGAAGATGACACCAAACAGAAAACAGAGACAACTGGAGAGATGGCAGAGAGACTGGATGGGGGACGGGTGAATGGATAGGAAGGTGAGGGCACGAACCTTCTCGAATACAACATTTCTTTTTTTTTTTCTTTTTGAGTCACACCCAGTGATGCACAGGGGGTTACTCCTGGCTCTGCACTCAGAAATTACTCCTGGCAGTGCTCGGGGTATGCTGGGAATCGAACCCCGGTTGGCCGCGTGCAAGGCAAACGCCCTCCCCGCTATGCTATCACTCCAGCCCAGAACACAGCAGTTCTGGAGCTGCCGAGTGGACAGTGCTGGCAGCTGAGGGAGGGCTTGGCAGGAGGGCGAACCATTGCCCGGGAGCCCACCTGGGGTCGCAGAGAGGCAGATGGACACGGGCACTCATGAGTGAAGCTGAAACCCTTCACTCTCTTCCTGTGCTGACCCTGCCATGCCGAGGAACAGAGAGGGTGAAACAGATTCTTCCGGAGCTCAGCACCCTTGCATCACTGCTCTGATGGAAGGAAGTTGGTCTGCAAAGGGGTCAGAAGCAGGAGAAGCCTGGGGTCAGGCGCAGAGAGCAGGCAGGAGCCCTGGAAAGGTGTCTGCTCCCTGGAATACCATCTTCACGCGTCACCCTGGATGTGTGAGGATTCCAGGGGGCAGAGGACTTCGGGGGTCCATCTGCCTGTGGCTTGAGCAAACACATGACTCACTCGCACCCCGTGAAGCGTCCCGTCTCCTGGGGCTCGGGGGACGCCTCTTACTAACTAGCTCAGGGCAGCAAGGGGGTGCAATTCTGCATGAATACAACTGATCTTCTGACTTCAGATTTGGGGTGGGGGGGGAGCTTGCATTTTTGGTTTAGTTGCAACAGTTGATGTTCACTTAATCACTTAATCACTTAACTTCCTGTTAGTCATCGATTTGCTCGAGCGGGCACCAGTAACGTCTCCATTTGTCCCTGTCGCGTGCTAGTGTAGCCCAATGGCATCTCTTCGCTCCGGGAACATGGAGGGCCTCAAACCGATCGTTCATGACCTTGACAAAGAAGTCTGACCATCTGGTAGGTGGGCGGCCACGCGGTCTTTTGACATCCCGTGGAATCCAGTCGGTAACAGCTCTAGTCCAGCGGTCATCTTTAAATCTCATTACGTGACCAGCCCATCTGATTTTCGACACCTTGGAAAATGAGACAGCGTCCCTGATCCTTGATCGTCCATGGATGTCAGAACTCCGGATTCTTTCTCTCATTTGAGTGAAACGTGATATTCCAAGCATAGCTCTTTCTATTCTTCTTTGGGAGACCTGAATGGCGTTCTCATCTTGTTTGCGTAGGGCCCAGGTCTCTGAGGCATATGTTAATGCAGGAAGAACAGTGGAATCAAAGAGATGTGCCCGGAGCCGGAGGTTCTTCATCCTCTTAGCTATTTCTTCGACGTTCTTGAAGGCGTTCCAAGCTGTTCTCTTCCTCCTACACAGCTCGGGTGCCAGGTCATTTGTCATGTTGACTTATCGACCTAGGTACACATAGCTGTTGCATTCAGAGATGGTCATTCCGTTGAGAGCGAATGGGGCATCAGGAACGAGGCTGTTTCTCATGAACATTGTCTTCGTAAGATTCAGCTGTAGTCCTACCTTTCCACACTCATGGTCAAAGTCGGCCAGCATTTGTGCCGCTTGGCTGATGTTTGGTGTTATTAAAACAATGTCATCAGCAAAGCAGAGGCGGTGTAGTTGCCGACCATCTATCTTCACTCCCATTCCTTCCCATTCCAGTCGTCACATGATGTTCTCGAGGGTGGCACTGAAGAGTTTCGGTGAAATGGTATCACCCTGCCGAACCCCTCTCCAGCACCCGGCCCAGACAAGGTCAGACCTGAACACCTGAAGAACCTGCCGTCAGTACTCATCAATACACTGGCTCGGCTCTTCACTCGCTACTTGTCTGAATGCAAGGTTCCGTCCCAATGGAAAACCAGCAGGACCGTACTACTGTTCAAGAAGGGAGACATCCATGACATTGGCAACTATCGCCCGATCTGCCTATTGTCTGTCATCTACAAGTTGTTCACTCGAGTCATCCTAAATAGGATTGGCAGAACACTAGATGAAGGACAACCATGCGAGCAAGCCGGGTTCCGCAAAGGATTCAGCACCATCGACCATATCCACACGATAACCAAGCTCATTGAGGTTTCTCGGGAGTTCAAGATGCCGCTCTGCTTAACGTTCATTGATTTAAAGAAGGCCTTTGATTCTGTTGAGACGGAAGCGGTCATTGAAGCCCTAGCCAATCAGGGCATTCAAGCCCAATACATCAGGGTCCTCCGTGAGCTGTATTGCGGATTCACTACCAGGATCTCACCATTCTACAAACAGTTGATGTTAAGTGGGAAAAAACAAATGTCAGGGCTGGAGGGGGGAGGGTTCTTGCCTTGCATGTGGCCATCCTGGCTTCGATCCCTGGCATTCGGTCCCCCTCACCTAGAGAACCACCAGGAGTGATTCCCTGAGCACAGAACCAGGAGTAAGTCCTGAGTCTCGCCAGGTTTGGCCCATAAGCAAAACAAAAGAAACCCAAAATCTAAAGAGATAAATGTCTTGGGGCTGGAGCAATAGCACAGCGGGTAGGGCATTTGCCTTGCACGTGGCTGACCCGGGTAAGATTCCCAGCATCCCATATGGTCCCCTGAATACCGCCAGGGGTGATTCCTGAGTGCAGAACCAGGAGTAACCCCTGTGCATCGCCAGGTGTGACCCCCAACAAGCAAAAAAAAAGAGAGAGATAAATGTCTTGGGGTGAGACACCTGGGAATGTGGTCACGTCCACATGCACTAGGTCACCTTCTAAAGGGATGAACCACGTGGTAACAGACAAACAAGGTCACCCAAGGTAACGCCAGCCTGGCCGTTTGTGAGCAAGCTAGACACACGTCCAATGGCCGGATGTGTTCCTTGTACGAGCACATGACAATTGACCCTCGACGTCTGCACACAGACTTTCATGGAGATGTCCAACACCTCTTACTTCAAAACTGAAGCCCACCCGCACATCCTGGATTGGCAGATGGGCAAGTGGGGGGCCCCCAAGCCCCAGTATTTTGCTCTACCCTGGACAGCAACAGCTTCACGGGGATACACACTCGTGTGCGTGAGACAAGTCACTCGCAAAGGCTGATCGCTAGATGGCTATCTCCACAGAACAGTCTAGAAAGGCACAACCGGGGCTGGGTGATAGCACAGCGGGTAGGGTGTTTGCCTTGCACGCAGATGACCCAGGTTCGATTCCCAGCATCCCATATGGTCCCCCGAGCACCCCCAGGAGTAATTCCTGAGTGAAGAGCCAGGAGTAACGCCTGTGTATCGCCGGGTGTGACCCAAAAAGCAAAAAAAAAAAAAAAATATATATATATATATATATATATGCTCGAGCGGGCCCAGTAACGTCTCCATTGGAGACTTTGTTGTTACTGTGTTTGGCATATCGAATATGTCTCGGGGAGCTTGCCAGGCTTTGCCGTGCGGGCGAGATACTCTCGGTAGCTTGCCGGGCTCTCCGAGAGGGGCGAAGGAATCGAACTCGGGTCAGCCATGTTGGCCGCTTGTAAGGCGAACGCCCTACCCGCTGTGCTATCGCTCCAGCCAGAGAGAGAGAGAGAGAAAGGCACAACCCAGGATCGGGTTGGACCATCTTGAAATCATCTCCGCAGTGTCCAGGGCCCTGGGGTGGGAAAAAGGATTGGCCACAAAGCCCAGGAGAACCTTTGGAGGGAGCGGAAATGCTCTTCATTGGCTCTGGGCTGACCTCGGGTCTGTCTGCTGTAACTCGTCCATGTGTCTCCAAACAGGCCTTGAGTCCTGGAGACTTGAGGGGGATGTCTGTGTGTGATGGGGGCGGGGTGGCACCCGGATAGGACTAGTGGGTGGGACTCCAGGCACCGCCCCCTCCAGAGCAGCCCCTGATTGGCTGGTTTCTTTGGCTAACACTTGGAGTACTTCTTTCTCTGCTTTTGATTCTTTTTCTGTCTTGTTTTGTCTGGGAGGCCCTATCTGGAGTTTGAGAGGCCGTGGGTGAGGCCGCTCCTGGGAGTGAACCTGGTGGTCCTGCGTGCGAAGCATCACTCCTGCCCTTGGAGCCATCGCAGACTCCTCCTCCAACTGCATTTGTATTTACGTGAGGGGCTGGAGAGATGCCTGGAAGAGCTCAACACATACCTTCAAGGAGAGAAGGGGGGGTATGAAGGAGAGAGAGAGGAGGAGGAAGAGGTAGAGGAAGGAGGAGGAGGAGTGATGGGGAAGGGGAGGGACAGGGAAGGGAGAGGGAGGAGGAGGAGAAGAAGAAGGAGGAGGAGGAGGAGGAAGAGAAAAGAAGAAGAGGAAGAAGGAAGAAGAGAAAAGAAGAAGAGGAAGAAGAAGAAGAAAGAAGATAAAAGAAGAAGAGGAAGAGAGAAAAGAAGAAGAGGAAGAAGAAGAGAAGAAGAGAAGAAGAAGAAGGAAGAGAAAAGAAGAAGAGGAAGAAGAAGAGGAGGAAGAAGAAGAAGAAGAAGAAGAAGAAGAAGAAGAAGAAGAAGAAGAAGAAGAAGAAGAAGAAGAAGAAGAAGAGAAGGAGGAGGAGGAAGGAAGAGGGAGGAGGAGGAAGAGGTGGAGGAAGGAGGAGGGGGGATGGGGAAGGGGAGGGGCAGGGAAGGGAGAGGGAGAAGAAGAAGAAGATGAAGAAGAAGAAGAAGAAGAAGAAGAGAAAAGAAGAGGAAAAAGAAGAGAAGAGGAAGAAGGAAGAAGAGAAAAGAAGAAGAGGAAGAAGAAGAAAGAAGAAGAAGAAGAAGGAGAAGGAGAAGGAGAAGGAAGAAGAGAAAAGAAGAGGAAGAAGAAGAGGAAGAAGAATGAGGAGGAGGAGGAGAATAGAAGGAATTGGAGGAGGAGGAGGAGGAGGAGGAGGAGAAGGAGGGTTAGGAGAAGAAGGGGTGGGGGAGGGGAGAAAGAGGCGAACCAGCCAGCAGGGAGCCAGCACAGAGGGCTAGGATCCCTGTGACCTTACAGTGTCCAGTGCCATCCGGGCAGTGCTGTGCTGAGTCCAGCAGCTCTCCGCACCCTGGGGAGGCTGAAGTGGAAACACCAAACTCAGGCACGTGAGAGACCCTCTGTCCCCTAGCTTCCGAAAGGTCACCCCTCTCTCACCAGTGCTGCTCTGTCTCATGCAGTTCCCATCTGGCCTCCCCACCAGCTATGCAGTGACGCAGGAGGAGATGAGAAAACGCAGGCTCAGAGCCGCCTATGTGCTGAGGGCCCCAGCAGACCCGAACTCGCTCCATTGCACCAGACTTCTGGTTCCGAGGGTCAGCAGGGCACCCGAGAAGCAAACTCTGTTCCCTTTGTAGTTGGGTCAAGTTTGTTAAACTCTATTTTATCAATGCCGAGACAAGGTCAGGGCTGGAAGCTGGGGACACTGTGTCCCTGCCTTTATTTATTCCGAGCTTGCAGATCCGGACTAGTTCTGGCACCGGCCGGCACAGCTGGGGCCCCCAACAAGGCCCGCGGGTGTGGGGGGAGTAGTTATAAAGAACAGAGAGACCCCAGCCCGGCCCGCTTCCCCGAGAGTCCTTTATGGCCAACCTAGTGGTTGAGAATTCCACACACCCCCCCTCCAATTAATTTTTTTCTGGAGATAATCCTTTCGGTCAGTGATGGAAATTGGGGTTCTGATCTAAACTGCTGAGTTTTGACTTTCAACCTGTTTTTTTTCCCTTTTTGGCGGGGGGCAAAGGCAGGTTGGTCACATGGGTGGTGCTCAGGGATCACTCCTGGCGGTGCTCAGGGGGCCGTATGCAGTGCTGGGGATCTAACCGGGTCACAGCGCACGTGGCAAGAGCCTTCTCTCCTGTACGGTCTCTAGAGCCTCTGGCCTCCAGTCTTTACCAGTTGGCAGCTCTTCCCCTGCCTATCTGTGGCCCTGAGCTCAGCCCGACACATGTGCTTGTTACTCACCCAAGAGTTATGCGGCATCTGCAGGGCGCCAAGGACTCCGACAACTGGGCAAGGACTGTGCCAAGCGCTCCATGGCCGAAGACTCACCTTGCATGTCTTAGGGCCTGAGTTCAACCCAGCACTGTCAGGGTTGGCCTTTATTTTTAAAAAATATATATATATTTATATATCATATATGGGCTGGAGCAGTAGCACAGTGGGTAGGGCACTTGCCTTGCACGCAGCTGACCCGGGACAACCCCGGTTCGATTCCTCCGCTCCTCTTGGAGAGCCCGGCAAGCTACCAAGAGTATCACGCCCGCACGGCAAAGCCTGGCAAACTACCCATGATGTATTCAATATGCCAAACACAGTAACAACAAGTCTCACAATTTGTTGTGAGACGTTACTGCTGCTTGCTTGAGCAAATCGATGAACAATGGGAGGACAGTGACAGTGATATATATATATATGTATGTATATATATACATATATATACATATATATACACGTACATGGGCTGGAGCGATAGCACAGTGGGTAGGGTGCTTGCCTTGCACGCAGCTGACCCAGCCCCCCCCCCCCAGTTTGATTCCTCCACCCCTCTCAGAGACCCCGGCAAACTACAGAGAGTATCCCGCCCACACGGCAGAGGCTAGCAAGCTCCCCGTGGCAATTCAATATGCCAAAAATAGTAGCAACAAGTCTCACCATGGAGATGTTACTGGTGCCCGCTCGAGCAAATCGATGAACAACGGGAGGACAGTGCTACCGTAGTATATATTGCACATGGCCAACCCAGGTTCGATTCCCAGCATCCCATATGGTTCCCTGAGCACTGCCAGGAGTAATTCCTAAGTGTGTGAGCCAGGAATAACCCCTGTGCATCACTGGGTGTGACCCAAAAAGCAAAATTAATTAATTAATTAATTAATTAAAAATATATATAAGAGGGGCTGGAGCAACAGCACAGCGGGTAGGGCGTCTGCCTTGCATGCGGCCGACCCTGGTTCGATTCCCAGCATCCCATATGGTCCCCTGAGCACCGCCAGGGATAATTCCTGAGTGCAGAGCCAGGAGTAACCCCTGTGCATGGCCAGATGTGACTCAAAAAGCAAAAATATATATATATATGTATATATATGTATATATATACAAAAGAATCTCAGAATCAAGCAGCTCACTGCAGAGATACCTCCGGACTTTGCACCAGACCGATTTCACCAGGGTGCCTCAGACAGGAGCAGGTGTCGTCCCTCCACCTGCCCCCAGAACCCAGTGAGAAGTGCAGGAACGGCAAACTCCAGGCCTCAAGGAGCAGGGGATGGGCCAGTCCCTCTCATCCCCCCTGTCCCCATGGGACCCTGGAGTTCCCACCCACGAGCTGTATCCAGACTATTTAAGCACCTTAACGGCCATGATCCAGAGACACACAAAAGAATCTCAGAACCGAGCAGCTCACTGCAGAGATTTCTCCAGACCCTATGTTATTCAGAACGGGCGATACAAATAAATTATCTAGCATCTGCCTGTTCAACAGGCTTGAGTGGTGGTGGGAAATTCAAAATAATGGTGGTGGGAAGGTGTGATGGTGGTAGGAATAGTGTCAAAATATTGAATGTAGGGGCTGGAGAGATAGCACAGCAGGTAGGGCGTTTGCCTTGCACGTGGCCGACCCAGGTTCAATTCCCAGCATCCCATATGGTCCCCCGAGCACCGCCAGGAGTAGCTCCTGAGTGCAGAGCCAGGAGTAACCCCAGTGCATTGCCAGGTGTGACCAAAAAGAACAAAATATTGAATGTAATCCATTACTGTGATCAGCTTTATGAAAATAAATTATTTTTTAATTTTTTAATTAAAATATATACATATATATATTTGATTTTTGGCCATATCCGGTCATGCTCAAGGCTGACTCCTAGCTCAGCTCAGGGATCATTCCTGGTGGGCTCAGGGGACCATCAGCAATGATAGGATCAAACCCAGGTCAAACCCAGCAAGGCAAACCCCCAACCTGCTGGACTATATCTCCAGCCCTGTTTTCTTTCTTGTTGACTATGCTAAAGGCCTGGGCTGGGGAGTCCTGTAGGAACGGGAGAGGAGCTCATGTCCTTCTGTTCAGGGGTCATCTGGTTTCAGAGTGAGAGACGGACATTCATTGGGTCACCATGGATCGGGGTCCCAGAGATTGTACAACGGGGAAGGCACTTGCCTTGCACACAGCCAGGTTCAATCTCCAGCACCACATATGTGTGAAGGTCTGGGTCCAGACAAACACACACACACACACACACACACACACTAGACACGGACGTTCACCGGTAACTTGGACATGGGCCGGAAGAGCCAATGGAGAAAGCCAGTACATAGGGGCTGGAGCGATAGCACAGTGGGAAGGGCGTTTGCCTAGCACGCGGCCAACCCGGGTTCAATTCTCAGCATCCCATAGGGTCCCCCGAGCACCGCCAGGAGTCATTCCTGAGTGCAGAACCAGGAGAAACCCCTGAGCATCACCAGCGTGACCCAAAAAGAAAAAAAAAACAGTGCACAGAGTTTCGGGTGCATTGAGGGGCTCCAGAGACAATTGGCCAGGAGAGCAGGGTGACCAATCCCAAGCTCCAAATAGCCGAACATCAAGAGGATACCGGCCCATGTGCAAAAGCAGGCAGCCACTGAGCAGTCCTTCTCACCCCAAGAACCAGCCTCTTCCTTCTCCACTGCGGGCGGTGGGGCCAGGGTGCCCCTCCAGGAGGAGGGAGGCTGAGAGCCAGGGAATGAGACAGGTGACAGATGAATCTGAGCCGAGAGGCAGCAGGTAACAGAGAAGATGCGGAACCAGATCTGGCCAGTGACAGGAGCGGCCGCAGCTGTCCCTGCGGTCGGGTCTCTCCTTTGCATAGATAAGGGGTCCCTGAGCAGAATCAGGTAGCGCCGGGCTGGGCGTGCTGAGAGGTGACACCAGGGAGCATGTCCTCAGCCCCACGGGGGTGTTGGCGTGACCTGGCTCCCCGTTCCCCGTCTGCCTCTCCCTGAGTTGTAGAAGCTGAGACAGGTCTCCGTGTTCAGACACAGTTCCCAGGTCCTTCCAAGAGCGAGAATATTAGTCATAAAAACACTCACACTCCTTCATGAAAAGCTACAGTCTTCACTCTCTTTCCCCCAAGAGAATTTTTTTGGCAGCATTTTCAGCGGTTTTTCATAACAAGCAATACAAAACAAATTATTTCGGTTCTGCTTTGGGGCAGGGGTTGGGGCTCGTGATGGAAACATCCGAAATATGTTGGTGGGATGGGTGTTCGAATGTTAAATAAATGTAATGAAGTATTGTGAACTACTTTATAAAACAAATTGTTTAAAAAATGCTCACACTCTAACCTTTCAGTAGCAATATTGCAAACCACAGTCCCCAAAGGGAGAGAGAGAGAGAGAGAGAGAGAGAGAGAGAGAGAGAGAGAGAGAGAGAGAGAGAAGAAAAGTGCCTGCCATAGAGACAGGTGGGAGGTGGGAGAGAGGTTGGTGGGGGGAACTGGGAACACTGGTAGTGGGAAATACACTGGTGGTGGAGGGATGGGTGTTGGAACACTGTATGACTGAAACCCAATCGTGGTCAGCTTTCTAATGGGCTATCTCACGGTGATTCAATAAAAAAGCTCCCTTGGAGGGGAGCGGGTTTTTTCTTCCCTGCCCCGACCAGGGCTCCGGCAGCCGAAGACCTCCAAAACCAGCCACCACCATGCTGAGACCACTCTCCGCATACGCACACATGAAGGTACCGGCAGAGGAACAAAGGCACGCGGATACCGGGGCTGAGATCTCCAAGCTTACTTGGATCGGGGCTGAGCATCCTCCACCCAGATCCTCCAAATTCCAGTAGGTGGGGGTCACACCCACCAACTGGCCCCCTGGCACTGTGTAATCCCATCAACGGCCAAGACTCAGAGACTGTAAAACCCAGCTCCCGGAAACAACATCTTATCATCTCATTCCTACTTTGGACAAACTGGCAGGCTACCGAATGTAACCTGCCCACACGGCAGAGTCTGGCAAACTCCCCGTGCTATACCCAATATGCCAAACACCAGTAACAATGAAGGGTCTCATTCTCCTAACTCTGAAAGAGCCTTGAGTATGGCACTTGTTTTAAAAATCTCAGGGCTAGGACAAAGGAGACGTTACTGGGGCCTGCTCGAGGCAATCGACGAATAACAGGATGGTTGTGATTGTGATTGAAAAAAATAAGTGCTCACACTCAGGGTTGGAAATAGAGAAGTCAGTTGCAAAGGAGTAAGGTGCTCAGGACAGAACTGAGTTAAATCTGGCTCATTCTGGGGGGAGTTTTACATTCACCATTCACCAACCTCTCTCTTAGTCCTCTGTGAACCCAAGTTCTGGGGCAGATTACACAGTCTTGGGGAAATGATGAACTTCCTCAGTCCCAGGGAGAGACCTGGAATGGTTCAACTGTAGGATGCCAAACAGCTCCAAGGAAGCTGTTCACCACGGCTGGCAAGGGGAAACGGAGGTTTCTCTTTCATCTGCACCTCCAGATCTGCCCATGAGAGATGAGAACATGGGATTCCAGCCCCACCCATCCAGGTTCTTTCACAAATGCCATTTCCCTCCTTTTCGCATAAACCAGCACGGCTAGCCTCGTTTACGGATGGGGAAACTGAGGCTCAGAGAGACAAGCGACTTGCCCACTGCCAGGCAGTTAAGGAACAGAGGCTGACTCGACTCTGTCCACTCCAAAGTTGGGGTTCCACCCACACTGGGCACCCCTGTCCCTCCCTTCTCTAGGCCTCAGACTCCTACTCAGACATTTGAAAGGGTAAATTCACAATAAAACTACTAATAAAACTCAAGAGCTTAATGTAAATAGATTAGACTAAACAGAGAATTGCCCAGTGCATGACATTTTTCAATGAGGAAGAATAAATTGCAGGTGGTATTCCTCGAGCAGACTGTATGAGATTTAAAAGCAGTAGTTGAGAAGATCAAGTAGTACAGTTCACACAGTTCCCAGGCTCCAGGCAAAGGTTTCAAAGTGATAGCAAATCATCACCATCGCCATCACCACAACCACCATCACCATCACCAACACTATCACCATCACCATCACCAACACTATCATCATCACCATCATCACCATCACCACCATCATCATCACCATCATCACCATCACCAACACTATCATCACCATCATCATCACCACCATCACCGTCATCATCATCATCATCACCGTCACCACCATCACCACCATCATCATCACCATCATCATCACCAACACCATCACCATCACCACCATCACCACCATCACCATCATCATCATCATCACCACCATCACCATCACCACCATAATCACCATCATCACCATCACCACCATCATCATCACCATCATCACCATCACCAACACTATCATCACCATCATCATCACCACCATCACCGTCATCATCATCATCATCATCACCACCATCACCGTCATCATCATCATCATCACCGTCACCACCATCACCACCATCATCATCACCATCATCATCACCAACACCATCACCATCACCACCATCACCACCATCACCATCATCATCATCATCACCACCATCACCATCACCACCATAATCACCATCATCACCATCACCACCATCATCATCACCATCATCACCATCACCAACACTATCATCACCATCATCATCACCACCATCACCGTCATCATCATCATCATCATCACCACCATCACCGTCATCATCATCATCATCACCGTCACCACCATCACCACCATCATCATCACCATCATCATCACCAACACCATCACCATCACCACCATCACCACCATCACCATCATCATCATCATCACCACCATCACCATCACCACCATAATCACCATCATCACCATCACCACCATCATCATCACCATCATCACCATCACCAACACTATCATCACCATCATCATCACCACCATCACCGTCATCATCATCATCATCATCACCACCATCACCGTCATCATCATCATCATCACCGTCACCACCATCACCACCATCATCATCACCATCATCATCACCAACACCATCACCATCACCACCATCACCACCATCACCATCATCATCATCATCACCACCATCACCATCACCACCATAATCACCATCATCACCATCACCACCATCATCATCACCATCATCACCATCACCAACACTATCATCACCATCATCATCACCACCATCACCGTCATCATCATCATCATCATCACCACCATCACCGTCATCATCATCATCATCACCGTCACCACCATCACCACCATCATCATCACCATCATCATCACCACCATCACCATCACCACCATAATCACCATCATCACCATCACCATCACCATCATCATTACCAACACCATCATCGTTACTCACACAATTTCCACCACCAGCACCACCACCTTCGTCACCATCACCATCACTCATACAACGCCCACCATCAGCACCTCCATCATTCCCAACATCTTCATCACCATCATCACCATCCTGATCAGAAACCTCCACCACCTCCATCAGGCCAGTCCCCATTACTCCCACATCATTACCCCCCCTCAAAAAAAGGGAACCCACCTGAACTCTCACCCGCTCCCACCAACTGACCAGGCTCGAGGGAGGGGGAAGGCAGGAAAGTTGCCTGGGTTTAAAACACAGTGCCTTCCACTCCACTTCCTGTCCACATCCACTCAACTTCCTGTGTCCAGGCCTTGTCCATGCCTTTTTGTTTGGGTTTGTTTTTGTTTGGGGGCCACACCCAGCCATGCTCAGAGGTTACCCTTGAGTCTGTGCTTAGGAATCATTCCTGGCAGCGCTCAGGGGACCATATTGGATGCCGGGGATCAGCCCCAGTTGGCCACTTGCCAGGCAAGCACCCCATTGCTCCCATCGCTCCCTGCCTCCTTACGCCTGCGTCTTCTCCCAGGAAAGAATGATCCCTCACACTCCCTTCCCCCACTTCCCTGGCCTGCCCTGAGGTCCAGTTCAAATCTTTCCTCTGCTGGGATCTCCTTGATCCCTCACGCCCCTCCAAGGGGAGCGTCCCTCCCTGTTGGAAGCATTTCTAGGTCTTTTCCATCAGCAACCTGCCCAGGGTCGCACAGTACCATGGTTTACCCTTTGGCTGTCCCACAAAAGTGAAATTCCCAACAAACTTCCTCTCTGGAGTCAGAGACTGGCCGCCAGCCTGGCGGCCGCAGGGACCCATATCTCCAGGGAAAGCAATCAGCCACTGGGGCAGTAGCCACAGATGTTCTCAGCCTCTCATCTCCGGAGGGGGAGTCTGAGCTTGCCTATCACTGCCCTGAGGACAGGATGCAGGACAGACGGACACTTAGGACAAATGGCAGAGACTGGAGCGATAGCACAGCAGTTAGGGTCCCCTGAGCACCGCCGGGAGTGATTCCTGTGTGCAGAGCCAGGAGTAATCCCTGAGCACTGCTGGGTGTGATCCAAAAAGCAAAACAAAAACAAAAAAGGACAAATGACAGAGTGTGAGGAGGCACATGGCTTCAGGAGCCCCCAACCCCCATCATCTGTACCCAGAGCTCTGCATCCCCGGCTCGACATCCTTCCTGCCATGCTCTACTGCTGCCAGCTCCTGCCTTATCTTCCCCAAATCTCCTTCCTCCTTGGACCTCCCGCTCCCCACCATGCCTTTGTTTCATTCGTCTGCACTGGCCCAAGATGGCACCCCCCAACACACACATCTCTGCAGTTTCTTTGTTTTTCTGGGGTTTTCTCGGGAATGGGGGGAGGGTCACACTTGGCTATGCTCAGGGGTGACTCCTGGCTCTGCACTCAGGAATTTCTCCTGGCAGCGCTCAGAAGACCCTACGGGATGTCGGGGATCGAACCTGGGTCAGCTGTGTGCAAGGAAAACAAACGCCCTCCCCACTGTGCTATCACTCTGGCCCACCCACAGCCTCTTTGAACTCATTTCATCTGTCTTTGGGCATTGTGATTGTTTCTGCGTGCCCAGCTCTGCAATGGACACAGTGACACAACTGTAGCACTGTCCTCCCCATTGTTCATCGATTTGCTTGAGCGGACCCAGTAACATTGTGAGACTCGCTGTTACTGTGTTTGGCATATCGAATACATCACAGGGAGCTTGCCAGGCTTTGCCGTGCGGGCGAGATACTCTCAGTAGCTTGCCGGGTTCTCCGAGAGGGGCGGATAAATTGAACCTGGGCCGACCAGGTCGGCCGCGTGCAAGGCAAATGCCTTACCCGCTGCGCTATCGCTCCAGCCCATCTGTATCTTCTGGAATAAATGTTTTTCTGCTTGAGGAGTAGCTGCCAAGAGGTGGGACTGCTGGGAGCTTAGGGAACCATGTCGGAGCTGCCTGAGGGTCTCAAGTGGGGGCTTCTCTTCTACCAAGAAGCAATTTTGGGCATTGTGATTGTTTCTTCTACCAAGAAGCAATTTTGGGCATTGTGATTGTTTCTGCGTGCCCAGCTCTGCAATGGACACAGTGACACAACTGTAGCACTGTCCTCCCCAATTGGGGTGCGGGTCCAGGCATGCCGAGTGAGCCGTCGCCCTGCCTGGATTCAGACGTTGGTGTGGATGACGGGCAGAGAGACCAGGCATCCGCACGCTGAGCCAGGCAGGCCGGTGGCGAAAGATCAGGGTGGGCCGATTTCAACAAAGTGGGAGGCTGGGCTCAGGGTGTGGGAATAACCTCTGACATACAGCATAGAGAGGGAAGTGAAAAAGTTATTAAGGGAGGCGGGCAGGGGGCTGCTGGTTCCATAGCACAGCAGGGAGAGCACTTACCTTGCACACGGCAGACCTGGGTTCGATCCCCGGCATCCCATAGGATCCCCTGAGCCCTGCCAGGAGGGATCCCTGAGCGCGGAGCCAGGAGTCAGCCCTGAGCATCGCCCGATGTGGCCCCCAAACCCAAACCCAACCCAACCGAAGGCTCAGCCCCAGAGCTGCAGAGTGTTCCGCATCTGCCCGTTCTCCACCACCTGCTGCCAGGAAAGCGTCTCCGAGTCAGGATTCTTGAGGCGGTTTGCCACTGTGGGCCCTGTGGGTCGAGGGAACAGGCAGCCGCCCACCACGACACCTCCACATTCCTTTGTTAAGCCCGGGATTCTGGGTTCCCAAGCGGCGAGATGGACAGACACGAACACGATCATGCAAAAGCAGAAGGAGACTGGGGTCAACTCTCTCATCCACAGAGTGGTCTCTTGATAGCGACCCAGACTTCAGGCAGCAAGCAGTTCATCTAGGGTTTGATTCCATAAGCCTTATTGTTTCAAAAAGAAATCTTCCTTGGTTACCAGACAAAGGTGTTTTGGCAAGTGTCTAGGGTCACAGTGGTCAGGCAATCGTTAAACACTAGTTTCTACTAGCAGTTTATGGTTACGCAGGCTACTCATTCTTTTAGGGTTAACAAAAGGCAATTTCTTTTTTTTTTCTTTTTGGGTCACACCTGGCAATGCACAGGGGTTCCTCCTGGCTCATGCACTCAGGAATTACTCCTGGTGGTGCTCAGGGGACCCTCTGGGATGCTGGGAATTGAACCAGGATCAGCCGCATGCCAGGCAAACGCCCTCCCCACTGTGTTCTCGCTCCAGCCCCCAAAAAGCAATTTCTGGGGCATTGTGAGGATTGATTGATTGAGCCCACTTGCTGAGTCCAGGAACTTTTCCAGGTGCGTTCAGGTTGACCAGTTACTACACATTGTTTCCTTGCTGGGAAACTGAATCTGTTTCAGTTCCAGGAACTGAGCCTGAAGCCCACCTGATTTTTTTCTTTTTTTTTTCCATTTCTGCTGCCTGTCATGGCTGCATTCAGGCTTGGTCAAAGTCTCATACCCTCCCTCCCAGCTGATTCTCGGCCTCTCTCCTGTATGGCTCCTCCTTCTCCTGGCTGGAAAGCAGTTCTATAGCGGCTGGGCTACATGATGGGGGTCCCAGCCCCCATGTGTGCGCTGGCGGCAGGTGGGCCCAGGACCCCTGGCCTCTCCCTGCGTCTGTGTTGAAATCAGAAGGTGTCCGGCAGCGGGTTCCAGGAGGGACCAGGGAACAGGAGTTTGGATGCGCGTCTTTTATTTTCAATGGAGCCAAGAAATCCAAACAGCACCATCACAGTTACGGTCCTCCCGTTGTTCATCGATTTGCTCGAGCGGGCCCAGTAATGTCTCCATTGGAGACTTTGTTGTTACTGTGTCTGGCATATCGAATACGTCACGGGGAGCTTGCCAGGCTCTGCCATGCGGGCGAGATACTCTCGGTAGCTTTTCGGGCTCTCCGAGAGGGGCGGAGGACTCGAACTCGGGTCAGCCATATTACCTGCGTGCAAGGCAAACGCCCTACCGCTATGCTATCGCTCTAGCCCAAACAGCCCCATGCTCCTTAATTAAAATGGACTGAGAGGTGGGTCTTGCTGGCTCTCGGCAACACACAGCTACAGCCCCGGAACTTGAAACTCTCCGGATCCGGAGCGTACCTGAGTTCCAGAGTCGCCTCTGGGTTCTAGAATCTTCCAGAGACGGGGGCTGGAGTGATGGCACAGCAGGGAGGGCGTTTGCCTTGCACACGGCCGACCTGGGTTTGATTCCCAGAATCCCATAGGGTCCCCTGAGCAATGCCAGGGGTAATTCCTGAGTGCAGAGCCAGGAGTAACCCCTGTGCATCGCCGGGTGTGACCCAAAAAGCAAAAATAAAAAAAAATTAGAGTCTTCCAGAGATGTGGCTGCACCGGCATGAGTCTCACATTCACAGAATCACAGAGACTTCGGGCTCTGGAGTTGGGGGCGGGGGTGTTCGCTTGTTTGTTTGGGGGCCATACCCAGCAGTGCTCAGGGCTGACTCCTGATTCTGTGCTCAGAGATCACTCCTGGCGGTGCTTGGTGGGCCACATGGGATGCCTGGGATTGAACCCGGATTGGCCACGAGCAAGGCAAAGTTCCTCCCTGATGTGCTACGTACCACTCTGCCTGGGATCTTGTTTTTGTTCTTTTTGGGTCACACCCGGCAATGCACAGGAGCTATTCCTGGCTCTGCACTCAGGAATTACTGCTGGCGGCGCTCAGGGGACCACATGGGATGCTGGGAATCAAACCCGGGTCGGCCACGTGCAAGGCAAACGCCCTACCCGCTGTGCTATTGCTCCAGCCTCTGCCCTGGGATCTTAAGAAGCCTTGACTCCAGGATTAAGAGAAGGCGCTGGTCGTGCTCAAGGCGGCTCTCCACAGGCTTGAACGAGCCTCACCCATGAGAGAAGCTGCAGAAAACCTACCCAGGTATGCAGGACCCGTGACTGAGATCTCCAAGCTCGATCAGAGAGGGACTGGGCCTCCTCCCCCCAACTCCCCAGATTTCCAGTAGCTTGGCAGTTACACCCACAGACTGCCCCTGGTGCCATAGCATCTCATCAACGGCCAACATCCAGAGACTGTGAAATAAAGCGCCCAGAAGAGAGCAACACAGAGCATCCTGGAATGACCTCTTATCCTCTCTTCCCCTGATGCACCGAAAGTAGCATGCATTTGTTTGGGTTCGACTTACACGCTTGTAACCTCTTCTACAAGGGCTTAAATGGCACCAGGATGAAATTTAACAATCTTCACACTCTTTCCTCTTATGGTGGTGGGAAGGTGCACGGGGGTGGGGTTGGCGTTTGGTATAAAATGTAATGAACTGTTGTGGACAACTTTATAAAAATAAAATTTAGAAAATGAAAAAAAAGAGCGAGAGAGAGAGAGAGAGAAGGCGCTGGAGGCTGGAGAGATCGCTCAATGGGCAGAGCTTAAGGGGTGAGAGACCCCTCCCCCCAGTTCAATCCCCAGCTCTGCATGGTCCCCTAAGCACTGCTAGGTAATCACTTGTAATCACTTGTCATCCCGCTGTTCGTGAATTTTCTCAAGTGGGCGCCAGTAACGTCTCCACTCGACCCTGTCTCATGCTAATGGAGCCCAGTGGTGTCTGCTCACTCCAGGAACACGAGGCACTGCTAACTGCTAGGTCTGACCAAAAATAATCAGAGAAAGAGAGAGAGAAAGAGGAGAGAGGGGAGAAAGAGCAGAGGGAGAGGAGAGGGACCTCTCTCAAGGCACTGGGGGTGCTGCCTCGGAATGACCGCCTCGTCCAGGGGTTTGCCAGGAGTGCTGAAGTCGTCGGCTCACTGAGGATCTGGGGAGCTGGGTTGCGGGGGGTTGCAGCATGGTGATTCCCCGGCAGGAGCCCCAGGTTTGATCCCCGATGTCAAGGGGTCCCCCGAGTACCAGCAGGGAACCCTGAATGGAGCCAGGTGTGTCCCCAAAACC
This sequence comes from Sorex fumeus, assembly GCF_029834395.1. NCBI lineage: Eukaryota > Metazoa > Chordata > Mammalia > Eulipotyphla > Soricidae > Sorex > Sorex fumeus. The sequence continues at coordinate 309,525 of NW_026606182.1, read as the reverse complement.
AATCCCCAAAATGGATCTTTCTGGGATCCAGCCTGTGCCCGGTCTCCTCTCCTGCCCTGTGGGGTCAGGTGGTCTGTGCGAGGCAGGTGGTCACAGATCGGCCTTGGAGGGGGGACCCTGGCCTGCCCAGTCGCACTCCCTAAGAGCAGGCCACAGCAGTCCCTGCCACCAGCCTCCCAGGCCCTTGCGAGGTGACAGTTGCTGTGTCTAGGCCTGCGTCCAGTCGCTGCCCGCAGTCCTGATGGTCGCGGCTTTCACTCACCACCTGGGCCGGCAGCACCTTCTGTCTACGGAGCTCCACGCCACCCACACCCACGCCACCTCTCCAAGGGACACCCAGAGAAAAGGGCTCAGGAATAAGGCAGGCGTGAGCACATGTCCCACAGGCCTAGAACACACACACACACACACACACACACACACACACAGACTTGCATGCACAGAGATATACTCACATATACGCACTAACATGCATGCAAGCACACGCACAGACAAGCTCACACTAACATATACATAATTGCACACACAGAGACATGCACACACCAGCAGATACATAACATGCACACACCAGCACACACACACACATCAGCAGATACATACATCCACACACAGAGACATGCACATATTAGATATACATACATACATGGAGACATATACACACACACACAGACATACCCACTAGCATATACACACATACACACGTAGAGACACGCACACACTACCATACACAGGCATGCACACATACACAGCAGCATAATACGTATACACACACACACACACACACACACACACACAGACCGTCTCTCTCCCGCCCCCTTCCCGTTACCCGGGGGGATCCCAGGGCTCACACAGCAGCGCCCCCTCCCCGTCCGGCTGCCCCTGAAGGTCGTGGTTTCCGGAGAGCCTGCTGGGCACCAGTCTGCAGGCCACATAGCACATTGCCCTGGAGGCCCTTTGCCCAAGTCCCCCGGGGCTGTCCTGGGCTTGTGACTCCCAGGCCGACCCTCCCGACTCCTCCAGCCTGGGCTCAGAACCATCCCCTGGGCCTGAGATTTATTCTGTCGCCTTCCTGTTTATTCAACCCCATGGCAAAAGGCCCCGGGCTGGGGGCTGGGGGCGTTAGGGTTTATGAGAGCTGGGGGAGGGGGCAGGAAGGGGAGGGGAGAAGAGGGGAGGGCGGCTGCGTGTGGAGAGAGACTCACCGATAGCCAGAAAGCAGCTATGCAAGCCCGGATTCCATCCCTGGCTCGGCGCTGTCCCCCGCAGCACCCCCGAGCGACCCCAGGCCCTGAACCCGGGTCACCCTGGGCACTGCACGGCTTCCAGGAGAGGAAGCCAGAGGAGAGGCTCTTCCGCCCAGGACCCTGGCCGCCACCATGTGGGTCCCCACAGACGCTCCTCCGGGTCCTCTCCTCGCTCCTCGCTCCCCCCTCCCGCCCACCCCTCGGCCCTCTGCTCCTGCCCTGGTCCAGGGAGGTGCCAGCCGCTCCCAGAAGCTGGTCCATCTCCTCCCAGCCACTGAGTCCCCCACAGAGGATCCAGAGACCCCCAGAGCCAGGGGAGGCACCTCCAAGGCCTTTGTCCCTGCTGGGGGGACCTGGGGGGCGTTCAGTGGCTCCGTGATAGAGCACATACACACACACCACACACCACACACACACACAACACACTCCACACACACACCACACACAAACACATATCACACATATACCACACACATACACACCACAAATACATCACACACACCACACATACACACACACACCACACAAACATCACACATATACACACACCACACATACATACACATCACATATACCACACACAACACACACACCACACACCACACACAAACATATATCACACATACACCACACACATGCACAACACAAATACACCACATACACACCACACACGCACCACACACACCACACATACACACACAAACACACACCACACATACACACCACACACACATCACACATACACACACCACACACATCACATATACCACACACACCACACACACCACACACAAACACACACCACACATACACACACACATCACACATACACACACACCACACATACACACACACCACACATACACACACACCACACATACACACACACCACACACACATCACACATACACACACACCACACATACACACCACACACACCACACACAAACACACACCACACATACACCACACACATACACACCACAAATACACCACACACACTACACACATCACACACACGCCACATACACCACACACACACACCACACACACACGCACACATAGCACACACACACCACACACACCACACCCCACTCCTACACAATCATGCTCCATTGTGAGGCCGGGCGGGCCCTGTGGTGCGGGGCCAGGGGGGCCCTCTGACCGGCCTCTCTCTCCGCCTCTCCCCACTCAGCAGCGTGAATGAGTCTTGATTGGCCTCCCGGGGCCTCCCGGTGCCCGGCGCTGATTGCCACTGGTCACCTCTGCACCAAGTTGCCTTTCTCCTTTCCCAATCGACTTGGTGCACCGAATCGCGAACGTACTGTTTTAGCCGGGAGCGCAGAGCATAATTTTCAAGTCAAATAAATATTTTCGTGAAGTGAATAGAAAATGCCACCTACTCCCGGGGCTCGGCTCCCCGCTCCCTCCCGCCTCTCCAAGGCCCGGTGAGCTTCGCCCTCTGCCCTCCACTCCCTGTCCCTCTCCTCACGTCCAGGGGCTGCCTCGTCTCTGGGCTGTGGAGGACGCAGGCCCCCGGCGGGCACAGAGAGGCTGGCAGTGGAGGAAGTGGGTTTCGCACCCCATCAGCATCCGATCCTTGTCCTAGGAACTCGCGTGGGGCGCCCCAGAGTCCAGATCCTGCCTGTGGCCCTGAATCATGGTCCAGGTGCTGGGCGGCTGTGCCAAGGCCCCGGACAGGCTCCGTATCCTCACCTGAACCCAGAACCCAGGGGGGGCAAAGGACCGGAGGCTGTGACAGAGGAGACGCTGGCTTAAAGTCACACGAAGTTGAAGATAGGACGGGATCAGCCTGGCCCAGACACAGGACAGAGGCGAGGCATCTGCTTTGCACACGTCCGACCCACGTTCAATCCCTAGCACCCTGTAGGGTCTCCGGAGCCCGTCAGGAGTGACTGGTGAACGCAGAGCCAGGACTAAGTCCTGAGCACCGCTGGGTGTCACCCAAACCTGAAAATAAACAACAAAAATAAATTTTTAATTAAAAATGACGAATCGGGGCTGGAGCAATAGCACAGCGGGGAGGGCGTTTGCCTTGCACACGGCCGACCCGGGTTCGATCCCATATGATTCCTTGAGCACGGCCAGGAGTAATTCCTGAGTGCAAAGCCAGAAGTAACCCTTGTGCATTACCGGGTGTGACCCAAAAAAGCAATTAATTAATTATTAATTAATTAAAATGAGGTATGGAGCGATAATACAGCAGGGAATGTACCTGCCTTGCACACAGCCGACCCCGGTTAGATTCCCAGCATCCCTTATGGTCTCCTTGAACAATGCCAGGAGTAATTCCATTCTTTCTTTCTTCTTCTTTCTTTCTTCTTTCTTTATTTCTTTCTCTCATTTTTTTTGACATTTTTGGGTCACACCCAGCGATGCTCAGGGGTTACTCCTGGCTCTGCACTCAGGAATTACTCCTGGTGATGCTCGGGGGACTATATGGGATGCCGGGGATTGAACCTGCATCAGCTGCGTGCCAGGCAAATGCCCTCCCCACTTCAGCCCCTAGAAATAACTCCAAAGTGCAGAACCAGGGGGCTGGAGCAATAGCACAGTGGGTAGGGCATTTGTCTTGCACGTGGCTGGCCGGGGTTCAATTCCCAGCATCCCATATAGTCCCCTGAGCACTGCAAATGTGTAATTCCTGAGTGCAGAGCCAGGAGGAACCCCTGTGCATCACAGGATGTGACCCAAAAAGCAAAGGAAAAAAAGAAGAAGAAGAAATAATTTCTGCATGCAAAGCCAGCATAAGTCCTGCCTACTGCCAAGTGTGGCCCAGAAACAAAAAACAAAACAAAACCCCCCAAAAAATGTGTGTGGGGAGAGAGATGAGAAGAGTCTTCCTCACAGAAGATACCCAGATGGCCAAGAGGCATGTGGGAAAATGCTCCTTGCCATCTATTATCAGGGGAATGAAAATCTAAATAACGTGATATTATTGCACACAACTGAGCCTGGCATCGATCAAAGAGACGGAAAACAACCAGGGCTGGCAGGGACGTGGTGAAAAAAAAATAAATAACCCTCACTCTCTGTTGGTGGAAATGTCTGCCCCAGCCTCTCTGGGAAACAATATAAAGACTCCTTAAGAAGTTAAAAATAGCACTCCCAAATGACCCATCAATCTCGATTCTGGGCATCTTGCCCCCAAAACAACACGACATTAATCCCGAGAGATATTTGCCCACTGGGTGCACTGTCCCCCGATGTACAATAGCAAATGCTGGGGACAACCCGGACGTCCAATGACAGGTGAGTGGGATAAAGAAATTCTGCTCTAGGGGTCTGAGTGATAGCACAGTGGGGAGGGCGTTTGCCTTGCACAAGGCTGACCCAGGTTCAATTCCCAGCATCCCATAGGGTGCCCCGAGCACTGCCAGGAGTGATTCCTGAGTGCATGAGCCGGGAGGAACCACTGTGCATCGCCGGGTCTGACTCAGTAAGCAAAAGAAAGAGAAAGAGGGGGGCCAGAGAGATAGCACAGCGGGTAGGGCGTTTGCCTTGCACATGGCTGACCCGGGTTCGATCCCCAGCATCCCATATGGTGCCCTGAGCACCGCCAGGAGTAATTCCTGTGTGCAGAGTCAGGAGTAACCCCAGTGCATTGCTGGGTGTGACCCAAAAATGCAAATAAATAAATAAAAGCAATGATTTAGAGAGAGAGAGAGAGAGAGAGAGAGAGAGAAGCATCAGGATTGGGACCGGAGCGATAGCACAGTGGGGAGGGTGTTTACCTTGCACGTGGCCAACCCAGGTTCGATCCCTGGCCTCCCCTAGGGTCCCCTGAGCACTGCCAGGAGTAATTCCTGAGCACAGAGACAGGAGTAGCCTCTGAGCATCGCCAGATGGGAACACCCAAAAAAAACCAGGTTTGGGGTTGACTGAGGAATGTGGGGAGGGGTCTCAAGCTGTCCCCAGAGAAGCAGAAGATCCCAGTAGGACGGACGAGGGCACAGGCCACCGTGAGCTGTGGCAAAGGGGACAGGACAGCATACCTGGCCCTGCCTGGCCCCACCCTGCTGCCCCCTCCCCCCCAGAGGGGCCGGAAAGGCGCTTGGACCCCCCTCTGCAGAATAGGGGGCCTGTCACACAGGGGGAGCAGGCGACAGGACCGTTTCTCCTTTCCCTTCCTTCCTGCCCCTCCGCCTCCCAGCGCTCTCCCTCGGACCCTTCTGAGATCTGAGATCAGGAGGCGCCACCTGGTCACGGATGCGCGGGCAGAGAGGACATCTGGGGCCCCAGGAGCAAAGCGACAATCTAGAGGGGCAGGGTCTGGCGATGTCCCCGAGTCTCTGGCTTTGTGTCCCATTGCCCGCCAGTCTGCTTTGGGCCTTGGTTTCCCTCGGATGGCAACGACCATCCCTAAGCACCCGACTGGTGGGGTCTGGGGGCATCTGGGTAGGGAATCAGGGGGTACCCAGCACCCCCAAAACAGAGGCGGCTTGCTCAGACCCCCCGCCAGGGCTCAGGGCTCAGAAACCCAGAGAGTCTGTCCTCTATTGTTTTTTTTCTTTTTTTTTTTTTTGTTTGGCTTTTTGGATCACACCAGAGGATGCTCAGGGGTTCCTCCTGGCTCTGCACTCAGGAATGACTCCTGGCGGTGCTTGGGGGACCCTATGGGATGCTGGGGATTGAACCCAGGTCTGGCACATACAAAGCAAACACCCTCCCCACTGTGCTATCGCTCCAGCCCCAGCCCGGAGAGTCTGGAAGATTCCAAGCTGCCTGTCCAGACTTCCTGTCCTTCTGCCTCTCCCTGGTGGGCTGGGCAGGGCTGTCTCCCTCCCCCAGCTGGAGCGCCAAGTTTGGGGGGTGGGAGCGAGGCACAAAGAGGCAGGTCCTCACTGTGTCAACCCCAACTATGACACCAAGTTTTTAGGGTCTCCCCTCCTCCCCTTCTGCAGGGTGCACTCATCTGCAGGAGGTCGGAGTGCCGCACCCAGCACCCCAGAACATGTCATCACATCTCATTCTCTCTGCCTCCTGCGCACTGACAGCTGGGGGGTGGGACCCCCCCAAGAGAGCAGGGCTGAGTGCAGAAACCCCCACACCACTGCAGTCTTCAGCCCCCTCAAGGCTCCAGAACCAGGCCCAGGGCTGGGGCTGGGGCTTTGTCACTGTGTCCCTCAGGATGGGGCTTTGTCACTGTGTCCCTCAGGAAGGGATGTGAGCTGGAGCCCCCCAGGATCCTGCAGAGCTGCACGTCACCCAGGCAACCCCCCCGTGACCCAGACACCCCCGTGACCCGCCCCTGTGGCGCCCACACGCTGACACGCGGGGCGGGGGGGAGCAGAGTGACAATGTCAGCGGGGGTGAGGGCGCCCCGAGAGCACAGGGCGGCGGGCAGCGCCCACTGTCTGTTCCCGCAGGGGAGCCGAGGAGGGGGACGGAGACGGCACAGCGGGGACACGGGGACACGGGCCGTCCTGCCCCCTCTCGGCCGCGCCCACAGACACCCAAGGGTTGCTGAGCAAGAATGGTACACGGGGCAGAATGTTGTCATGCTCTCTGTTGGGGCCAAGGGGGATGCATCAAACACGGCTGACCCAATTCTCAGCACCCCGTGGGGCCCCCCAGACCCCAACGGGAGGGACCCCTGAGTGCAGAGGCAGGAGTGAGTCCTGAGCGTAGGTCAGGGAGAGAGAAGGAGGAAGGAAGGATGGAAGGAAGGAAAGAAAGGAAGGAAGGAAGGAAGGAAGGAAGGAAGGAAGGAAGGAAGAAAGAAAGAAAGAAAGAAAGAAAGAAAGAAAGAAAGAGAAGAAAGAAAAGGAGGGAGGGAGGGGAAAGAAGGAAAGAAGGGGGAAGGAAGGAAGGAGAGAAAGAAGGAAGGAAGGAAGGAAGGAAGGAAGGAAGGAAGGAAGGAAGGAAGGAAGGGAAGGAGGTAGAGAGAGAAAGAAGAAAAGGAAGGAAGGAAGGAAGGAAGGAAGGGAGGGAGGGAGGAAGGAAGGAAGGAAGGGAAGGAGGTAGAGAGAGAAAGAAGAAAAGGAAGGAAGGAAGGAAGGAAGGAAGGAAGGGAGGGAGGGAGGGAGGAAAGGAGAGAAGGAAGGAGGGAAAGAAGGAAGGAAGGAAGAAAGGAAAGAAAGAAAGAAAGAAAGAAAGAAAGAAAGAAAGAAAGAAAGAGGGGCTGGAGCGATAGCACAGCGGGTAGGGCATTTGCCTTGCACGTGGCCGACCTGGGTTCGATCCCGGCATCCCATATGGTCCCCCGAGCACCGCCAGGAGTAATTTCTGAGTGCATGAGCCAGGAGTAACCCCTGAGCATTGCTGGGTGTGACCCAAAAAGAAAAAAAAAGAAAGAAAGGAAGGAAGAAAAGAAAGAGAGGAGAGAGGGAAGGAGATAGAGAGAGAAAGAAAGAAGGAAAGGAAGGAAGGAAGGAAGGAAGGAAGGAAGGAAGGAAGGAAGGAAGGAAGGAAGGGAAGGAGGTAGAGAGAGAAAGAAGAAAAGGAAGGAAGGAAGGAAGGAAGGGAGGGAGGGAGGGAGGAAAGGAGAGAAGGAAGGAGGGAAAGAAGGAAGGAAGGAAGGAAGAAAGGAAAGAAAGAAAGAAAGAAAGAAAGAAAGAAAGAAAGAAAGAAAGAAAGAAAGAGGGGCTGGAACGAGTAGGGCATTTGCCTTGCACACGGCCGACCTGAGTTCGATCCCCGGCATCCCATGTGGTCCCCCAAGCACCGCCAGGAGCAATTCCTGAGTGCATGAGCCGGGAGTAACCCCTGAGCATTGCTGGGTGTGACCCAAAAAGAAAAAAAAAGAAAGAAAGGAAGGAAGAAAAGAAAGAGAGGAGAGAGGGAAGGAGATAGAGAGAGAAAGAAAGAAGAAAAGGAAGGAAGGAAGGAAGGAAGGAAGGAAGGAAGGAAGGAAGGAAGGAAGGAGGATGGGCAGCCCCTCCTACTGTGCCTGTGACAGGTGACAGTCCCTCGGCACTGCTGGGCATGGGGAGGCAGGGAATTGGCGCATTGTGGCAGCACACGGGCCCTGGGCTCAGGCTTTGGGGGTGCCGCGGGGCAGGGCAGCATCCCCGGCACTTTGGGAACTCGGGGGCAGCTGGCAGGGCCCAGGTGGGGTAGAGGTGAGCCGGGACCCCTTCTCTGCACCCAGCCCCGAGCGGGAGGAAGCGAGACGCGCCCCAGGGCTCCTGGCCAGGCCCACCCAGCGCCAGGGGACGCTGTTGAAAGTGGACCCTGCGGGGTTCAGCTGCTGCCCGGTTGCTGCTGTCTCTGCCCTGACCCGCCTGGCCTTGCCCGCTCCTTGGAGAGATGCTCATTCTCGCTGCTGCCGTGTCTCAGGTGGCCCAGCCGTCGTCCTTCTGCTCTTTCTTCCAGGGCACAAAGGACAGGGAGCCAGCCCAGCGGGCGGCAGGGACAGGCAGCAGGGCCCCATGGAGACCAGGAGGGCACAGGAGCCGTGACTCGGGGACTCGGTGGGCAGGGAAGCCAGGCCGGGGGGGGGGGGGGGGGGGGGGGAGCGAGTCGCCCTCCCCCTTCCCCACCCGCAGCTGGCAGCGCCCAGGCACGGCACGGGGCCAGGTCTGTCTGACTTGCTCAGGGTGCCCTCCCCACACCCAGACGCGCGCGGAGTCAGCCGGAAATATTCCCGTTGCCGTGGCAACCTGCTCCCGGACTTCGCCCCATGTCATTCCCCATCGCAAAACCGCCAACTGTGGCAGGAACTTTGGGCTGCGGTGGGGAAACTCGCGGTTGCCAAGGCAACCCCCGAGAGGCACCGTGGGGCAGCAGGTGGGCCGCAGGTGAGGGGGGCGAGCTGTCTGCCGGCCGTGGGCGAGGGGCAGGGGAACAGTGGGGTGCGGTGGACGCGGGGCTCCATCCCAGCACCCCCCCAGCACCCCAGGAGAGACCCCTGAGCACAGGGTCAGGGGCATCCCTGAGCCTCACCAGGTATGGTCCAACCCCCCAAAAAAAGACAGGACAGTCATTCATTCCCCACATACCTATAGAAGTCATTCATTCATTCATTCATTCATTCAGCCTCTAGAGCTGCTGTTCCATTTCCTGGTTCCTTCCTCAGAGGGCTGGGTGGGTGGCGTGGAACCCCACACACACAGGTACACACACACAGGCACACAGAGACACACATGGGCACACACACACATGGGCACACAGACACACACACATACACACATACACACACAGCACCCATGGACACAAACACACACACACGAGCACACAGTGACACAAACACACAGGTGCACACACACATATGGACACACACACCAGAACACAGAGATATACACACACACACGGGCGCATACACACACACGGACACACAGAGACACTCACACACAGACACACACACACAGACACACGGGCACACACACATGAACACACAGAGACACATACATGGGCACACAGAAATACACACATGGGCACACAGACAAACACACAGCACCCATGGGCACAAACACACACACGAGCACACAGTGACACAAACACACAGGTGCACACACACATATGGACACACACACCAGAACACAGAGATATACACACACGCACGGGCGCATACACACACACGGACACACAGAGACACTCACACACAGACACACACACACACACAGACACACGGGCACACACACATGAACACACAGAGACACATACATGGGCACACAGAAACACACACATGGGCACACAGACAAACACACAGCACCCATGGGCACAAACACACACACATGGGCACACAGTGACACACACATGGGCGCACAGACATACATACAGGCACACACACACATATGGACACACACCAGCACACAGAGACACATACACACATGGGCACACACACACGAACACACAGAGACACACGCAGACACACAGGCACACACACATGGGCACACAGAGACAGACACACACAGGCACACAGAGAAACACATACACATGTGCACACAGAGACACACACGGGCACACAGAGAGATACACACACACAGACACAGACAAACACATGTAGATGCACAGATACACAGTTACACTCAGGCACACACAGACACACATACCTATGGATACACATGAACACAGACACAGACACACATACAGACATAGAGACAGATACTAGGACACAGGTACACGACGACACGTAGACACACATGAACACACACAGACACATGAACGTGCATGCAGATACATAAGCACTCTGGGGCCAGAGAGACAGACAGAACAGTGCTGTGGGCAGACCTGCCCTGCGTGCGGCCGCCCCGGGTTCCATCTCTGGCCCCCCAGTTGGTCCCCCAGCACTGCCAGGAGTAAATCGTGATGGGGCCGGAGCGATAGCACAGCGGGGAGGGCGTTTGCCTTGCATGCAGCCGACCCGGGTTTGATTCCCAGCATTCCATAGGGTCCCCCGAGCACCGCCAGGGGTAATTCCTGAGTGCAGAGCCAGGAGGAACCCCTGAGCAAAACCAACAACAACCAAAGATACACACGCACACATGATATAGACACAGGCAAAATACACACACACACACACACACACACACACACACACACACACATACACACACACACGGGACACCCCCAAGGACCAACATATACAAGCACAGTCACACGTGAACCGGCAGAGACCCCCAGTCAGCTCATGCCGGCAGGGCCCTGCTCACGGCGTCCACAGACACAGGCTGGCTTGAGGGTGTTTGTTGGTTTGGGGGCCACACCAGGCAGTTCCCCCGAGCCGGGTCCCCACCTGCAAAGCGGGCTCCCCTCTGACCCCAGGGGCTTCCCGGGGCACCCGGACCCCGCTTGGACATGTGTGGTACGAGGGGCCAAGGTAGAACCAGGCTGAGCCAGGACCCAGCAGGGCTGGGACCCCCTACACGGAGGAGGGTTGTAATGTCCTAGAGGGCAGGACCAAGGTCACTGTCTCCCCTCACCCACCAGTCATCAAGGCGGCTTGAAGCGCCTGGCGCCACAGAGGGGAAACTGAGGCACAGGGTTGGAGGGGTGACTTGGCCGTGGCCCAGCCCCTCCCCCAGCATACCGCTGTGCTCACAGCTGTCTCGTGGTGGATGCAGTGTCCCCAGAAGCTCCATGGGCCATGACCTGGAGGTCCCCACCTCCTCCTCAGAACAGGCACCCCCGGAGCTGACAGTGACCAGCTTTGGGGTCTGCGCGGGTGAAGGGCAAAGCAGGGAGACCAGCCAGTCAGCCACGGGGCTGCGACCGCGTCCCCCCTCCTCTGGTCACACTGACACGGTCTGCCCGCTGCTGTCCCCTCACCTCCCCCAAACCCCTACCCCCAGCGGAGCCGAGACCTGGGCGGCCGGCCCACTGGCGCCCTCTGCAGGCAGAGCCATGACCAGCAGCTGTGTGTCCATTGGTAATGGTACCCGCAGCTTGGTGGGGGTCCCCAGTGCCCACCCATAGCTGGGCTTAGTAAATCTTTCCCGGGTCACAGAGAGGGGTCTAGGGAAATCAGCTCCACAGCGGCATGTGTGTGCAAGGCCCTGAACTCCGTCCCCAGCGCTGTGGACCCCCACACCTCAGACCCAAATAGTTCTGCACAGCTGCTCCAAGCATCAGGCTCATGGTACTGCAACGAGCACTGCAGAGTGAGCACCACGCCGAGCACTTCAGAGTGCGCACTGCGCTGAGCACTGCAGGGTGAGCACAGTGCCGAGCACTGCGGAGTGAGCCCCAGCCCTCCCGTGTACCCCTGAGGAGGGACCCCCCTCCCCCCACTGCCACGCAGGGATTAAAAGCAGTGTGATCAGCTTCTTTCTGTCATCCCTGGGGACAAGGTTGCCCTAGAGAGTCACAGGATGTCACCCCCCAAGAGGGTCGGGGGCAGACCTGGAGTCACATCCTGCTGAGACATGGGCGCGCACACACACACACACACACACATACACACACGGGCACACAGAAACACACACATGGCCAAATACTGTAGCGTCCTGGGCCCCCTAGAAGTTAGGGAACCCCCCAAAGTCAAACAGCACCTAGAGATTGCGAGACAGAGGCTGGAGCGATAGCACAGTGAGGACGGCATTTGCCTTGCATGTGGCCAACCCAGGTTTGATCCCTGGCATCCCGTTGGGTCCCCGAGCACTGCCAGAGCCCGAAGTAAGCCCTGAGCATCGCTGGGTGTGGCCCCCAAACCGAAGAAGGAAAGAATAAAGATTGTGATATGGAAGTGGCCGGGAGAGTGGCCCTACCCCGACCCCAGGCTCATCCTGAGATGCCAGACTATGTGAGCCAGGACTGCAGGGGGCCGGGGACTCCTTCTGGGGTGCGCTGAGCGACTCTCCCTCCTCCCCTCATGTGCCTTTCCAGTCCCCCAGGGAAGAAACAAGCGCCCACACCACTGAGTGGCCCCTGCTCCCCGCCCCGAGTGAGGCGCCCACACCCACCCAGTGTGCTGGGCCCATTGTAGCAGCCTGGCAGCTTCCTGCCACCCAGAACCTGTGCTGAGCCCAGTGGTGTGGGGCCCACTGTGCTGGGGACAGCCGGCCACTCCAGACATGCTCCGGGCGGGGGGCGGAGGGGCATGGCATGCTGGGATTTACATCAGGGCCTGGCGGGCATGAGGGGTCCCGACCCTCACATGGCCCAAAAACTGAAGCCTGATTCATTTCCTGTGGAACCAGGAAGGTGAGTTTCCGCTGACCCGTAAGGGCCAATCCATAGAGACAGTGGCACATGGACAAGAGTTTTATCAACACTGAGTTGTTTGGGGGTGGGAGTGGAGAGGTGGGGAGAGGGAGTACGAGGTCACTGAGTTATAATTGGTCGCTTCAGGGGTGGGAGGCTGGACCGACTCCTGGTTCTGTGCTCAGGGATCACTCCTGGCAGGGCGCAGGGGACCCTTTGGGGTGCCGGGGGTCGAACCTGTGTTGACCATGTGCACGGCCAATGCCCTCCCCACTGTCCTCTCGTTCCAGCCCCTCCAACTTCTTTTCGGTGTTTGGGCCACACCCAGTGGACGGCGTCTGGATCTGAACCCCTACACCCAGTGCCACTGCAAGTACGGGACCCAAATTACAATTAAAAAAAAAATCAATCTGTGAAGGCTGGAGAGATAGCACAGCAGGGAGGGCGCTTGCTGGGGTTGGAGCGGTAGCACAGCGGGAAGGCATTTGCATTGCACGTAGCCGACCCGGGTTCGATCCCCAGCATCCCATAACGTCCCCTGAGCACTGCCAGGAGGGATTTCTGAGTGCTGAGTTAGGAGTAACCCCTGAGCATCACTGGGTGTGGCCCAAAAAGAAAGAGAGAGAGAAGAAAATGTCTGATGGGTTGGGGTCCCCCCCGGGCTGCTCAGGGGACCCCCATGGTGCTGGGAATAACTTTCTTCAACCAGCCTAGCCTTTGACAACCTCTAGGAAAAAGATCTAAGGTTCAGTGATTCTCCGAGACCCCTGGGTTCGGCCCCCAGCTGCCATTTCTTGGGCCATTTCTCAGTTTCCTTGTTTAGAAGACCCCTGCTTCTTCTAGAAGGTTCTAGATTCTTTTTTTTTTCTTTTTTGTTCCCACCTGACTATGCTCAGGGGTTATTACTCCCAGTTCTGCCCTCAGGAATTACTCCTGGCGGTACCCGGTGACCCTGGGGATGCCGGGAATCAAACCCGGGTCGGCCACGTGCAAGGCAAACACTGTCCCCGCTGGACCATCGCTCTGGCCCCTAAGATTCTTCTAGAATGTTCTAAGATTCATTGGGCTCCAGTATGTCAGGCATCCATCCACCAGGCTTTGGTCTGGGGACTAAACTGAGAGGTGCCTCCCAGGAGCCTAGAGCTTGTTCCAGGCTAACTCTGGGTGGGCGCCGGGGGCAGGGAAGGAAGGTGGGAGTAGCTGACGGCAGTGCAGGACCAAAGGGCAGGGAGGGAGGGATGGTGCTCGGGCGCCCCCTCCTGGTCCTTCTCCTCCTCACACCCCTGGTGGCCAAGGGCGTGTTTTTGTCAATGACAAAGCTGGTGTCTGGGGTTCCGGTCTCTCATATGGTGCCCATATGGTGCCAGGTGTGGCCCCAAATCCATCTGATAGACTTGCGGTGCAGTGGCAGTTTCGTGCCCCCGGCGGTGAGCCTTTGCTCAGTGAGCGGGAGGCAGGTGCCTGTCCCCAGCAGGGAAAACCGAAGCTTCCAGGGCCCTGAAGTGAGGCCAGTCCCCGTAGGTCCTTGATTACCTCCATAGACGGGCAGCTTACTACCTCGCAACACAGCCAGTGAGTGGCTCCTTGGAGAAGTGTGTGTGTGTGCGTGTGTGTGTGTGTGTGTGTGTGTGTGTGTGTGTGTGTGTACCAAGACCAGCCTTAACCCAAGCAGGCACTGGGGTGGGGGGTGGGGGTCTCTATGCCGAGGTCATTGATTTGCACGTCCCCTCTGGAAGCCTAGGGCCCATGGCAGGGATGGGCAGGGGCACCTGCACCTGCAGTATGACCAGCGTGGCCTCCCCTCTGCCAACCTCTCGACTGCCTCAAGCCTCCACAGCCTGAGCCCTGCATTCCTCACCAGCAGGGCTGACCTCCCCTGCAGCTGAGCCCAGCACCGACTCCCCTCCAGCACACGCCCCGTGCCCACCAGCCCCAGCCCAGGGAGGGGCCTGGCCGGAGCCACTGCTACAGACCCTCCAGTATCCAAGGTGTCCTGAGGTGGCGGTGGGGGCTCTTTTATTGAGGTGGGGACACCCCAAGCTATGCTCAGGGCTTTATTTATTTTTTGCTTTTTGGGTCACACCCAGCGATGCTCAGGGGTTACTCCTGACTTATGCACTCAGGAATTACTCCTGGCGGTGCTCGGGGGACCATGTGGGATGCTGGGAATCGAACCTGGGTCGGCCGCGTGCAAGGCAAACGTCCTACTCGCTGTGCTATCGCTCTAACCAGGGTTTACTCTTGGGTGAACGCAGGGATCACTCCTGGCAGAGCTCCAGGGACCCCCTGTGGGGCCAGAACTTCCCCCACGTTCCTTGGTCTGGAGGGAGTCATCCCCTTCTCTCTCCTAAGGTGAGAGTCATCTCACCGGAACCCCATCTCACTGCAGGGGGCACGAAGCTGCCACCACACCTATCAGATGGATTTGGGGCCATACCTGGCACCATATGGGCACCATATGGGAGACTGAAACCCCAGATACCAGCTTTGTCATTGACAAAAACACGCCTCGGCCACCAGGGGTGTGAGGACCAGGAGGGGGCGCCCGAGGAATCCCCTTCTCTCTCCTCTCTCTCAACCTGCATCACCTCCCTTTGGATGACTACCCGGGGAGAAAAGGGGGCTTGGACCAGAGCTAGCAAAGCGGGTGGAGGCCCCCACACGTGGGCGTCTGACCCCCTGGGCTCAGTGCTCCCGCCTTGGTTTCCCAGGCCCCTCAAGGCGGCTGGCTCAGACACACAAAGTGTGCCCTGCCCAGGAAAACCCCTGAGCTGCGAAGGGTACAGTGGCATCAGCGCCCGTGACGTCATTCCCTGGGGCCCCTGCGTGCCTCCAAGCGTTCCCCTGTGGGGGAGGGGGGACACTCCTGCCCCCGAGCTGACACTAGGGACACCGCTGAGGGTCCCAAGTCTCGGGGCAACTCTGGCTCCGGCTCATTGATGGCTTTGCCCCACGAAGTCCGATTCTGTTGGTAAAAGGCCCAGCAGCCGAAGGCCACTTGGTCACAATTTTCCTGGCTGGCTCCAAGCAGAGGCGGCCGGGTGGCTCGGGGGTCCCAGGGGGAAGGCGGCAACCGAGAAAGGCGCAGGCAGCCCAGAGCATAGCACAGGAACGGGACGCCCAGCCGCCCAAACAAACAAACGGTGACTTTATTATAAGGGACTGAGTTTTTATTATCAGGCGCGGGCAGCGCCCTCCCCGGGGGCGGGGCAGGGGGCGTGGCCCGAGACGGGGGCGGGGCAGGAGGCGGGGCCGGCGGCGGGGGCGGGGCCAGCGGCTACTTGAGGCGATACAGGACCTTGCGCTGCATGCGGTGCTGGAGCTCGCCGCGCCGGAGCATCAGCTGCAGGACCTTGAGGATGGCGTGCTCCGGGTACTTCTGCGGGACGGACGGGACCTCGCTGCAGGCAGCCCACCCCAGCCCGGCCCCCTCGCTCCCCCAGCCTCATCACCCACCGGGAGAGAGTCACACACTGCCCCGCCCCGGGGCCGGCGCCCACCTGCTTGGCGAAGTCCTGGAGGATGCTGTGCTCCGACACCTGCGAGCCGATGGCGAAGCGGCGCTTGAGCTGCTTCTCAATGCGGCTCAGCATCTCCTGGTCCTCCTGGCTGGTGAAACCCTCCACGCCTGCGGGCAGGACACCAAGCGGGCGCTGAGGTGGGAGGCCGCAGGCCAGCTCTGCCCCTCGACACCCACCCAAGGGCCGGCAAGTCGCAGGGGGGGACCAGGGATCTGGTCCAAGGGGAGTGACCAGCTCCCATACGAAGCCCCGGCCCGCCACCTGCTCCCCTCCCAACAGGCCCCGCTGTCCTGCTCACCCGACAGCGTGCCGGACAGGGCGGCGTCCAACGTGGACACCTGGAAGAGCCTCAGCGCCTCCTCCACGTCCGCCTCGGTGGCGAAGGGCTGCAGCTTCATCTTGCTGAGGGCCTCGGCGATGCGCACGACGGCCTCCAGCTGCCTGGGGGGTGGGGGGGAGGGACGGGTGGACAGGGTGGGGGGCTCAGTCCTGCTGCCCCCCGCCCCTTCCGGTCAGGGAGACCCAAGCCCGCCCCGCGCCCCGGTGCTCACCGCACGGTGATGGGGATGCTGGAGCGGCGGTCGGCGTCCCGCTCGTGCTGCCGGGCCCCGCTGCGCATGAGGATGTAGCGGTTCTTCAGCTTCTCCGCGGCCGCCGCCGACAGCCGGGGGCCGCACTTCCTGCGGACGGTAGGTAGGGCAGCAGCCGGTGAGGCCAGTGGGTGTCCTGGGGCAGCCACCCCGGGACGGGCGAGTACCGGGACGGGCCGCGAGCACCGTCATCACACACACCCACCCTCGCCCGGGAGCCGTGCAATGCCCCACGCCACCGCCTCTCAGCTAGGAGGTGGGGAAACTGAGGCACCATATGCAGGCACAACCGCCACGCACCCGCCCTCGCCTCAGAGTCGTGCAATGCCCCACGCCACCGCCTCTCAGCTGCAAGGCGGGGAAACTGAGGCACCACGGATGCAAGCACGACCACCACGCACCCGCCCCGTGCAACAGCCACGCCACCACCTCCCAGCTGCGAGGCGGGAAAACTGAGGCACCCGCGCCCGGCGGGCGGCAGAGGGTGGGACTCACGCGCGGCAGTAGGCGATGAACTTCTTCAGCTTGGCCAGGTCGATCTCGCCCTCCACGGCCTGGGTCTGCGTCATAGCGCTCACGTGCAGAGTCATGACGTGCTTGGCCAGCATCTGGGGTAGGGGCAGGGGGGAGACACAGCCCCAGGGGTCAGCAGCCTGGGACGGGCTGACAGGGCGTCCAGGCCCTCCCGGCCTCCCACCTGGAGCAACGAGGGGGACACAGAGGGAGAAAGGCCAGCGCCACAGAGCCGGGACCCACCAGCCATCCTGGCCGCCCCCAGCCGGCCCCGCACCCGCCCCGCGCGGCCCACGCACCACGTCCCGCTCCACGTTGTGCTCGTCCTTGACGATGAAGATCATGTCGAAGCGCGACAGGATGGTGGGCATGAAGTCGATGTTGTCCTCGCCCTTGGTGTCGTCCCAGCGCCCGAACACCGAGTTGGCCGCGGCCAGGACTGAGCAGCGGGAGTTGAGGGTGGTGGTGATGCCAGCCTGTAGCAGGAGCAGCAAGAGGAGGCGATGGGGGCGGGACTGCGGGCCCCGCCCTCGCCCCAGGCCACACCCCTGCCTCAGCCCCGCCCCCAGGACCCGCCCTGCCCCATGACCACACTCCTGCCCCAGCCCCTCTGTTCCGGGCTGTCCCAGGCCCCACCCCCAGCCCTGCACCCACACCCCTGCCCTGCCCCATGGCCACACCTCCTGCCCCAGCCCCACCCTCTTCCCTGGTCCTGCCCCACTACCTGCCACACTCCTAGCCCTGGCCCTGCCCCTCGGTCAAAGCCCCGCCCCACAGCCCCAGCCCCGCCCCCTCTTCCCTGGTCCCGCCCCACCACCTGCCACACTCCCAGCCCTGGCCCCGCCCCCTCTTCCCTGGTCCCGCCCCACCACCTGCCACTCCCAGTCCTGGCCACGCCCCATAGCCCCAACCCCGCCCCCTCTGCCCCAGCCCCACCCTCTTCCCTGGTCCTGCCCCACTACCTGCCACACTCCCAGCCCTGGCCCCGCCCCCTCAGTCCCAGCCCCGCCCCCTCTTCCCTGGTCCCGCCCCACCACCTGCCACACTCCCAGCCCTGGCCCCGCCCCCTCGGTCACAGCCCCGCCCCCTCTGCCCTGGTCCCGCCCCACCACCTGCCACTCCCAGTCCTGGCCACGCCCCATAGCCCCAGCCCCGCCCCCTCTTCCCTGGCCCCACCCTCTCCCCTGGTCCCACCCCAGCCACACTCCCAGCCCTGGCCCCGCCCCCCCGATCACAGCCCCGCCCCAACCACACCCCCAGGCCTGGCCCCACCCCACCACCCCAGCCCCGCCCCGCCCCGCCCCAGCGCTCACCTTGGCAATGGAGATGGTCTGCTGCTCCATGGCCTCGTGGATGGCCACCCGGTCATCCTCTCGCATCTGCAGGGGGACCAGCAACCGTCCATGAGGCCCCGAGCCTGGGTCACAGCTGACAGTGCCGCCCGAGCAAGCGGGCCGGGGCGACCCACCCCGGTACCCCCGGGGATCACACCCACCCAGTGCCACCCACCTTTCGGCCACCACCTGGCCCTGGCCCTGACCTTGTCGAACTCGTCGATGCAGACGACCCCGCCATCAGCCAGCACCATGGCACCGCCCTCCATGATGAAGCTGCGGGATGCGGGGTCCCTCATGACCGAGGCCGTCAGGCCGGCAGCACTGCTGCCCTTCCCGGACGTGTACACCTGGGGGCCACGCACGCGCCGGGTCAGCCCCGCGGTGACCCCCAGGCTGACAAGTCACCCCCAAGGAGGCACAGCCACGGGAGTCCCCGGAGGCCACACACACCCAGCCCAACTCACAGGGGCCAGGGTGTGAGCCGAGCTGGGAGGGCATCTGCCTTGCAAGTGGCTGACCCAGGTTCCATCTCTGGCTATCCCACAGGGTCCCCCCTGACCCCACCAGGAGGGACCCTTGAATACTGCTGGGTGCGGTACAAAAGCCAACAGAGAGAGGGATGAGGCGGAAAGGGTGAGCAGGAGGAAGGGGAAGGACCGAGGATGGACGGAGGGGGGGAAACACACCCCAATGGGCGAGCACTTCTCCACGAACTTCAGCAGCTGCGACTTGGCTGTGCCGGGGTCCCCCAGCATCAGCAGGTTGATGTCACCTCGGCGGGTGAGTCCGTCGGGCAGCCTGGTGGAGAGCAGACAGGCAGGTGAGGGGGGTAACCCTCGGCCCCCAATAGCCGCCACCCGGTCAGGGCCGGGCTCTAGGGCCACCCAGCCCTGGAGGGACAGCGGCCAGGCTGGCCCCAGGGCTGAAAAAGGGAAACTGGGGGTCTGAGCTAGCAGACAGGGGGATGCCCGAGCGGGGCCCGGGGGGGCTGCAGCCCCTCCCCAGGGCCTGTGTGTGAGACACACGCTCATCGTTCGCCGGGGCCGGGCCCCAGCCAGCAAGGAGCAAACCAGCCCCTGGCCGGGACGGCAACAGGTAAGTGAGCCCAGGAGCCCGGGACCCCCCCCCCCCCACCTCTTGCGCGAGCCCCCGAAGAGCAGGCAGGCAATGGCCTTCTTCATGTCCATCCCCCCGAAGATGGAGGGGGCGATGCTCCTGGAGATGGCCTCGTAGACATTGGGCTGGGCGGCCAGGCGCCGGAACTCCTCCTCCTCCTGCGGGGTCACGGCCCCCGTGAAGCTGCGGCCTGCGGGGGAGACCACGCCAGTGTCGGGGGAGCTCACAGCACCACGCACGTCCCCCCTACCCGACTCGGGACACAGGCGAGGGGGAGAGCCGGGCCGACTCACCGGAGCCGTCTGTGTCCACCTGGATGCCCAGGACCCGGATGTAGGAGCTGCGGATGCCCACGCCCACACGGTCGCGGCCCCGGCCAGACGTCAGGCCGAACTTCTTGATGGAGTAGATGCCCATGATGGTGACCCTATTCCCGGGGACTACCTTGTCGCACAGGTACCTGTCGGGCCGGTGGGGGCGGGTGGTGAGCCGGGGGCAGGAGCCCCCTTGCTGCCTGACACCCACCCAGTGCCACCCACCTTTCGGCCACCACCTGGCCCTGGCCCTGACCTTGTCGAACTCGTCGATGCTGAGGACCCCGCCGTCAGCCAGCACCATGGCACCGCCCTCAGGAGCCACGTGTCTATCCTGCCCCTCCCAGGGCCACCCCCTGGCTGCTCTGTCCCTCCGTCCCTGCACCTCCCACTCCCCGTAAGCGGCCACAGAGGCCGAGACCACTCCCTGCACCACCCCAGCACCGACCACTGCACCTCCTGGAGTCTGGAGGGGCGGGTCCACCTCTGACCCCACGAGGTCACTAAGCCCCGGCACCCGCGTGCCCACCCGTCACCATTCCTGCTAGTGGAGGACCTTCTCCCCCACCTGGGCAGATGTCCAAACCCCACCCAGCGTTCCCGAGGTACAAGGCACTGTGCTGACCGCAGCTCGGGGCCACTGTCAGGCAGCCAGGCTCACTGAGGAAACGCCCCCTGACGGGACCCTGCCCTCATCCGGGCTGCATGCGGGTCAGCTGGGGTTTCCGGGCCCTATGCCTGGACCCGAGGTGGCCCCTTCCCGGGAGGCCCTGGACTGGGAGGAGGCTCCCTGGGGCGCTGGGACCCCCCCACCCGCCCCAGGGGAGCCCTAGGGGCCACTGGCGCACCGGTCGCAATAGAGTTGCATGTGTCGGGGCATCTCGCCGTGGGGCACAGCGTCGGGCAGCTCCTGCAGCTTCAGGGTCTGGAAGTCCACGCACTTGCACTTGTCGGGCATGATGAAGTAGGGGTCCAGCGGGCACTTGGGGCGCCCAGCCTGCTCCCTGGAGGGGGGGAGGGGGAGAAGAGGGTCACAGGGGTGGCTCTGGGAACCCACGGCTGGGGGAGGGCAGCAGGACCCCTCTCCACAGTTCCCATCCCCCCCCACACGCACGAGTTACACTTCCGGGGCAGGGCATAGCCCTCCAGGCCGGGCCGCAAGGCAATGTTGGGGAGGGTGTTCCGGCAGCCGCGGCACTGGATGGCGATGCGCGTGGCCTTGGCACGGATGGCAGAGGCGGCGATGATGATGCCCGGGATCTTCACCAGGTGCGACATGGTGTCTGACTGCAGGAGGCACAGGGTGGTGGGGGAGGGGGGAGGGACATTCATCACTCACGTGGCCACGTGGGCAGGTGCGGGGTACTGGGTGCTCCAAGGGGTGCGGCCTGATGCCCCACGGCCCCACACCGGGGGACCCTCTCATAACAGCTGCCGCAGCCCCCCTGGGAGGCCAGCCAAGCACGGGGCTGAGGGAGGACACCGGTGGGTCGGGGCTGGCCTCTGGCGCAGCTGACCCAGGCTCCATCCCCAGTGCCCCATGTGGTCCCCGGAGCCCGGAGGGATCCCCGTGCACAGCCAGGAGTGGCCCAATAGCAACAAAGGACAAGTCAGGGGCCAGAGATGCAGGACAGCGGGGAAGACGTTCGCCTCCCACCAACTCAGGTTCGATCCCAGCATCCCATAGGGGTCCCCCGAGCCCTGCCAGGAGTGATTCCTGAGCGCAGAGCCAGGAGGGACCCCTGAGCATCGCTGGTTGTGACCCACAAAGAGAAAAAAAAAAAAAGACTGGGGGGGCTGGAGTGATAGCACAGCGGGTAGGGCGTTTGCCTTGCACGTAGCCCACCCAGGTTCGAATCCCCACATCCCATATGGTCCCCTGAGCACCGCAAGGAGTAATTCCTTAGTGCAGAGCCAGGAGTAACCCCTGAGCATCACCGGGCATGACCCAAAAAGCAAAAAAAAAAAAAAAAAGAAAAAGATCATTGGCTGGATGGCGCCTGGCCACCAAGCTTGGTGTGTCCCCATCTCAGTGACCAGGCTGGCTTCCCTCAGGCCCACCCTCCCTCCTGAAGGTCCCCAGGAGCCGTGTGACGGCTGCCCAGATCATCCTGCACCCCTTGCCAGCTCCTGGGGTGGGGGAGGACGCACCGCAGGGGGACCCAGACCCACCTTGAGGCTGCGGATGCCCGACGGGCTGGCGTCGGACTTGAGCATGACCTGGATGTCCTCCAATACCTCCTCGCCGCTGGGCCGGGGCCGGGTCACCTCGTCGGCCACCTCCTTGGCGGCCTCCTCCAGCTGCCGGTGGGCGGGAGAGGGGCGGGCTTTCAGCATCCAGGGAAGGGAGGGAGGGAGAGAGGGAGGACCGGCCCACCCCGCCCGCCCGCCCAGGACTCCCGCACTCACCAGCTGCAAGTGCTCGGCCGGCTGCTTGTACAGGTGGTCGGCCAGGTCCTCGTCGAAGCTGGCCAGGTCCTCCAGCTCCACCTCCACCCAGTACTCGCCCAGGTTGTAATGGCGCTTCAGCTCATCCCTGCGGGGAGCGCGCGCACAGGCTTAGGGGTGCCTGCCCGCCCCCCAACCTCATCCCCCAGACCCAAGAAAGAGCAGGGGAGGGCTCAGAGGCGCCACACTCAAGGATTTTTCTTGTGTCGGCCATGTTGGCTGTGTGCAAGGCAAACGCCCTACCCACTGTGCTATTGCTCCAGCCCCCCGCTTCTTATTTTTTATTTTTATTTTTTATTTTTGTGCCAAACCCTCTGTGCTCAGGGCTCACTCCTGGTCACAGCCATCACTCCTGGAGGGTACGGGGTGCTGAGGACCAAACCTGGCTCGTTTTTTTTCTTTTTTTTTTTTCCGCTTTTGTTTTTTGTCCTCCGGCTCTCTTTTGAAAGAAGTACAGGGCTGGAGCGAGAGCCCAGCGGGGAGGGCGTTTGCCTTGCACACGACCAACACGGATTCGATTCCCAGCATCCCATAGCGTCCCCCGAGCACCGCCAGGAGTAATTCCTGAGTGCAAAGCCAGGAGTAACCCCTGTGCATTGTCGGATGTGACCCAAAAAGATTAAAAAAAAAAAAAAGTGATACGCCAGTTTCTCCAACGGTCAGAGAGACCCTGGCTTGGAGGTCACTCAACTAAGAAGCAGTCAGGACCAAGTCTGGCAGACAGCTGGCAGGCACCCGGCATTCCTGCTGCATGATGAGCAGGAAGAAGTGAGTAAAACCCCGGCCACCACCCCACCCCCCTGCCCACCCCCCTGCGCTCCCAAGGACCATGACTCTGCAGAACTACGAGGGACGTTCCCAGGAAGGGAAGACTCATCATTGACACCCACAAGACCAGGACAAGGAGCCAGAGGGCTGGCTGGAGAGAGAGTTCCCGGAGTTAAGGCGTTTGTCTTACACACTGCGGGCAGGGGCAACACCACGGGCCATCGCTGGCACTCAGCCCAAGGGCCGGGAGTGACCCCTGAGCACTGTCGGGTGAAACCAAGGAATTCGGAAAGAACTTAGGGCGGACGAGATGGTCCCGGGGCTCGGGTACTTGCCTTGCCTGCTACTGAGGGCTCCATCCCCAGCACCCCAGATCACACCAAGGAGTGACCCCTGAGCACTGGGCGAGGAGTAGCCCCAAATCCCAGGCCATCAGCTGTGGCCCCAAAGCCGGGGGGGGCGGTGAGAGGTACGGGAGGTGGGCACCCAAATTTGGCTCCCCGGGGTTCCATCAGGTGAATGTTAGGGGCCAAGTTGACAAACCCAAACCCACGCTGGTGTCAAAGAACTCATGTTGGGTGTCAAATGGACAAGTCCACGCCGGGTGCCGCCAGATGGACATGCCCACGCTGGGTGTCAAATGGACAAACCCAGGTTGGATACCAAGTGGAACAAGCCCATGCTGCGAGCCAGATCGACAAACCCACTCTGGGTGCCAAGTGGACAAACCCAAGCAGCGTGTCAAATGGACAAGCCTGAGCTGGTACCAAGTGGATAAGCCCAGGTTGGATGCCAAGTGGACAAACCCGCACTGGGTACCCAGTGGACAAGCCCATGCCAGGCATCGAGTGGACAAGCCCACGCCGGGTATCAGGTGGACAAGCCTACGCTGGGCATCAAGTGGACAAGCCTACGCTGGACATCAAGTGGACAAGCCCACACCGGGTATCTAGTGGACAAGCCCATGCTGGGCACCAAGTGGACAAGCCCATGCCAGGCATCAAGTGGACAAGCCTATGCTGGGCATCAAGTGGACAAGCCCACGCCGGGTATCTAGTGGACAAACCCACACTGGGTACCCAGTGGACAAGCCCATGCCAGGCATCAAGTGGACAAGCCCACGCCGGGTATCAGGTGGACAAGCCTACGCTGGGCATCAAGTGGACAAGCCCATGCCGGGCATCTAGTGGACAAGCGTATGCTGGGCATCAAGTGGACAAGCCCATGCCGGGCATCAAGTGGACAAGCCTATGCTGGGCATCAAGTGGACAAGCCCATGCCGGGCATCTAGTGGACAAGCGTATGCCAGGCATCAAGTGGACAAGCCTATGCTGGGCATCAAGTGGACAAGCCCACACCAGGTATCAAGTGGACAAGCCCATGCCGGGCACCAAGTGGACAAGCCCATGCCGGGCATCTAGTGGAGAAGACCACGCCGGGTATCTACTGGACAAGCCCATGCTGGGCACCAAGTGGACAAGCCCATGCTGGGTACCAAGTGGACAAGCCCATGATGGGCACCAAGCCCGCGCCAGGCGCCCAGGGGACAAGCCCATGCTGGGCATCTAGAGGACAAGCCTACGCTGGGCATCTAGTGGACAAGCCCACGCCGGGTATCTAGTGGACAAGCCCATGCTGGGCGCCAAGTGGACAAGCCTACGCTGGGCATCAAGTGGACAAGCCCACGCCGGGTATCTAGTGGACAAGCCCATGCTGGGCGCCAAGTGGACAAGCCCATGCTGGGCACCAAGCCCGCGCCCACCTGTACTTGAAGGAGAAGCCGGTGCGGTCCGTGCCCACCCGGTACTGCCGCAGGAACTCCTTGAAGCGCCGCTGCAGCTGCGACTTGCGGGCCTGACTGTCGTCGGCCGCGGAGTCGCCGCCGAAGCTGTCGCTGTAGAAGATGCCCGGATCGTCGAAGCCCGACATGACGGCGCGCCTGGAGCACAGCGAGCCCGGGAAGCTGCAGCAGCGGACGCACGGGACCCGCCACCGGACCCGCGCCGCGTCCTTCTGCAGCCGCCGCCGGTTTTCGCGGGAAAACGCCCGGCCCCGCCCCCGAGCGTCTCTCTGATTGGTCGGCTCGGGCTCCGCCGCCTGCCATTGGGCCGTCGGCCGCCCGCCCGCCCCGCCTCCCCGGCGGCCCGCTGGGCGCGGATTGGCTGAGAGGCGCGTGACGTCACGCCCGGGCTCCTTCCGGGCTCCATTTTGATTTGGCGCGAAACTTCGGGGCGGAAGTAGCGCGGGGCGAAAGATGGCGCGGGGTTGCAGCGGGGCAACGTGGGCTCAACGCCCCGGCATCCCGGGGGAGGGTCCTCTCCCCCCAGCCCCCGCGACCCGGCCCCGAGCACCGCCGGGTGTGGCCCAGAAAGACAAAAATAAATAAAAATTAAGATTTGGGGGCTGGAGCAATAGCATAGCGGATTAGGGCGTTTTCCTTGCACGCAGCCGACCCGGGTTCTATTCCCAGCATCCCATAGGGTCCCCTGGGCACCGCCAGGAGTAACTCCTGACTGCAGAGCCAGGAATAACCTCTGAGTGTCGCCAGGGGTGACCCAAAAAGAAAAAAAAAAAATTAAGATTTGAGGTGCAGAGAGATTTGGGACAATGCTCAGGGGCCGTTCCTGGCTCAGTGCTCAGCGGACCACGCAGGGCTTGAATAGAAATCTGGCCCTCGTTCCTGCTGATTCATCCTGGAAAATAAGAAAAATAAATAAAAATTAAGATTTGGGGGGGTTGGAGGGGCTGGAGCAATAGCACAGCGGCTAGGGCATTTGCCTTGCACGCAGCCGACCTAGGTTCGATTCCCAGCAACCCATATGGTCACCCCGAGCACCCCCAGGAGTAATTCCTGAGTGCATGAACCAGGAGTAACTCCTGTGCATTGCCGGGTGTGACCAAAAAGAAAAAAAAAAAAGATTTGGGGGGTTGGAGAGAGAAGTTTCCCAGGCCATTGTCAGAGCCCCAGGCTTGGAATAACTGGGAGGTGGGGTTTGGGACTTTTAGGTCCTGGGCTCAGAGAGATAGCACCGGGCCCTGCGACCCCCTGCACCCCAGATGGTCCCCCTGGCACCTCCCATCATCACCTCCTCTCATCACCTCCTGAGTCCCTCCCTGTGTGGTCCCCAAACCGTAAGGAGCAGAAAGTTCAGGTCCCCAAGTTGGGTCCCATGACTGCAGAGGCACCAGAGGCGGGTTCCCCCATCTCCTTGCCGTCTGCAGACCCTCGAGGGGATTTTCTTAACCCCCCCTAATCCTGAGAGCGCTCTTGGCAGTGCTTAAAAATTGGCATCTGGGGGCTGGAGCAATAGCACAGCGGGTAGGGCGTTTGCCTTGCACGTGGCCAACCCGGGTTCGATTTCCAGCATCCCATATGTTCCCCTGAGCACCGCCAGGGGTGATTCCTGAGTGCAAAGCCAGGAGTAACCCCTGTGCATCGCCAGGTGTGACCCAAAAAGGCAAAAAAAAAAAATTGGCATCAGGGGCTGGAGCCATCGTACAGAGGGTAGGGTGTTTGCTTTGCATGCGGCCGACCTGGGTTAGATTCCCAGCATCCCATAGGGTCCCCCGAGTACTGCCAGGAGTCATTCCTGAGTGCAGAGCCAGCAGGAACCCCTGTGCATTCCCGGGTGTGACCCAAAAAGAAAAAAAAAAATCGGCATCAGTTCCCAGGCTCCTAACTGTGCTTGAAAGATACCTCCATGACTGGAGAGGTAGTACAGGGTGAAGGTGCTGGTCTTTCACCATCTGGGTGCAATCTCCAGCACCCTCAGAGGGTCGGTCCTCAGACATCCTTGAGCACTGCCCGGTGTGACCCCACCCATGCCAAACAAACACTGAAATGAAGAAAAATTGAGAAGACGCAGCGGAAGTGGAGAGTTTGAGAGAGGCAAGGAGAGCCGCCTGGTTGGTTGGCCCTGCCTCCTCCTCCTTCAGTCTACCAACAGGAGCTGGAAAGAACTTTTTTCTTTTTCAAGGTGGGGTGAGGATGGGCACACCCTGAGGTGCTCAGGGCTGGCAGGGCTTGGGGGACCACATGAGGTGTCAGGGATTGAATCATGGATGAGCCATTTGCAACTCAAGCACCTTCGACTCTGTGCTATGTGGCCGGCCCGGAAAGAACTTTCTGTTTGCTCCCTCAGACAGACAGACAGACTCACGCACACGCACACGCACACGCACACGCACACACATGCACGCACGCACGTACGCATGCACGCACACAGAGCGGACTTTTAACATGCTGACCTCAGAGCTGTAATTTGTGTCTATGAAGCCATGTCCAAGTGTGAGTCATTGGTGGCGCACGCAGGTACTGACGTAGCAGTGTGCGTTGGTGCTTGTACCGTGCAAAAGTGCATGGGTCTGAAACTGGCTCTTCTTGTTTTGTTCGTGGACCACACCTGGCAGTGCTCATGGGTTGCTCCTGGCTCAGTGCTCAGTGGACCTTGCCGGGCCTGAATCACCATCTGGTCCTCGTTCCTGCTGATCCACCCTGGAAGCTCTAAGACACGGATCTCAATTCCATACCACAGCCTTTTTTCTTTCTTTTTCTTTTTTTTTTTTCCCTTTTTGGGTCACATCCTGCAATGCACAGGGGTTACTTCTGGCTCTGCACTCAGGAATCACTCCTGGCGGTGCTTGGGGGACCCTATGGGATGCTGAGAATCGAACCCAGGTTGTCCACATGCAAGGCAAACGCCCTCCCCACTGTGCTATCACTCCAGCCTCTCCACAGCCTTTTTCACTTTCCATAGTGAAATGACTCCGCCTGGTCTGGGAAGAGGGGAGAGGGAAAGGCCTTGTCTACCCGGGTTCAAGCCAAGGCACTGTTTAGGGGCTCCTGGGCACCCCCAGGAGTGATGCCTGAGCACTGCCAGGTGTGGCACAGGAACACCACCCTCCACCCTACCCCCCAAAAAAAAATTCTACTTTCATTTGGGGGAATTTAAGGTTTCTCTGCCATCCCAGCCCTCATGTCACGAGAGGGACTGCTGATGCCCCTTGGAGAGAGCACTGGGGGCCTGCGGCCTGAGAACCTTAAAGATGTCTGATTTGGGGGCTGGAGCAGGTAGGACATTTTCCTTGTATGCGGCCGACCCGGGTTCGATTCCCAGCATCCCATAGGGTCCCCCGAGCACAGCCAGAAGTCATTCCTGAGTGCAAAGCCAGGAGGAACCCCTGTGCATCGCCGGGTGTGACCAAAAAAGAAAAATAAATAAATAAATAAATAAATAATGATGCTGCTCGATTTCTGCCCGCACCAGCCCCATCTGGAAATCCCCCTAGGAGCTTTACCATGCCATAATTCCCACCCCCAAGTGCTCAGAAGCAGCCCTCTAGGATGGGGTGCTGGATCCTAGGTGATTCCTACACACACACACACACACACACACACACACACACAGACTGACTCTGCCCTCTCCAACCAACCCCCCACCGCCTGTCCTCATGACCCACCAGCTATGGAGACACCATTTGTCTCAGGCTCCTGACTTCAAGATAACACCTGGACTTGGGGCCAGAGCGATAACACAGCGGGGAGGTAGGGCATTTGCCTTGCAAGCGGCCTACCTGGGTTTGATCCCCGGCATTCCATAGGGTCCCACAAGCAACGCCAGGAATAATTCCTGAGTGCAGAGCCAGGAATAACCCCGGAGCATCACTGGGTGTGACCCAAAAGGAGAAAAAAAAAGATAGCACCTGGACTGGGGACAAAGACTTCCTGTGACAAAGGCTTCCTGTGTCCTGGTCCTGGGAAGAGGCAGTCCCTCTGCTCTCCCGAACACTTCCTAGGGGGCTTTCACCCCACCAAGGATGAGGGGCTGAGCCGTGGGGTGACGCTGCCAACACTGCTTCAGGTTGCGGTGATTCAGCTCCCACAGGTGAACCACAATGCATCAGGGAGAAAACAGGAGAAGCCCCCACAGCACAAGAACCCCAAGCCAGGGGCTGGATCAATAGCCCAGCAGGGAGGGTGTTTACCTTGCACATGGCCAACCCGGGTTCGATTCTCCCGAGCACCGCCAGGAGTAATTCCTCAGTGCAGAGCCAAGAGGAACCCCCTAAGCATCACCGGGTGTGACTCCCAAAAAAAGCAAAAAACAAACAAACAAACAAAAAACCCCAAGCCCCAGAGAGCGCACTGGGCTTAAGGCACGCACAGTTGACAAAAAGGGGACCCAGGTTCCATCCCCACCATTTCACAGGGTCCTCCTAGTCCTGCCAGGAGTGAGCCCTGCTGAGCATAGAGCCAGGAGTCAGCTCTGAGCACAGTCAACCGTGCCCCCTCACACCCTGCTCCCCCCATAAAAAGGAACCGCACAAATGCCTCATTTCTGAGCTGTGGGCTCAGAGGCCAGCTGTGGGCAGGGGGTTTCTCCTCTACTTCTCTAAACATGGCATGGAGGCCTGTTCCTGAGGCCCCGCAGTGAACCCCCAAGGCAGAGCTGCTAAGTACGGTGTCTCCCTCCAGGCCCTGCAATGCAGGACTCCTGCCGTCTGTGCCCAGCCTGGCAGAGGGGGTCTTTGGCAGACCCACCCACACTCCCCGGCCTCACTGCTGCTGCAAGCCAGCCCCACCCCCGACCCTCACAGCATCCAGACCCCACACCTACCCCCCACACACTCTGTTTATCTCCCAAGGAGCCAAAAGGAGGAACCTGTTGACTCCCCAAGGCTACCAAGAACCCAAGAAAAACACTTCAAGTCACTATCAGGCAATGTCCTTTATTGTTATGTCACACAAGTTAAGAGACCAAGGCCACGAGGTTAGACGCCCCTACCCCCCCCCCCCCCCAAACCACCCCCCTATAAAAAAAGTAACAAAACAAGGAAATACCAGCTTAGGCTAAACTGATAATCCAAAAGGGCTTCCACAAAAACAAGACGGAGACACAACATCGATGCAGGTTTATATAAAAATGGGCATGGCCCACGGACGGTTCAAGGCAGAGGTCAGGTCAGGGAGACCCCACAAAGTCTAGAGGTTCAAGAGATGCTACCGCGGGCCGGAGTCTTCTGGGCTCTGCTGCAGGAATGAGTGTGTTAAGTGTGTGTGTGTCTGTGCGCAAGCATGTGAACATGTGTGTGTAAGCATGTGTGTATGTGTGTGCGTGTGTGTGTGTGTGATTGTGTGTAGGGGCAGGAAGAACTCCTGTCCCACAAGTCCATGTTGCTGGCCATATGTGAAGACGCTGCTTCCTTTTCAGAGAGACGGAGCGTGGAGAGGCTGGTGGGGGAGGGGTTCAGCTCCCCAAGGGTCCCAGGAGACTCCCCCTCTCTGGTGGTCTGGGGTGGGCAAGAGTCAGCGGCAGGAGCGTGTCCCTCACAAGGCGTAGAGCCCCACGGCGGCCACCGTGGCCACCAGGAAGCCGAGTGTCAGGACCCAGCGGACGAGCGGCGTCTGGGAGAGGCTGAGGGGCGACTTCCCCTTGGGGGTGTCCGAGGGGGCGGAGCCTAGAAGACAGGAAGGGACCCAGGATCAGTGCAAGACAAAGACGCAGCCTGGCCCTGGTCCCTGGAAAACAGGAAGCAAAGGGCCCTGGGCTGTCCCTGCTATCTCCTGCCCGGCCCACGCATGGCTGAGAAACTGCTGCCCTAAAGCCCAGACCCTCCAGCACAAACCCACCGGGGCAGGGGACACGTGGTCCCCTACACCCGGGCACGCATGACAGGCTCCACAGAAGCTGGAGCGAGGGGCACCCCGGAGCCAGCAGAGTCTGGGGGAGGTGCTCCTGGAATTTCTGGAATTTATAGCCCAGAGGCACTGGCTGCAGACAGAGGAGCAGGGCAGGGGTGAGGCTGGGTGAGGCAGGGGGAGGTGTGAGGCCCCCTTCCCTAGATATCTCACACGCACACAAGCCCCAAAGCGGGCTGTGTCCCCTGGAGTCCCCTCAGAGGGTCCTAGGCTGGATAGCTACAAACAGTCCAGACCCCCAGCCCACCTTGGGGGGGGGGCTGGGAGGGGCTCTCGTCACAGAGTCCTGCAAGGGCCCCAAAGGAATCCAACAAGGAAAAGAGGCAATGGGGATGGAGCGATTGTACAGCCGGGAGGGCTTTTGCCTTACACACAGCCGACCCGGGTTCGAGTCCCAGCATCCCATATGGCCCGCCAAGCACCACCAGGAGTAATTCCTGAGTGCAGAGCCAGGAGTAACCCTGTGCATCGTCGGGTGTGACCCAAAAAGCAAAAATTTAAAAAAAAAAAAAAAAAGGAGCCAGGTGGGGCTCAGGCTTGGGAGGGCCCATCCTCACTTCTGTCTATATATGTGTGTATACTTGGGGGCTTGTTTGGGGTCCCACTCGGCAGCGCTGGGGTCCACTCCTGCCTCTGTGCTCAGGGGTGCCCGCCAGAAGTGCTCGGGCATCCACGCTGGACATCAAGGCAAGGGCCCAAGTCCGCAGGGGCCGGTGCCCTACAACAAGCTTGGCCGCCCGGGCTTTTGCAGGTGGGGAAACTGAGGTAGAAAGCGGTTTTTGCCTCGCTTGCCCAGACTCAGCTCCATCGTCAGAGGACAACAGACAGGCAGCCAGGCTCCAGCGGGTCAACTCACCTGGCCCCCCGCTGCCGGCCCGCCGACGCAGCCCCGGCGCCTGTGTTGGTCCCTGGTCCTCGGCGTCCTGGCTCTGCAGTTCCTGCAGGTCGTCAAACACCTGGAACACACAGAACCAAGATGTGGGGTCAGACTGAGGGAAGCTGTCTGGAGGTCTGGAGAGTGCACAGCAGTAAGGCACGCAACCCCTAGGGTCCCCCACGCCCTGGCAAGAGGTATCTCTGAGCGGAGAGCCAGCAGCAAGCCCCAAGCATCGCCAGGTGAGCCCCCCCCCAAAAAAAAAAGAGAAAAGGGGCTGCAGTGATGGCGATAGTCCAGTGGGGAGGGCGATTGCCTTGCACACGGCCGACCCGGGTTCGATCCTCAGCATCCCATAGGGTCCCCAGAGCACCGCCAGGAGTTATTTTTGTGTGCAGAGCCAGGAGGAACCCCTGAGCATTGCTGGGTGTGACCCAAAAAGCAAAAAAAAAAAAAAAAAAAAAGGGAAGGACAAGGGTTGGAGCGATAGCACAACAGTAGGGCAGTAGGGCGTTTGCCTTGCACGCAGCCAGCCCGGCTGAGCCAGGTTCGATTCCTCCGCCCCTCTCGGAGAGCCCGCAAGCTACTGGAAGAGTATCTCCTGCGCAGGGCAAAGCCTGGCAAGTTCCCTGCTAAGTATTCGATATGCCAAACACAGTAACAAGTTGTATTCAATGTCAAACACAGTAACAAATTGTATTCAATATGTCAAACACAGTAACAAGTCTCAGGAAGGAGACTTTACTGGTGTCCACTGGAGCAAATCATGAACAGGAGGACAATGTTTGTTTGTGTTGGGGAGGACAAAGCCAAGCCCCCGAGAGTGGCCGGGGCGGCACTCACCTGGATGTTAAGCAGGAAGGCCGCCTTGGCCTCGTCCAGGACCCGCCGCCGGACGTCCGGGCCCATGTCCAGCGTATTCATGCGGGCGCGGTAGAGTTGCTTGAACTTGGTGGCGCTGTCGATGTTGGGGAAGGCGAAGAAGGCCAGGCCGTCGCTGTCGCCCGGCAGGTCCAGCGCCTTCTGCGCGATCTTGCGCAGGGTCTGGCCCCCGGACAGGTCACCCAGGTAGCGCGTGTAGGCGTGGGCCACCAGCAGCTCAGGCTCCCGGCGCCCCACCTCGTGCAGGCGACGCACATAGCGCCGGGTGGCCGGGGAGGGGGCCACGGCCTCTCGCCAGTTGGGGCCGTACCAGAAGGCCAGGGTGCGCCGCAGGGCAGGGCCGCGGTGCAGCTCCTCGGGGAAGTAGAGGGGCTTGAAGGCGGGGTGGTCCTTGTTGCGCTCGATCTCCTCCTCCAGGGCCTCGTAGATGTGGTACAGCGAGGCCATCACCAGCTGCAACCAGAGTGGTCGGGTGTGAGGCATTCCCGGGGGGGCTTCTCCAGGCTGAGGGCGGGTCCCCAAGCTGGGTGCCTCCTGCTCCCCCTCACCCCCCACAGCTCAATGATGCCAGCAGGCAACTGCTGGCTGAGCCTAAAATCCCTCTATCTCGGGGTTGGAGGGATAGCACAGTGGCGAGGGTGTTTGTTTTGCACGCGGCCGACCCAGGTTCGATCCCCAGCATCCCATAGCGTCCCTGGAGCACCGCCAGGAGTGATTCCTGAATGCAGAGCCAGGAGGAACCCCTGAGCATCGCCGGGTGTGACCCAAAAAAAGCAAATAAAATTTTTTTAAAAAATCCCTCTATCCTGCTAAATAAAACACTTGTTTTGTTTTGGTTTGGTTTGGTATTTTTTTTTAGGGGGGGGGCACACACTGATTGGCTCAGGGGTCATTCCTGGCTCATGCACTGAGAAATCACTCCTGCACAGGGGACCCCTATGCAATGCCAGGAATCGAACCCAGGTCGGCCGCGTACAAGGCAAACGCTCTTCCGGCTGTTCTATCTCTCTGCCCTCAAACACTTTTCTGGGGGACAGGTCTGGAGGGACAGCTGGCAATGCCCACCGAACAGGGGGTTTGCTCCCACTGGTGTTCAGAGGCCTATGCAGTGCAGGAGGATGGAGAACCCAAGGCCCCTCCCCCACCCCATGCAATGCAAGAACCCCAGCCAGCCATACCATCTAATTTAAATCAATCATTATTATTTTTTAAAATTTTCAAATACTTCTACTAGGGGCCACGGCTGTAGTACAGCGGGAAGGATGTGTGCCTTGTATGCTGGTTGCTGAGCTGGAGTTTAATCTCTGGTACCTCTATGGTACCCTGAGCCCCACTGGAAGTGATCCCTGAACAGAGACAGAAGTAAGCCCCGAGCACCACCAGGTATGGCCCCAAAATGAATGAACAGAGAAAAGAACCCCATTACTGGGAGGGTTTTGCTTTACAGGGGAAGCACTTGCTTTACCCTGCGTGCAGAGTCAGGAGTAAGCCCCCCTCCAAAAAAAAAAAAAAAAATATATATATATATATATATATATATATGGAGGCCTGGGCTGGGGCGATAGCACAACGGTAGGGCATTTGCCTTGTGCACAGCCGGCCTGGACGAGCCGGGTTCTATTCCTCCGCCCCTCTCGAAGAGCCCGGCAAGCTACCAAAGAGTATCTCGCACAGCAAAGCCTGGCAAGCTCCTGTGACGTATTCAATATGCCAAACACAGTAACAAGTCTCACGATGGAGACGTTACTGGGCCCGCTTGAGCAAATCGATGAACAACAGGAGGCACCGTGACTGTGACCGTGAAATACAGTAAAGGTAAGGTAAGGTAAGGTAAGGTAAAGGCCCTCCCGTTGATCGT
The DNA here is from genome assembly GCF_029834395.1 of Sorex fumeus. NCBI lineage: Eukaryota > Metazoa > Chordata > Mammalia > Eulipotyphla > Soricidae > Sorex > Sorex fumeus. The sequence goes on along the minus strand of NW_026606182.1, from coordinate 274,754 downwards.
CGATTTGCTCGAGCAGGCCCAGTAACGTCTCCATTGGAGACTTTGTTGTTACTGTGTCTGGCATATCGAATACTCTCGGTAGCTTGCCGGGCTCTCCGAGAGGGGCGGAGGAATCGAACTCGGGTCGGCCATGTTGGCCGCTTGTAAGGTGAACGCCCTACCCGCTGTGCTATCGCTCCAGCCCAGGGTACAAAGGCATGGTTTTGCATCCCACTGGCGGTACCACGTACGTTCCCACGAGCACCACCAGGAGTCGGGAGCACAAAGTTCCTAAGCACTGCTGGGTGTGGTTCCCCCCCCCAAACAAAAATGAAGGAGCTGCTCTCTCCACGTGACAGGTAAAAAAGGACACGCAGGAGAACGAGAGTGGACCCAGAGCTTAGAAATGAGACGAGGTGCCGGAGCAACAGCACAGCTGATAGAGTGGTTTGCCTTGCACGTGGCTGACCCGGGTTCGATCCCTGGCATCTCATATGGTCCCCCGAGCACCGCCAGGAGGAATTCCTGAGTGCAAGAGCCAGGAGGAACCCCTGAGCATCACCGGCTGTGACCCAAAATAAAAACAGGAGCTCCGTAGAAAGGACCAGAGCCCCTGGCCCTCCGTGATACTCTGGAGCAGGCTGTGAATTTGCTGTGTGGCCTCTGGTTCACTGGTTCCCCTCTCTGAGCCTCCACGGTTGAACTATAGCATAATGCCCAGGGACAGGCCTATGTGGCCCCTCAACACCCAGGGTCCCCAGCCCCACTCAGCCCACTGACCTACAACTCAGCCCCACCTGCTGCCCCCACCGAGACCCCAGGCCACCTACCTTAAAGCCCCTGGGGCTGACTTGGCCCTTCTGGAAGTTCTTCATGAATTCCGCGTTCTCTGCCTGGACGTGCACCTCCTTGGTGGCCTCCTTCATGGCCTCCGACAGGTCCTGGCGCATGCTGGAGGGGACAGGGAGAGGAGGACAGCTATGAGCAGGGCTGTCCTCCTCTCTCAGGCTGTCCTCCGCCGAGCTGAAGGGGGTCTCGCCTTTTAGAAGCCTCGGGTGGAGGGAGAACTGAAGGGCTGGCACACGGGAGGCCAAGGTGGCACCCCTGACACCACAGTTCCCGGCTCCACTGAGCACTGAGCAGGGAGTCCTCTCCAGAGCACTGATTAGGGAGTCATTCCCAGAGCACTCGGTAGGGAGTTAGTCCCAATACTGCGAGATGTGGTCAAACAATCCCCACCCTGACCAAACAAGCAGTGGCTAGAAAGTCCGTGCCCAAGTTTGGGTGGCTGCCTGGAACGCGGTGAAGCCATAAGGCACCCTGAGCTCCGCCAGACGTGATCCCTAAGCACAGAGCCAGGGGTAACCCCTGAGCACAGCCAAGTGTGGCCCAAAAACCAAAACAAGGGGCCAGAAGATAGCACAGCACGGACGGCATTTGCCTTGCACACGGCCAACCTGGGTTCGATTCCCAGCATCCCATAGGGTCCCCTGAGCACCGCCAGGGGTGATTCCTGAGTGCAGAGCCAGGAGTCAGCCCTGCTGGTGTGGCCCAGAAAGGAAAACTAAACAGAAACGGAGGCTTCTTCAGGGTACTCTGCAGAGAAAACGCCCAGCACCCACATGGCCAGGTGGCCAGCGGTCTCGTCTCAGGGCATTGCCCTACCAAGGCTGCATGGTTAATAAAATGCTAATCCAGGGTCAGGGGGCCAGGGAGAGATGTGGGTGGAGGCGGAGTGGGGGGGAGGCAGGGGCACGGGGGCAGCGGTCAGCACAAGGGTCCAAGTTCCACACTGCTCCAGTGTAGCATCCTAATAGCTTTGATTGGCCTTTTAGTTGCTTCTTTTATTCTCCTATGGTTCAAATACAAACTTCAGGACCGCATGTAAGGAGATGCTTATTCAAAAAGTTTGGGTTTGGGTTTAAAAAGAAAGAACTCCCAGGGCTAGAGCAATAGCACAGCTGGCGTTTTGCCCCATATGTGGTAGACACGGGTTCGATTCCCAGCATCCTATACGCCCCGCCCCCCCCCCCCCCCCCCCCCAGCACCACCAGGAGTAATTCCTGAGTGCAGAGCCAGGAGGAACCCCTGTGCATCGCCGGCTGTGACCCAAAAAGCAAAAAACAAACAAACAAAAGCAAAAGAAAAAATAAGAACTCCTGACACCAGAGAGATAATACGGGGAAGGGGGGGCAATTGCCCTGCCTGCGGCTGACTCAGATTTAATCCCCGGCACCGGCTATGGTACGACACCAAGTTCCACCAAGAGCCAGCCCTGAGCACTGAGCCAGGAGTAAGCCCCCAGCATTGCGGAGGGCAGCCCCTTAACAAAAACAAACCAAAACTCCTGACCAGGGAAAGAGCATCGAAAAGACACCATGCAATGCCGGGAGTGACCCCTGCAATAGGCAGAGAGAAGCCCCCGAGGATGCCCCCCCAAATGACTAGGTAACTCCCGTTTATGCAGAGGAAAGGTCTTCCTTGGGAACCGGGTATGCACTTCCCTCAGACTACTGTTCCTTCTCTCCCACATCCCTTAAAAAAACATCATCCCCGGATTCCTAACTGCAGGCTCTCAGGGGGAGGAGGTGGACAAATCAAGGTTCAAAAGCCCAGCTTCGGTGCTACCCAGCCAGGTGGCCACCTGCCCACAGCCCCAAGGGGAGCCCTCATCTAGAAAGTGGGGTCTTGGGGTCCCCCATGCTGCCGGGAGTGGGGGCACCCCTAGCTAGAGGGGCAGACACGGTGGTTTCTGACAAAGCCCATTCAACACACACACACACACACACACACACACACACACACACACACACACAGTCTCTCTCTGTCTGTGTCTCTGTCTGTCTGTGTGTCTCTGTCTGTCTGTCTGTGTCTCTCTGTCTGTGTCTCTCTCTGTCTCTGTCTGTGTCTCTGTCTCTGTCTGTGTCTCTCTCTGTCTCTATCTGTGTCTCTCTCTGTCTCTGTCCGTGTGCCTCTCTCTGTGTGTCTCTCTCTGTGTCTCTCTCTGTCTGTCTGTGTCTCTGTCTGTCTGTGTCTCTGTCTGTGTCTGTGTGTGTGTATGTGTCTCTCTCTCTCTGTCTCTCTCTGTGTCTGTCTGTCTGTCTCTCCCTGTCTCTGTCTGTCTGTCTGTCTGTCTGCCTGTCTCTCTCTCTCTCTCTCTCTCTCTCTCTCTCTCTCTCTCTCTCTCATCTGGACTCTGAACGACCAGGGAATTCCAGGTTACGCTCAGCCCCTCCAAACTCAGTCCAAAGTCCAATACCAGATTCCCGACAGACAGAACAGTTGTTGGGAGGAGGGGGGCTTGCCTTGCACACAACTCTCCCGGATTCAATGCGTCAAACGGCAGCGGGTGCACACGCCCCCTGGTCCAATACCCAGGCCCGAGAGCCAGCTCAAAGGGGCTGACCTCAGGCTCTGAGTGGAGGAGGAGGTGGGGGTGCCTACATACTCCGTCCCAGCACCTAGGAGTCACGGGGCCCGCGGAGCTTAGAGCAGCTTCCCATCCCGGGGAAAACCACTAAGCCGACTCCCCAGATACACTACGGGAGTCCTAGAGCCAAAGAGTTTAAAAGCTCTTCGGGGCCGCAGCTGACCCGGGTCCGATCCCGGGCACTGGGATACTCCCGAGCCGCGCCAGACGCGATCCCCGAGCGCAGAACCAGGAGTCAGCCCTGAGCGCTTGGCTAGGTGTTGCCCCCCACACAAAAATAAGTTAGCCACTAAGGAGATCTCTGTCGCTGGCCACCCGCGCGGGGTTCCCCAAGAAGCATCTTCCCTCCCGGCACGCGCAGCGCCTGGCCGCCAAGCCCCGGAGCCGCCGGGCAGCTGCGCCCCGTCCGCGCCGTCGCTGCCCGGCTCTGCCCGCCCCTGCCCGCCCCCCTCGAGGGCCCGGCCGCTCCGCGCTTGCCTGTCGGACTGTGGGTGCTCCATGCTGCTGTGCGGGGTCTCGGGACGCTGGCCGCGGGGCTGTGCGCTCGGAGTCTGGACGCCGGGATGCGCGCTCGGTGCCTGGACGCGGGGATGCGCGCTCGAGACTGGGATGCTGGGATGCGCGCTCGGAGTCGGGATGCTGAGAGGCGCGCTCGGGATCGGGATGCTGAGAGGCGCGCTCGGAGTCGGGATGCTGAGAGGCGCGCTCGGAGCCTGGAAGCTGGCTACGGAGCTGGTCTGCTCGCTCGGGGCCGGGACGCCGACTGTGACCAGCGTTGACCGCGCGGTCCTTTTATTCCCCGCCCGCCGTCACGTGGCCGCGCCCCACAGCTGATCAGCACCCGGGGCCCGGGACGTTGCAACACCCGGGCCCCGCCCGCCGGCCCGCCCGCCGCGGGGGTGGACGGGGAGTGGTCACATGAGCTGGCAAAACAAAGCCATTTAGAACAGGACGTTTAAAAAAAAAAAAAAAAAAAAGAAAAAGTCGGGAAATCCGAGCCTCTGGGTGTATCCTCGGCTCAGCCCGGGAGGGACCAGCGCTCCCGGCAGATCGCGAAGGTTCCAGAAAAGTTGGAAGGAGAAAAGGGTGAAGGGGGTGATCGCAGGGCTGGAGGCTGGCGGAGGTCCTATCCCTCTGGCCCTGAAGTGATCATAAGCATCCCCCCACACACACACCGTGTGCTGCCAGCGGCTGTTCCCCAAGTTCAGCCCAGCCACTGTCCCTTCGGTTTTACAGAACGGAAAACAGGCTCAGGAGGGCCCAGGCTGGGTGCCCAGGGTGACAGATAAATCGGGAAACTCCGGGGTCCTTACAGATAATACAAGAGGCATAAGGAGCTTGCGTTGCAGGCAACTGACCCTGCTAGGAACTGCACTTGGGTACCCGTCCCCACTAGCAGTGACCTCTGAGCACAGAGCCAGGAGTAGTAGTTCCTGAGCACTCTGGGTGCGGCCCCCTCAAAAAAAAAAAAAGAAAAAAAGCCAGGAACTCTGACCCAGAACCGGGAACATTCCAAGCCTCCTTCAGCCTCCTCAGGCTCCCTCGTGCACTTGGTACACAACTCCACCAAGACGCTGATCAAACAGACCTGCCCCTCCATGTCTGAGTCAGCCGGAGCAGTGTCGCCAACATTCTCCTGCGGTATTAACTTAGTACGGAGCGATAATAGAGCAGGGAGGGCGTTTGCCTTGCTGGGTTCCATCCCATAGGGTCCCCCAAACACCGCCAGGAGTGCTTTCTGAGCGCAGAGCCAGAAGGAACCCCTGAGCATCTCCGGGCGTGACCCCAAAACGAACAAACGAACAAAAAGAATTACGTTCATTCTGCAGGAGGCAGGTGGACACAGCATAGAGGGCAGGACTGGGCAGGAAAAACTGGGCCAGGCCTCATCCTAGCCCACCCTCAACATTTGGGAGCACTCAGACCTCCAAATAAAAAGTGAGTCTGGGGGCTGGAGCGATAGCACAGCGGGGAGGGCGTTTGCCTTGCACGCAGCCAACATGGCCGACACAGGTTCGATTCTCAGCATCCCATATGGTCCCCCGAGCACCGCCAGGAGCAATTCCTGGGTGCATGAGCCAGGAGTAACTCCTGAGCATTGCCGGATGTGACCCAAAAAGCAAAAAAAAAAACAAACAAACAAAAAAAACTGAGTCTTATTACAAGGATGGCATTTGGAAATGGTGGTAGCAAGCACCTCTAGCTTTTATTTTATTTTTTTGCTTTTTGGGGTCACACCTGGAGATGCTCAGGGCTTACTCCTCGCCCTGCACTCAGGAATTACTCCTGGTGGTGTTCAGGGGACCACATGGGATGCCGGGGATAAAACCTGGATAGGTTGCTTGCAAGACAAATGCCCTCCCACTGTACTATCCCTTCCCCTTCGGCCCAGGTTTTGTGTTTTGGGGGGATTTCAGTTTTTTTTTTTCTCACACCCGGCGATGCTCAGGGCTTCCTCCTGTCTCTGCACTCAGAAATTTACCCCTACTGGTGCTCAGAGGACCATATGGGTGCTGGGGATCGAACCTGGGTTGGCTGTGTGCAAGGCAAACACCCAAGCTTTGTGTTTTTAACCCCCTAGAACCCTGCCCCTGCCTGGTAGATAGTAGATAATCAATAGAGACTGAACAATTGATTGAACGAATCCAGACCAACAGAAAGATCTTTTTCCAGGAGACCCAGTAATATTGCAAAGCTGTCAAGCAGGGCTGGAATCAGGTTGTAATTTGCGACCTCCGCCAGCTTTCACAATCACAATCACAACCATCCTGTTATTCGTCAATTGCCTCGAGCAGGCCCCAGTAACGTCTCCTTCGTCCTAGCCCTGAGATTTTTTAAAAAGTGCCATACTCAAGGCTCTTTTAGGGTTAGGAGAATGAGACCCATCGTTGTTACTGGTATTTGGCATATTGGGTGCGCCACGGGGAGTTTGCCAGACTCTGCCGTGTGGGCAGGTTACATTCTGCCAGTTTGTCCAAAGTAGGAATGAGATGATGTCGCGGGAGCCCCAAATGCGGCCGCGCGCTTCTGGGAGCTGGTTTTTATAGTCTCTGAGTCTTGGCCGTTGATGGGATTACACAGCGCCAGGGGGCCAGTTGGTGGGTGTGACCCCCGCCTACTGGAATTTGGAGGATCTGGGTGGAGGATGCTCAGCCCCGATCCGAGCAGGCTTGGAGATCTCAGCCCTGGGATCCGCGTGCTTTTGTTCCTCTGCCGGTACCTTCATGTGTGTGGAGAGTGGTCTCGGCATGGTGGTGGCTGGTTCTGGAGGTCTTCAGCTCCCGGAGCCCTGGTCGGGGCGGGGAGAAAAACTCAACCCGCTCCCCTCCAAGGGGCCCCGGCGAGGACAGCTAGGCGCCAGGGCAGGAGACTCTGCGCTGTTCTCTTCCGCCAGCTTTATTGAACACTTACTAAGTCCATGACCATATGTGTGGAACCTCAGTTAATACAGACAACAACCCTGTCCAGTCTGGTCATTAGGTCAGCCCTGAGACAGAGAAGTCAAAAATCATTTTTTCAAGTAACACAAAGTCAGGCCTTAGGAGATTGGGCTCATATGCCAGACCCCTAAGCTATCCCCCATCCCAGGGGCCAGTCTGTCCTCCCATGGGGTGGGGGAGAGTGAGTGTGTGAAGGCCTGAAGGTTTCCCATCTGCAGACTCCAATCCTGTTGATTTAGAGACCCCTGGGGTAAAGCTCATGGGGGTCCAACACCTTCTTGCCTAACACAGAGTGCACTGAGTCCCGAAAGGAGATCAGCACTTATCCGGGTTGATCCTTCAGTGACTTCCTGGCTGCCGGCCCTGACCTGCCCCCTTCCCCTGGAATCCAGGGCTGTAGCCCCAGACAACCCCAGGGCAGAGCAGGGGCAGGCAGGTTCTCTGCTCTGGGTGCAGGATGAGTGTGTTGGCCTCCCCCAGCTGACTCAGCCCTGCCCACTTCCCCTTCCCAGTCCTCCACTGCCGGGACAGTTTCATTGCTTTAAAAGAAAAAAAAATTATTCTCCTTCCTTTTTCTGTTTTTAATTGGGAAGGGGGGGGGTGTCAGAAGACTGGGACAGGTGTGGGGAGTCTATGATACATTCAAAATCACATCTGCAAATCGCATCTGCTATGAGTGTAGCACATGCCGGATTGGAGGTCTCACGCTGGGCTGCCCCTGGTCCCCCCTCCTGACACCTCTGTGCTATTCCTCCCCTCCCCCCCTACAATCAGCTGAATAACATCCCCCCCTCCCCAAGTGTGCATCCTCACATCAGCAAAACAGATTTTGCAGATGAGATTAAGTTAAGGCTCTTGCCTCAAATAAAAGGATCCTGGATAATCCTCAGGGTTGACTGCAATCCCCCCCCCCCCCAGGCCTTCCTGGAGGGGGCTGCAGGCTGGACTGACGGGTATTGCTGAGTACAGGCTGCCCATGGGGACTCCCAAAAGCAGGCAAGTTTCAGGACCCAAAGCAGAGCCTGCTCCGTGAACACCCTTAGAGGAATCTGATTTAGGACTTCTGACTTCCAGAAAGTCAACGTCAGGCCCATAGAGACAGTTACAGGGGTTATGGCACTTGTCTTGACCGTGACTGACCCTAACTCCATCCCCAGCACCACCTATGATCGTCCCAAGTTCCTCTAGGAGTGACTGCTGAGCACAGAGCCAGGAGCAAGTCCTGAATACCTCTGCGTATGCCCGCCAAAAAGACAAAACAAAACAAAACAAAACAAAAAAACTAAAGAAAAGTAAGAAACGTGTGAGTTTTTTGTTCATTTGTTTTTGTGCTTTTTGGGTCACACCCAGCGATGCACAGAGGTTACTCCTGGTTTATACACTCAGGAATTACTCCTGGTGGTGCTCAGGGGACCATATAGGATGATGGGAATCCGACCCAGGTCGGCCGCGTGCAAGGCAAACGCCCTACCCGCTGTGCTATCGCTCCAGCCCCCAAATGTGTGTTCTTTTAAGGCACGTTTGTGGTGTGGGGTTGGTTCTGAAGACCCCAGAAAAGAGATTCCCACCGTCCTCTGGCTTGTCCCCTTTATACCTGGGGCAAGTCCTCAGCTTAGGGGAACAAAAGGCATAGAAAGGGCCCCGGGAGTCCTCTCTCTTGCATGGTCCCCTGAGCACAGCCAGGAGTCGCCCCCAGCACAACTGGATATAGCCCAAACACCTTCCACTCCCCCACCAGAACAGAACAGCTCCATGGCAAGGCTCAAGCCTTGAATGTGCAAGGCCCTGCCCCCCAAATCCTGCAACAGCAGATACGACCCCCCAAGAAACCCAAAGACAAAAAATAAATTTAAAAGGTGAGGGTGAAACCCAGGATCTGTGTATATTTCACGGGTGTATTTATTCTATTTATTCGGGGGGGGGGCTGGAGCAATAGCACAGTGGTAGGGCGTTTGCTCTGCACGTTTGCTCTGAATGTGGCTAACCCGGGTTCGATTCTTCCATCTCGGAGAGCCCGGCAAGCTACTGAGAGTATCCTGCCGGCATAATAGAGCCTGGCAAGCTCCCCGTGCCAAAAACAGTAACAACAAGTTTCACAACGAAGACGTTAACTGGTGCCCGCTCGAGTAAATCAATTAACGACGAACGGGAGGGCAGTGCTTGGACAGTGCTTAGATTTATTCTGAGTGTGGATGGTCCTCAGAGTTTCACATGCACAAAACAAACCCTTTTTTTTCCCTCTCTCTCTCTCTCTCTCTCTCTCTCTCTCTCTCTCTCTCTCTCTCTCTCTCTCTCTCTCTGAGCTTCATCCCTGGCTCCAGGCAAAGGCAGAAACATCCAGAATTTCCAGCATAAAAATTGACAAGCAGATTGCATTCATCTGGGGAACATAAAGCAACAAAACGGGAGACTAACACCCAGGAATGGCTGAGATTAGTACCAGGAATTTTGCTCCATGACTTGAAGGCCAGCCACACGTGCTAGGTGAAAAGGAAGCTCAGAAAGAGAAGAGAGCACCAAATAAAGGGTGTTGTGAGGCCCCTCACTCAATGCCTCTCTTGCGAAACACAGTACCCAAAAGAAGAGAGAGAGAACAAGGGGGAATGCCCTGCCACAGAGGCAGGGCGAGATGGGGGGGGGCGGGGGGGAGGGTTGCTGGGGGGGGAGGGATGCTGGGACCCGTGGTGGTGGACGATGGGCACTGGTGGAGGGATGGGTACTTGATCATTATATAACTGAAACCCAAGCACAAAAATTTATAAGTCTATAACTGTACCTCATGGTGTTTCACTAATAAAATAATAAAAATAAAAAAATAAAAAAATAAAAAAATAAAAATTGACATGCAAAAAGAGTCGAGTCCAAAAAGATGAGGCCCAAGTTTTTCGTGTCAGCAACCAGGAAGACTGGGATCTTACCCATTTTATTTCCCCACTCCTTTTAGAGAAAACTCTGATTTTTCTGATGGAGGGACCAGGGCTTTGCAAAAAGCTACATAAAGCTACATAAAGATCAACCCAAACCGAGGATTCTGCCTTCGGCTAGAAATTTCGCTTACCCCAGCCTTGGCGACCTTCCACCAACCTCCCAGGGGGAGGCAGCGGATGTGACTTTTGACTCAGCAAAATCCTGCTCCCCTTCGGCCCCCTTCCCCACCATGACACAGCAGAAAAGCAGCTGCTGGCCTGGAAAGGGGAAATCACGACTCAGCACTGTTCTGCTCAGCCGCCTGGAACCCTTGACCAGGGCTGCTGGGAAGGGCCTCGCGCTGGTTCTAGCAGAAAAATAGTCCCGGGGCTGGCAGGGCAGTACTGTGGGGAGGGCGTTTCCCTTGCACATGCGCGGCTGGTCTGGGTTCCATCCCTGCATCCAACAGGGTCCCCTGAGCTCCGCCAGGAGTAATTCCTGAGTGCAAAGGCAGGAGGAACCCCTGAGCATGGCAGGGTGTGACCCAAATAGCAGGGGTGAGGGGAAAGGAACAAGAAAAATATAGTCCAGGCTGTCACTGTGGGCCGGGTTGGGGGGCCGCAAGGAGATACAGAAGTCCTTATGCTGGGGGCGTCTTAGGGTCCTGACTGCACCCACCAAAGAAGACATGCCTTGGGGCTGGAGCAATAGCACAGCGGGTAGGGCGTTTGCCTTGCACGCGGCTGACCCGGGTTCGATTCCCAGCATCCCATATGGTCCCCTGAGCACTGCCAGGAGTAATTCCTGAGTGAATGAGCCAAGAGTAGCTCCTGTGCATCGCTGGGTGTGACCCAAAAACCAAAAAAAAGAAGACATGCCTTTGGCTCTGCTGATAGGATTGTACCAGGAGTGATCCCCCCACCCCCACCCCACAAAGCCTGAACTTCCTCAGCCCTCAAGCCCAGCTCAGAAATGTACTTTCGGGGGACCAGAACGTCAGTACAGTGGGTAAGAAGTTCGCCTTGCACGCGTCTAATTGCTGTAACCCATACGGTTCCTGATGCCCACCTGGAGTGATCCTTGGAGCACAGAGCCAGGAGTCAGCCCTGAGCCCTGTTGGGTGTTACCCAGCAACAAAAACTAAAAGAAGCGCTGGAGTGATAGTACAGCGGGTGGGGCGTTTGCCTTGCACGCCGCCAACCTGGGTTCGATCCCCAGCATCCCTTATGGTCCCCCAAGCAATGCCAGGAGTGATTTCTGAGTGCAGAGCTAGGAGTAACCCCTGTGCATCTCCAGGTGTGATCCCAAAACAAAAACAAAATCAAACAAACAAAAATGCCCTTTTCGGAAGCTTCCTGAATGCCTTTACATACACCCCCCCCCCCTTTTTTTTTGTGACGGTGTGTGGGGAGCACATCCAACAGTGCTCAGGAATCATTGCAGCCAGAGCTGAGGACAATATGCAGTGCCAGGCGGCCTGGATTGGCCACACGCAAGGCAAGTGCCTTACTACTGCACTATCTTTTTGGCCCCATCTTTTATTTTTGTTCTAGGGTGTAATTTTGTTTGTTGGTTTGGGCCTCTCCCAGTTCACTGTTATTTTTTCGGGGGGAGAGAGGTTCACTCCTGGCTTGCTTGGAAATCTGGGTCTGGAGATGGAAGCCCAGGTCTCCTACATCCTAAACAGCATGCAATCTCTTGGAACCCAAGGGCACTGTTCTTTATTCAGACACTGTAGACCTTTCACTTCCGGTTCACTTCACTCAGGAGTTTCCCATTCCTGCTTTCTCCCGTGGCTATGAGCGGATACACTTTATTTTGCGCCTGTTTATTTCTCTGTCCTTTGTTTAAGTAACTTTCTTCCCCAGGCAAATTGCCTAGGAAGAGAGAAAAGAAAAACGTTTTTCTCCTCCACATGGAAGAACAGTTTGACAACGTTTAAAGCTAAACATCCACCTACCTACCACACAAGCCAGCCGTTCTGCACCTGGGTCTATTTACCTAGGTAAATACCAAATCAAAGCATCTGTCTCTCCAGAGACTCATATACCACCGCTCCCTGGGGCTCTTGTCCTGAGTCTGGGAACTTAGAAACAACTTAGGACAGTGGGGGAGGGGGGCTTGCTTTGCACATAGCCCACCCGGATTTAATCACCGGCAGTCCACAGAGACCCCTGAGCCCACCAGGAGTGATTTTTGAGTTTCTTTCTTTCTTTTCTTTCTTTCTTTTTTTTTTTTTTTTTTTGCTTTTTGGGGTCACACTTGGACATGAACAGGGATTACTTCTGGCAGTGCTCAGGGGACCCTATGGGATGCTGGGAATCGAACCCGGGTCGGCCGCGTGCAAGGCAAATGCCCTCCCTGCTGTGCTATTTCTCCAGCCTCAGGAGTGACTTCTGAATCCAGAGCCAGGAGCATCACTGGGTGTGACCCCAAACCAAAAAGCCCCAGCATTTAAACAAGCACACATCCTATTTTTCAAATCATGAAAATAAAGCAATGAGGCTTAGCATGTATGGGGAGGGAGGACATTAAAAAAAATAAAAGGCCTGGAGCGATAGCACAGCGGGTAGGGCAATTGCCTTGCACGTGGCCGACCAGGGTTCGATTCCCAGCATCCCATAGGGTCCCCCCAGCACCGCCCGGAGGAATTCCTGAGTGCAGAGCCAGGAGGAACCCCTGAGCATCGCTGGGTGTGACCCAAAAAGCAAAAATACATAAAATAAAACCAATGTTCTTAATTTACTTTTCTGTTCTCAGAGGACCACGCGGCATCCCAAGCACTGCTAGTTGTCACTGTTGACCTGAGCTTGGAGTATCCCCTGAGTATCACAGCATGTGGCCCCCAAACCAAATAAAACATCCACATGCCAAAAGGCCACATCTTGGACCAGCAGGTAGGACACTTGCCTTGCTCCAGTTAAATCTTTGGCACCCCATATGGTCCCCCAAATGTTGCCAGGAGTTAATCCTGAGTGCAGAGCCAGAAGTAACCACTGAGCACGGCTGGATGTGGCTCAAAACCAAAAAGAAAAAGAAAAAGAAAGGGTCCAGGACTTTGATTCAGCTCCAGCAAGGCACTTGGAGGCTGTGTAGAGGGTGAACTTAGTAACAGTGAACTTCAAGCCGAAGAACTGCATTGAGTCCAGAGCTCGGTACCGGGGCCCTTGTGCACTACCCTTCCCAACCCCCATTTCCTCATTGAACAATGGACAAAAGAGGGAACTGAGGAAGGAGGAACCCAGTTCTGGGCATCTGCAGGGCGGGGGAGGAAGGGTTCCATTGAATTTCACACACAGGCCGCTCAGAGCTCGCTCTCTGGAAGCTCCAAGCACAGCTGCTGTGCGCGTGTGTGCGTGTGCGTGTGTGTTTGTGTGTGTGCGTGCCTGTGTGTGTGAGGTATCTGGAGGATTGGGGGGCTGCAGGATGGGAGTGGGTCACTCTGGCTCTCACTCTGAAGTTTGCATTGTCAGCTCTGGGCTGATGGGAAGGAAGTGGGGTGGGGGGGTGCGGCGGGGAGCAGGGAGGCGGAGGGAGGGAGGGAGGATGGGTGCTGGGTGCGCAGGGAGGAAGGAAAGACTGGCTGGCTTTGTTCGGACCCAGAGGGACAGTCCTCCTCCCCAGACAGCTGGCCAGGGAGGAACCGTGACTCATCAGGAATCCAGGCGGCAGGAGCCGTGACTCAGAGGAAAGCGGCCCGGGACCTTGACTCTGCAAAAAAAAAAAAAAACCAACCAAACAAAAAAAACCCTGCCAGGAAGGGGAGGGAGGGGGCGCAGGGGTGGAGGATCGTGACTCAGCGAAATTCTGCCCGGGACCGTGACTCAGCAAAAAAACTGCAGCGGGGTGGGGGCAGGGGTGGAGGATCGTGACTCAGCGAAAAGCGGCCCAAACCGTGAATCTGCAAAACACTGGGGGGGTGGGGGGGAGGGACCGTGACTCAGCGAAAAGCGGCACTGCACCTTGACGCAGCAAAAGCTGGTTCTGCGGGATGGGGAGGGTGCTGCTCTCTCTGTGGGCTCTGCCTCCCCGGGTCCCAGGCAGGACAGCAATCTTGGGGTGCCTTGCTGGACTTGGGAAGTATTAGGAAGTCAATCAGGTCGGGTTCGACTCCCAGCATCCCATAAGGTCCCCTGAGCACGGCCAGGAGTAAGTCCTGAGTGAAGAGCCAGGAGGAACCCCTGTGAATTGCCTGGTGTGACCCAAAAAGAAAAAAAAAAAAAAGTCAATCAGGAAAAAAAAAGTCAATCAGAAATGGGAGGGGTGGGGCTGGAGCGATAGCATAGCGGGTAGGGCGTTTGCCTTGCACATGGCCGACCGGGGTTTGATTCCCAGCATCTCATTAGGGTCCCAGGAGCACCGCCAGGAGGAATTTTTTTTTTTTAAATTTTTATTAGTGAAACACCATGAGGTACAGTTGTAGACTTATAAATTTTTGTGCTTGGGTTTCAATTATACAATGATTGAGTACCCATCCCTCTACCAGTGCCCATTCCCCACCTCCAATGCTCCCAGCATCCCTCCCCCCCCATCCCCCCATCCCCCCTTGCCTCCGTGGCAGGGCATTCCGTTTTGTTCTCTCTCTCCTTTTGGGTGTTGTGGTTTGCAAAAGAGGCAATGGGTGGCAATCATGTGTGGTCTATAGTCTACTCTCAGCATGCTTCTCCCATCCTGGCAGGATCCTCCCAACACTCCCTTCTCTATCTCCGCTAGGAGAATTCTTGAGTGCAGAGCCAGGAGTAGCCCCTGTGCATCGCCGGGTGTGACCCAAAAAGAAAAAGAAAAAGAAAAGGGAGGGTTGGGGACTCAGATCGCTAGTACAGTGGGGAAGGCATTTGCCTTGCAGTGGTGGACCCGGGTTTCATCCCTGGCATCTCTTAGGGTCCCCCCAAGCACCTCTAAGAGTAATTCCTGAGTGCAGAGCCAGGAGTAACCCCTGAACATTGCGGGGTGTTATACAAAAAGCCAAAACAGAAAGAAAGAAAGAAAGAAAGAAAGAAAGAAAGAAAGAAAGGAGAAAGGGAGGGAGGGAGGGATGAGGAAGGGAGGAAGGGAGGGAGGGAGGGAGGAAGGAAGGAAGGAAGGAGGGAAGGAAGGAAGGAAGGAAGGAAGGAAGAAAGGAAAGAAAGGGAGGGAGGGAGGATGGGGAGATTTCCTTTTCCCTGTTTTGGTGAGCTTGTTAGGCCCCTGTTTCTCCATCTTTACTTTTTTAATGTTTGTTTTGGGCCACAGCTGCCGATGCTCAGGGCTTACTCCTGGTAGTGCTCAAGGGATCATTTAGGATGCCAGGGATTGGATCTGGGTTGACCGCATGCAAGACAAACACCTTGCCCGCTGTACTATGGCTCCAGCCCCTTTCCATCTTTAAAAGAAGAAGACTCCCCCCTCCCCTTCAGGACACTCCTTAAGGTCTGTTCGGTGCGGGTGCCACGAATAAACAGGCCCATTTCCCCACCTAGCAGGGAAGGAGCCCTGCCTTCTTCACGACTTCAAGACTTGAAGTCCAGCTTCAGGCCTCCTGGGTGCTATTGTTTTAAGTCAGGGCAATGATTAAACACCCACATATTTGCTGTCTGCCTGTGGGTAGCAGTGCTCTGCTTAGGGTCAAATAGTTTCATGTTTCAAGACAAACACCCCTGCATGCGCGTGTGGGCGCGCACTCTCTCTCTCTCTCTCTCTCTCTCTCTCTCTCTCTCTCTCTCTCTCTCTCTCTCACACACACACACACACACACACACACACATGCATGCCAGAGAGAGATAGTGTAGAGGGGTAGGCACTTGCTCGCACGCAGCAGGCCTAGTTTTTTTTTTTTGTTTCCCCTCACTTTTTGGGTCGCACCCGGTGATGCTCAGGGGTTAAGTCCTGACTCTGCACTCAGGAATTACTCCTGGGGGTGCTCAGGAGACCCTATGGGGTGCCGGGAATCGAACCCAGGTGGGTCACACACAAAGCAAATGCCCTAGCTGCTGTACTATAGTTCCGGCACCCTGGCCTAGGTTTGGTCCTCAGCACCACCTTTGGTCTCCCGAGGACCACCAGGAGGGATCCCAGAGCACAGAGCCAGGAGTAAGTCCTGAGCACTGCTGGGCAGGACCCCAAACTAAAGCAGACAAAAAAGACAAGAGTCCCACGGATGAAAAACCGAGGCCGGTGAGAAATCCCAGCACTGCTGGGGGGCAGGGGGCGTGATTTGGGCCTTTGCTGGTGGTCTTCATGGCCCACCACCTGTGGTGTTTGAGGGACTGGTGGGGAGGGGTGGCAATCATGCAATGCCAGGGATTAAACTGGGCCTCCCACAGGTAAATCAAACTGGTCCTTTGGGTTATCTCCCCAGCCCCAAACCATGGCATTTTAAATTATTTATTTATTTGTCGGCCGCGCGACACATCATAAGACACATCATAAGACACTAAATACCCATCTTCTGGAATTGTCGTACCATATTTGATAGGGTTCAAATATGGTAACACCTACAAGGGTGATTAGAGGCCACCCCAAAAGCCTCTATACCTCTCGGAAAGACTGGCAAGCTACCGAGAGTATTCCGCCCGCACGGAAGAGCCTGGCAAGCTATCCGCTGTGTATTCGATATGCCAAAACCAGTAACTACAACTGGTCTCATTCACCTGACCCTGAAGGCTTCACCGACATGGCAGCACTGAGAAGGATGAGAAAGGAGAGGCCGACAAAATCTCAAGGCCGACCTAGGCTGCCACAACGAAGGAAGACAAAAATGATCGTCTGTACTTTCAATGCACGTACGCTAGCATCAGATGCATCCATCGAGGACCTGATGGTACAAGCGCGAATGATCAAGTATGACATCATTGGTCTGACCGAGACAAGAAGGCACGAATCTCACCATGCTGTTTTTGACACCGGAGAAGAATTGTTCCTCGGAACATGCGATAAAAGAGGTGTTGGAGGCGTCGGTGTCCTTGTCAACACAAACTTGGCCAAGAGCATTGATTCATTCGAATGCCTAACAACCTGAATCGGACGTTTACATTTGAATAGATGTGGCTCACTGCCTGCAGTTTCTATCTTCGTTGTCTACGCACCAACATCTCATTATGATGAAAGAGAAATTGAGAAGTTCTACATGGAGCTAGAGAAGTTCTATAAAGAAGACCACACCTTCTACAAGATCATTGTGGGTGATTTTAATGCCAAGATAGGACCGAGAAGATCAGCTGAAGAACTTCACATCGGAACCCATGGCCTAGAATGGAACGAACAGGGTGAGAGACTGTCAGAGTTCATCATGTCGACCAAGACCATCCATGGTAACTCACAGTTCCAGAAGGCAGAATCTAAACGATGGACATGGGAGTCTCCCGGTGGACGATTCCACAACGAAATAGACCACATCATATTCAATCGACGGTTTTGCCTGACTGATGTCGCTGTTGTCCCAAAATTTCGAACGGGATCGGACCACCGTCTCCTTCGTGTAAAATTCTACTACACAGAGCGGGGAGAATGGGCTGCAAAGTTCAAAAAAAGAACTCCCAGAACGACCACCAACTGGGAACTCTTTGGTACTATTGCGGCAACATGGGAAGATGCCATTGTTGACAACATTGACGAGGAATACGATCGACTGGTTCAGCACCTCCATGAATGTGCGAGGAACGCCAAGAGAGAGATAGCCACAAAAAGTCGCCTATCTTCGAAAACTCTTGAGCTAATTCGCCAGCGTGGTTTGGCGCATGCCTCAGGCAACCGCAAGCTAACGTCCGAGCTTGCAAAGCAGTGCAGAGATGCGATCAAGGAAGACCTCAAAGAGAGAAGAGCAGAAGTACTGGTAGATGCGGCAGAAGCCGGGAAAAGTATTCGTAAGGCCCGCCTGTCCTTCGCCAACTATAAGAGCAAGATGACTGCCCTCCGACGTCCTGATGGATCCATCACATCCTCCAGAACGGCAATGGAGAAGATTATCCATGACTTCTACTCAAATCTCTTCGATAGCCATGTCCACTTGCCAACATACCAAATTCCACAGGATGGGTATGTCGTTCCTAACGTTCTCCCTTCCGAAATCCGACACGCCATTTCGTTGGTAAAGAAGCAAACAGCACCCGGCCCAGACAAGGTCAGACCTGAACACCTGAAGAACCTGCCGTCAGTACTCATCAATACACTGGCTCGGCTCTTCACTCGCTACCTGTCTGAATGCAAGGTTCCGTCCCAATGGAAAACCAGCAGGACCGTACTACTGTTCAAGAAGGGAGACATCCATGACATTGGCAACTATCGCCCGATCTGCCTATTGTCTGTCATCTACAAGCTGTTCACTCGAGTCATCCTGAATAGGATTGGCAGAACACTAGATGAAGGACAACCATGCGAGCAAGCAGGGTTCCGCAAAGGATTCAGCACCATCGACCATATCCACACGGTAACCAAGCTCATTGAGGTTTCTCGGGAGTTCAAGATGCCGCTCTGCTTAACGTTCATTGATTTAAAGAAGGCCTTTGATTCTGTTGAGACGGAAGCGGTCATTGAAGCCCTAGTCAATCAGGGCATTCAAGCCCAATACATCAGGATCCTCCGTGAGCTGTATTGCGGATTCACTACCAGGATCTCACCATTCTACAAAGAAGTGATCGTTGATGTCAAGAGAGGGGTGCGGCAGGGTGATACCATTTCACCGAAACTCTTCAGTGCCACCCTCGAGAACATCATGCGACGACTGGAATGGGAAGGAATGGGAGTGAAGATAGATGGTCGGCAACTACACCACCTCCGCTTTGCTGATGACGTTGTTTTAATAACACCAAACATCAGCCAAGCGGCACAAATGCTGGCCGACTTTGACCGTGAGTGTGGAAAGGTAGGACTACAGCTGAATCTTACGAAGACAATGTTTATGAGAAACAGCCTTGTTCCTGACGCCCCATTCGCTCTCAATGGAACGACCATCTCCGAATGCAACAGCTATGTGTACCTAGGTCGAGAGGTCAACATGAGAAATGACCTGGCACCCGAGCTGCGCAGGAGGAAGAGAGCGGCTTGGAACGCCTTCAAGAACGTCGAAGAAATAGCTAAGAGGACGAAGAACCTCCGGCTCCGGGCACATCTCTTTGATTCCACTGTTCTTCCTGCATTAACATATGCCTCAGAGACCTGGGCCCTACGCAAACAAGATGAGAACGCCATTCAGGTCTCCCAAAGAAGAATAGAAAGAGCTATGCTTGGAATAACACGTTTCACTCAAATGAGAGAACGAATCCAGAGTTCTGACATCCGTCGACGATCAAGGATCAGGGACGCTGTCTCATATGCCAAGGTGTCGAAAATCAGATGGGCTGGTCACGTAATGAGATTTAAAGACGACCGTTGGACTAGAGCTGTTACTGATTGGATTCCACGGGATGTCAAGAGACCGCGTGGCCGCCCACCTACCAGATGGTCAGACTTCTTTGTCAAGATCATGAACGATCGGTTTGAGGCCCTCCATGTTCCCGGAGCGAAGAGATGCCATTGGGCTACACTAGCACGCGACAGGGACAAATGGAGACGTTACTGGCGCCCGCTCGAGCAAATCGACGACTAACGGGAAGTTAAGTGATTAAGTGATTTATTTGTCTATTTTCTGGTCATACCCTATGATGCTCAGGAGTTACTCCTGGCTCTGTGCTCAGGGATCACACCTGATGGTGCTCATGGAAGGCAATGGTCTGGCCCACTGGGCTATGGCTCCAGCCCCAGGGCATTTTTTTTTTTTCTTTTTGGGTCACCCCCAGCGATGCACAGGACTTACTCCTGGTTCACTCAGGAATTACTTCTGGCGGTGCTCGGGGGACCATATGGGATGCTGGGAATCGAACCTAGGTCAGCTGCGTGCAAGGGTAACGCCCTACCCACTGTGCTATTGCTCCAGCACACACCCCCCCCCACCCAGGGCGTTTCTTAAAAAAGAGAGATTCACAGCTCTCTTCTTGGCGCGGTGCTACTTGGTAACAAGGTAAAGAAATCGGACCCAACCACTAGGACAGTGAGTGTTGGAAACGATTATTCTGGACAGAAACTGAGTGACGGAAGGAGGGAAAGGGATATACGTGATAACCTGTTGGTACTTGTAAACCATAATGCCCTAAAGGAGAGAGGGAGAGAGAGACAGAGACAGAGACAGAGACAGAGAGACAGAGACAGAGATGCAGAGAGACAGAGACAGAGAGGAGAGAGACAGACAGAGAGACTCACTATATTGCAAACCATAATGCCCCAAAAGTGGAGAGTATGGGAGAATGGGAGAAATTGTTTGTCATAGAGGCAGGAGGAGGGTTGGGATGGCGGGGTGGGAGGATGGAGATACTGGGGACATTGGTGGTGGAGAATGTGCACTGGTGGAGGGATGGGTGTTCGGTCATTGTATCACTGAAACTCAAACATGAAAGTTTGTAACTGTATCTCACGGTAGCACTGTAGCACTGTCCTCCATCAATTTGCTCTAGCAGACCCAGTAACATCTCCATTGTGAGACTTGTCGTTACTGTGTTTGGCATATCGAATACGTCACGGGGAGCTTGCCAGGCTTTGCCGTGTGGGCGAGATACTCTTGGTAGCTTGCCAGGCTCTCCGAGAGGGGCGGAGGAATCGAACCCAGCTCGGTCGGCCTGGCTGGCTGCGCGCGCAAGACAAACGCCCTACCGCTATGCTATCTCACGGGTGATTCAATGAAGAGAGAGAGAGAGAGAGAGAGAGAGAGAGAGAGAGAGAGAGAGAGAGAGAGAGGAAAAGTGCTTGCTGTAGAGGCAGACTGGGGCTGAGGGGGTAGCTGGGGACATTGGTGGTGGGAAATATACACTGGTGAAGGGACCAGTGTTAGAATTGTATGACTGAAACCTCATCAGGAACAACTTTGTAACTGTGTATCTCACCCTGATTTAATAAAAAAACATTTTTTTTTAAAAAAATCTGGGGGCTGGAGTGATAGCACAATGGGTAGGGCGTTTGCCTTGCACACGGTGACCCGGGTTCGATTCCCAGCATCCCATATGGTCCCCCGAGTACCTCCAGGAGTAATTCCTGAGTGCATGAGCCAGGAGGAACCCTTGTGCATTGCCAGGTGTGACCCAAAAAGCAAAAAAAAAAAAAAATCTGAATCCAGATCTGTGCCAGTAAAATCTGTCATACTGTTCCTGGGTTCGAGCCCTCCCTTTGCTCACCCAATAAATGTTTCTTTGGCAGGAGCCGGGGAGCTAGGATGAATGCATGTGCTTTGCACGTTGCATGTGGGGTGTTGGGGTGGGGCTCAGTGCCCACCTGGCACATCATGGTCACCCACACAACCACAGGAGCTATGCCCTGGGCCGCATGCCTGTGTATGGAGAAGAAGGTTCCAGTAACTCTCCAGGGCCCTTCCTTCCCAGGGGAGCCCATGATGGATGAGTGAGAGCTTTACCGGCACGTGGAGGGGGCTGGACTCATGTCCTTCAAGTGACTATCTCGTCTGCATTGTCACCAGCTTGTTTTTGTGACAATTGTTGTTGGCTTTTTTTTTTTGGGTTTTTGTTTTAGTGTTTTGTTTTTTTTCCTTTTTGGGACATACCCAGTGATGCTCAGGGGTTCCTCCTGGCTCTGCACTCAGGAATTACTCCTGGTGGTGGTCGGGGCACCATATGGGATGCTGGGAATCGAACCCAGGTCAGACGCGTGCAAGGCAAAAGCCCTCCCCACTGTGTTATCGCTCCAGCCCTGGTCCCCTAAACTTTTGCCCTAACTTTCACCAGCCCTTTAATCACGGCCCCTCTTTTTACTTTTTTGACTTTTTGGGTCACAGCTGCGGGTGCTCAGGGGGTTACTCCTGGCTCTGCACTCAGGAATTACTTCTGGTAGTGTCAGAGGACTATATGGGGTGCTCGGGATCGAACCTGGGTTGGCCGCATGCAAGGCAAATGCCCTCCCCACTGTGCTATCACTCCGGCCTCAAGGGCCTTCTTTTTTTTTTTTTCTTTTTGGGTCACACCCAGCGATGCTCAGGGGTTATTCCTGGCTCTGCACTCAGGAATTGCTCCTGGTGGTGCTTGGGGGACCATATGGGATGCCGGGGATTGAACCCAGGTTGGCCGCGTACAAGGCAAACACCCTACCCGCTGTGCTATCACTCCGGCCCAGGGCCTTCTTTCTTACAGTGACTTTTCCAACATGCATGTCTGTCCACCCATCAGAATGTCTAGCCTTGCATGTGGCTGACCTGAGTTCGATCTCTGTATAATCTCCTGAGCACAGAGCCAGGAGTAAGCCCTGAGCACAGCCAGGTGTGGCTCCCCCATAGCAATTTAAAAATACCAAGATAGGGCATGGAGTGATAGTACAGTGTCTAAGGCGTTTGCCTTACACACAGCCAACCTGGGTTCGATCCCCGGCATCCCATATTGTCCCCTGAGCACCGCCAGGAGTGATTCCTGAGTTGCAGAACCAGGAGCAAACCCTGAGCATCGCCAGGTGTGACCCAAAAGCAAAAACAGAAACAAAACATACCAAGACTGAGGGACCTCAGGGGACCAGCCCATAGAGCAATTTATTGTTTATTCTGGCGCCCACTGATCTGAAACCAGTTTTTCCTAAAAAACCTCTCCCTGGGGGCTGGAGCCATAGCACAGCGAGTAGCTCGTTTGCCTTGCACGCGGCTGACCCGGGTTTGATTCTCAGCTTCCCATAGGGTCCCCCGAGCACTGCCAGGAGTAATTCCTGAGTGCAGAGCCAGGAGGAACCCCTGTGCATCGCCGGGTGTGACCCAAAAAGCGAAAAAAAAAAAAAAAACAACCAAACATGACAATCACGGTCATGATCATCCTGTTGTTTGTTGACTGCCTCGAGCAGGCACCAGTAACGTCTCCTTCACCCTAGCCCTGAGATTTTAAAAAGTGCCATATTCAAGGCTCTTTCATCAGGGTTAGGAGAATGAGACCCATCATTGTTACTGGTCTTTGGCATATTGGGTACACCATGGGGAGTTTGCCAGAATCTGCCGTGTGGGCAGGCTACATTCGGTATCCTGCCAGGTTGTCCAAAGTAAGAATGAGATAATAAGATGTCCCAGCTTCCAGGAGCTGGGTTTTATAGTCTCTGGGTCTTGGCCGTTGATGGGATTACAAATCGGGGGTGGCGGTGGCAGTTGGCAGTTGGTGGGTGTGGCCCCTGCCTACTGGAAAATCACAACCATCCTGTTATTCGTTGATTGCCTCGAGCAGGCCCCAGTAACATCTCCTTCGTCCTAACCCTGAGATTTTTTAAAGTGCCATAACAAAAAAACCACAAAAACAAAAGAAAACCTCTCCCTGGCCAAAGAGCTAGGACAGCAGGTAGGGAGCTTGCCTTGCACAGGGCTGGCCTGGGGTTAATCCCAGGACCCCAAAGGGCCCCTTGAGTCCTACCAGGAGTGATCCCTGAGCACAGAGCCAGGAGTCAGCCCAGCCTCCTGCCCCTGAAGCCACCACTTATAACTCAGTGACCTCGTTCCCCTTCTCCCCTCTCCACTCCTACCCTGAAACGACTCAGTGCTGCTAAAACTCTTTTCCATGTGCCATTGTCTCTACGGACTGGCCTTTACAGGTCAGTGGAAACTCACCTTCCTGATTCCACAGGAAATGAATCAGGCTTCAGTTTTTGGGCTGTGTGAGAGTTGGGGCCCCTCATGCCTGCTCTGTTCATGGAACAAACGGATTTCTTAGAAAAACAGAACAGAACGACAGATCCCAGGCACGGAGAAGCGTGTCACCAGCCTGATCACACGGCCGGTGCCCACCTGAGGCTCAGGCCCAGCTCTGGGACACTTGCTAGGCGCGATGCCAGTACACTCCCGCGGGGATGCCCCAGTCAGGGAAAGGCCCTGTGAACAACACTGGCAGAGGGAAAAGGAGGCAGGGCCAAGAGCAATAGCAGGAAACAGCTTTAAAAATAGGATTTTGGGGGCTGGAGCAATAGCACAGCAGGTAGGGCGTTTGCCTTGCACGCGGCCAACCCAGGTTCGATTCCTGGCATCCCATATGGTCCCCTGAGCACTGCCATGGGTGATTCCTGAGCGCAGAGCCAGGAGTAACCCCTGTGCATCGCCGGGTGTGACCCAAAGAGAAAAAAAAAATAGGACTTTGGTGGGGATATGGTGTCGCCAGCAGGTCAATCTGTACCTGTGAGGCGAGTGCATCAGCAGCCTGATGGCGCCTTCAGACTTCCAGATACCCCCAAATTGCTACTGTGCCTTTGGCCAGACCCCAAAAACTAGGGGCAAAGTTTACCCAGAAAGTAAACGGCCAAAAGTTAAGTATGCGGGAGACACACCCACAAACCACCTCCGGCTCAGCTATATAATTGGAGGCATGGCCTCTCTGGTTCCTGATTGAATTGCTTAATGGCCATGATCCCAGAGGCTCAGAAAAGAATCTCGGAACCCAAAGGCTTTGGGCAGAAATGCATCCTGTTCCTGCAGTAGGTTACTGGCGCTGGGCCACTCCAGGTGGGAATAGGTTTTGTGCCTTGGCCTGTTCCCCCTGGCGGCCCAGTGACGGCCATCCTCCAGAAGCCACAGGATAGCCAGGTTTGGGCTTGCAGTGATGAGACATGCGGAGCCTCACCAGATGGGGGTGGAACT
Source organism: Sorex fumeus (assembly GCF_029834395.1). Classification (NCBI taxonomy): domain Eukaryota; kingdom Metazoa; phylum Chordata; class Mammalia; order Eulipotyphla; family Soricidae; genus Sorex; species Sorex fumeus. The sequence continues at coordinate 250,396 of NW_026606182.1, read as the reverse complement.
GGCCCTTTCCTCCCCATCCCAATGAGATCCCGAGTCACCGCCTACAAACGGCCTCTCTGGCTCCTGATCAAGCAGATTAACGCCCATGATCCCAGAGACTCAGAAACAAATCTCGAAATCAAGCAGCTTTTGGCAGAAATGCGTCCAGACCGGACAGTAGGTTACTGTCGCCCCAGGGGGGAAAGGGTGCTGTCCCTCCGCTTGCTCCTGACTCAGGAACAAATCTTGGAACCCAGCAGGTTTTAGCAGAAATCCCTCCAGATTTGGTCGTTAAAATTTTGGAATTTCAAAATCGCACGGCCACTACTGCAGTCATGCGACATCATGTGTTATTCATAACCAGCAATAGAAAACAAATTGTCTACTGTTGCCTTTTCAGCAGATCTGAGTGTTGGGGTAAAATCCCAAATAATAATGGTGGGTCTGGTGTCGAAATATTGAATGTAATCAAAGTAGAGATAGAGTAATGTGGAAATCATCTGCCCCACAGGTTGGGGGAGGGGTGCGATGGGGGTATACTGGGGTTGTTGGGGGTGGAGAATGGGCACTGATGAAGGTACGGGTGTTTCATGACCGAGACTTAAACCCGAAAACTTTGTAATTGCTCTCATGGTAATTCAATAAATAAAATTATAAAAAATGAAAAAAAAAAGTAAGGTGGAGTTCATGCTCAATGCAATCAGCTAATCAGTGGCTGAATAAATAGCAGTACTCCTACATAAAAAAAATTAGGACTTTGGGGCTGGAGTGATAGCACAGTGCGGAGGTTGTTTGCCTTGCACGTTGGCCGACCTGGGTTTGATTCCCAGCATCCCATATGGTCCCTTAAGCACCACCAGGAGTGATTCCTGAGTGCAAAGCCAGGAGTAACCCCGAAGCATCACCGGGTGTGACCCAAAAAGCAAAAAAAAAAAAAAAAAGGACTTTGGGGCTGTAGCGAGAGCACAGTGTGGAGGACGTTTGCCTTGCATGTGGCTGACCCAGGTTTGATCCCTGGCATCCTATAGCATCCCCCCCTGAGCACTGCCAGGAGTAATTCCTGAGTGCAGAGCCAGGAGGAGCCCCTGGGCATCTCCATGGGTGACCCAAAAGGCCAAAAAGAAATAAATAAAAATAAAAATAGGGGGCTGGAGTGATAGCACAGCGGGTAGGGCATTTGCCGTGCATGCCACCAACCCAGGTTTGATTTCCAAGATCCCATATGGTCCCCCGAACACTGCCAGGAGTAATTCCTGAGTGCAGAGCCAGGAGTCAGCCCTGAGTATCGCCAGGTGTGATCCAAAAAACAAAAAAAAAAACCCAGGATTTTGGTACCAGAATCATAGTACAGGGGAGAACGTACTTGCCTTGCACATAGCCAACCCAGGTTCGATCCCCAGCATCATATGCGTTCCCCGAGACCTTCCAGGAGTGAGCCCTGAGCACAGAGGCAGGAATAAGCCCTGAGCTCTGCCGGGTGTGCTCCCAAACCAAAAAGGACAAAGGTAATGGCAGGCCAGAGTGCCCCGCTCCCAGAATCCCCCTACTGGGGGGCCGGGAGGCACGCGCTGATTTCCACATCCTGCTCTGCGAATCGGGCAGCAAGTGGCCCGTGAGATTTGGAGAATGAGTTTACACAGAGCCGCGTGCGAGTGTTGACATGCAGAACTATCTGGAAGGCTGCTGGGACTAAAGCACCAACTGCAGATAAAGGTAAATGATTGCTGGGGGGGACGGGAGGGAGAGGACTCGGATGGGGGGCACCTGCCTTGCAAGTGTGGGGCCTGCACCCACCCCCAGGTCCACAACCCCCACCATTGGCAGAATCCACAGCGGGAAGAAGGGAGGGAAAGACCCAAGTCTCTAGAAAACTCTAGAAGTCTCTAGAACTCTCTAGAAAACTGTAACCATGCCTGTATGTTCCCCAGGCAGCTGGACTTGAGGCAGGGGCTGGGTGGTTGGTTCGTTTTTGTTTGCGGACATCTGGCCTGGATTGGGGGGGGGGGGCACCCTCTACCCCTCCTAGCTAGCTGGAATGAAGGAAGTGAGGAGGGGTGGGGAGAGAACAAACATGGGGCCCTCCAGGAAGAGGCCTGATAGGGGGGCACCGAGCCATAGAACAGCTCATAGAACACCTCTCACTGTACTGTCTCTCCAGTCCCCGGGGAGTTTGTCTTGACCACTGCTGACCAGGTTCGAGCACTGCCAGGAGTGAGCCTGGAGTGCAGTTAGAAGTAAGCCCTGAGCACCACCAGCTGCGGCCTCCTCTCAGGATGGGAGTAGCGTGATGAGAGTAGACTCTAGACCAAACATGATTGCCACTCAGTGCCTCTTTTGCAAACCACAGCACCCAAAAGGAGAGAGAGAACAAAAGGGAATGCCCTGCCACAGAGGCAGGGTGGGATGGGAGGGAAGGGGGGTGGGAGGGATACTGGGATCCATGGTGGTGGGAAATGGGCACTGGTGGAGGGATGGGTATTCGATCATTGTATAACTGAAACCCAAGCACAAAACTGTGTAAGTCTACAACTGTACCTCATGGTGTTTCACTAATAAAAATTTAAGGAAAAAAAAAGTCTACATATAGCCTAGTGGGTAGGGTGTTTGCCTTGCACGCAGCCGACCCAGGTTCGATTCCTCTGGCCCTCTCGGAGAGCCCGGCAAGCTACTGAGAGTATCCCGCCCGCACAGCAGAGCCTGGCAAGCTCCTGTGGCATATTCGATATGCCAAACACAGTAACAACAAGTCTCATAATGGAGACATTACTGGTGCCTGCTCGAGCAAATCGATGAACAATGGGAGGACAGTGATAGTGACATATAGCCCCCAGCACTGCCAGGTTTGGAGAGAGGAAGGGAGGGAGGGAAGGAGGGAAGGTGGGAGAAAAGAAAGGAGGGAAGGAGGAAGAAAGGAAGGAAGGGAGGAAGGAAGGAAGGAAAGAATGAAGGAAGTAAGGGAGGGAGGGAGGGAGGGAGGGAGGAAGGAAGGAAGGATGGAAGGGAGGGAGGGAGGAAGGAAGGAAGGGAAGGAGGGAGGGAGGGAGAAAGGAATAAAGGAGGGAAGGAGGGAAGGGAGAAATTGATGGAAGGAAGGAAGGAAGGACAGAAGGAAGGAGGGAGGGATAGAGGGAGGGAGGGAAGGAAGGATGGTAGGAAAGAAAGAAGGAAGGAGGGAAAAAGGAAGGAAGGAAGGAAGGAAGGACAGAAGGAAGGAGGGAGGGATAGAGGGAGGGAGGGAAGGAAGGATGGTAGGAAAGAAAGAAGGAAGGAGGGAAAAAGGAAGGAAGGAAGGAAGGAAGGAAGGAAGGAAGGAAGGAAGGAAGGACAGAAGGAAGGAGGGAGGGATAGAGGGAGGGAGGGAAGGAAGGATGGTAGGAAAGAAGGAAGGAGGGAAAAAGGAAGGAAGGAAGGAAGGAAGGAAGGGAAGGAGGGAAGGAAGGAAGGAAGGAAGGAAGGAAGGAAGGAAGGAAGGAAGGAAGGAAGGGAAGGAGGGAAGGAAGGAAGGAGGAAGGTTGAGACCACTCAGGCTTGACCCGTCTGAGCTGGGTTCTCAGAAGAAAAGGGGCACCCAGAGAGATGCAGACTGACGCCCCGCAGGGATCCGTGAGCACACCCCAAAAGGGCTGCCTGCATGCCACGGAGAGTGGCCCCCGGTGCCGACTCTGTCCCTGAGTGGGAGGGATGGTCCCTGGCGTGGGGCCCTGATCTTGGGCGAAGCTCACAGGGTGGGTCACTCTGCCGGGCCCCTCTGCCTTGCCCCCTCCCTTGCTTTCTTGCCATTATTTCCAAGGGTGGGGGTCACACCGGGTGATGCTCAGGGGTTACTCAGGAATTACTCCTGGCGGTGCTCGGGGGACCCTATGGGATGCCGGGGATCGAACCCAGGTCAGCCTTATGCAAGGCAAACGCCCGCCCCGCTGTGCTCTCGCTCCGGCCTCCCCTATCTTTCTTGGCATTCTGGTTTTGGGGGGCCTCACAGTGCTCAGGGGTCACTCCCAGAGAGAGAGTCAGCCCAGAGTCATGGGGCTGGGGCCCCCCGTGTCAGGAATAGAAGTGGGGCGTCCCGTGGGCCGGACACAGGCTCCGTCAGCCCCCGTCCAGGCAGCCGCCTCTCTCCATCCCGAGGGCAGTACAGTGTACCCCAAGGTCAGAACTGTGCCCCTTGCCCTTCCCCCAAGCAAGCTTGCCCTCTCCCTGGGCTTCTGATCTTTTTTGGTGGGGGGGGGGGCTGGTATTGGCCTGTCAGGGACCTTTTCTTCCTAATCAGTCTGTTAGCTTGTAAGATCAGATCCTTCTAAGGACACTGAAGTTGTATTGTAAATTATCTTTTGCATAGTTTACCTTAAAGCAATGTCCTTTCTGTATGGACACAGGAAGAAAGTTCATATTATGCTTTGTAATGTGGAAGTTGATTGATTCCGAATAATATTTACTCCTGGGCATCTGCTTTCTTGACTCAGTTGCCCTTAGTTCCTAGCACCCCAAAAGCAGGGTCCCAGTGAGGGACTGAATGGGCCCAGGGCAAACTGTGAGCTACCCTGGCATTGAAATGGGCCAGACCAAAGCGCCACGATACTCAACTATAAATTGAGGGCATGATCATGGACAAATGCTGTCATGATCCAAAAGTAAGTAACGACGAGACTAGGACCCTGCTGGGGCTAGGAAGACTCACCTGGCCTGAGGACTGTGGAATATATAATGAGATGTCCTCAGGAAGAACCAAACCTTAAGTTCATATCTCTTACTGGCTCATACAGAATGAACGAACACACCCTTGTTGGGACCCACCCTTGAGCAGATCTCCTAGTAATCTGGAATAATCTCTTTAGATGAGATTTTATCCTTGAGTTAATCCCCTCCAGGAGTGGTCTTACCTCTCTTTGCTGCTTTGTTAATGTTCAACCCACCTTTGTGTCACCACCCTACGTGATTGCTATATAAACTAAGACTGTAAGCTCGGAGGGGGCTGGGCTCTGCCGGGCGGGGGCTCGAGAGAGCAGAGGGAGAAGGCTCAGGCTGAGGAGGAGGTTGAGGCTCAGGCTCAAACTCGGGCTTGGGCTCCAGAGGGCAGAGTCAGAGGTGAGAGTGAAGATTGGGATAAACTACAATTGATACCGACCAGCCTGGCCCTCGTTCCTTCCTTCGCCTGCCCATCGCCATCGACCTCCCCAGGGTGGGGGAAGTGGCCTGAGACTACCGAACTCAGGCAGGGGGAGAGACAGAACGCCGCTGGACCTTCTGAAAACACACACTGGGCTTCTGATCTTTTTTTGGTGGTGGTGGTGGTAGGGGAACTGGTATTGGCCTGTCAGGGACCACAGACACAGCCCAGTTTCCTGTGGGCTGGGAAGCAGGGGACTGGGGTGTTGGTTGGTATTTTATTTTCTTTTGCTTTTGGGGACACACCCAGCGACGCTCAGGGCTTACTCCTGGCTCTGCACTCAGGAATTACTCCTGGCAGGGCTCCGGGGACCATATGGGATGCCGGGAATCGAACCCGGGTTGGTGAGCAAGCACCCCAGCCCACTGTGCTGTTCTCCCCTGCGCCATCTCTCCCCGGTCCTGTCTCTCTGGCTCCTAGTGGCTCTTGCTGGTGGCACTTGGGGAATTGTCAGGTGATGGGGATATGAGGCCAGGATTGCCACATGCACAAGCATCTTAACTGCTGGACTCTCTTCCTCCCTCTCTGTCTCCCTCCCTCTCTTTTTCTCTCTCTTCCTCTCTCTCCCTCCCTCTCTCTTTGCTCTTTGGGAGGGGGATACACTCATGGTTCTCAGGGCTTACTCCTGAGTGTGCTCAGGGGTCATTCCTGGTGGGCTCAGGGGACCCCATGGGGTGGCAGAGATTGAACCTGGGTCAGCTGCGTGCGAGGCAAATGCTCTCCGCACTGTACTATCGTTTTGGTCCCATACTCCCCATTTAAAAAAGAAAGAGAGGGGCTGGGATGATGGTACAGTGAGTAGGGCTGACCTTGTACGCGGTTGACCCAGGTTGATACCCAGCATCCCATAGGGTCCCCTGAGCACCGCCAGGAGTGATTCCTGAGTGCAGAGCTAGGAGTAACCCCTGTGCATCGCCGGGTCTGACCCAAAAAACAAAATAAATAAATAAAATTTAAAAAAATAAAAAAGAAAGAGAAAGAAAGAAAAGAAAAGAAAGCAAGCACGTACCAAGAAATACGTATTTCCTTTTTGCAAGCAATGTGAACAAATTAATTCCCTTATTTTTGGTTTTGGGGTCACACTGGGTGCTCCCAATTCTGTGCTTGAATATCCAGAATTCTGGGCGTGCGCAGAACACACTCAGCCTGGGGAACCATCTCTTTGGCCCAGTTTGAAAGGAATCACTTGGGGCTGGAGTGATAGCACAGCGGGGAGGGCATTTGCCTTGCACACGGTCAACCTGGTTTGATCCCCAGAATCCTATATGGTTCCCCGAGCAACGCCAGGGGTGATTCCTGAGTGCAGAGCCAGGAGGAACCCCTGAGCATCGCTGGTGTGATCCAAAAATAAAATAAAATAAAATAATCATTTTCTGGGCCAGAGCTACAGAACAGCCAATGTAGGCTCTTGCCTTGCCTGCCGCTGAGCCCGCCTTGATCCCCATCACCTCATAGGGCCCAGGGACTGAGCCCTGAGCACCACCGGGGCTGGCCCAGCTCCCCAATAAGAACAGTCCCGGAAAGCCCCCGGTGAGATGAGAGCCGGATTTAGTCTGCTGTCCTCCCCTGTGAGAGTTGGGGAGAGGCCGCGTGACGGGGAGCGTCAGAGCCGGGTTCGTCACCTCCGTGCTGCCCTGTGTCACCCTCCTTCCTGGAAGGGCTCACCCACACGGACCCTGTGTCCTCCTAGGCCTGCAGGGGCGCATCTTGGGGGCCAGCAGGTGCCTGAGGGTGCGTGTGGTCCTGGGGACCGAACTGGGAGCCTCACCCGTGCTGCAGTCACAGCCTGGGCTGGACACATGCAGGGCACAGAACCGTGTTGTGTCTCTCCCTCCCTCCGTTTTTTTTTTTTTTTTTGCTTTTTGGGTCACACCCGGCGATGCACAGGGGTTCCTCCTGGCTCATGCACTCAGGAATTACAACTGGCGGTGCTCGGGGGACCAGATGGGATGTTGGGAATCGAACCAGGGTCGGCCATGTTGGCTGCGTGTAAGGCAAACGCCCTACCCGCTGTGCTATCGCTCCAGCCCAGACACACACTTTGACACTACTTTGAAAGGAACCTTGGCAAGGTGCTCAGGGACCTGAGTGAGCACAGGGTTGGATGGCGCTGGCACTGCATACCAGGTTCCCCGGTACCTCCTGAGCACAGGTCTGGTGTGGCCCAAACCAACATCCCCACCCATTAAAAAATACAAAGTTATGGGGGCCCGAGTACAGTGGGTAGGGCATTTGCCTTGCATGTGGCAGATCTGGGTTAGTTCCCCAGCACCCCATATGGTCCTCTGAGCCCTGAACACAGAGTCAGGAGTAAGCCCTGAACATGGCCGGATGTGGTTCAAAAACAAAAAAAAAAAAAGGAAAGAAAAAATTTAAAAGTTATTTAAAAAAAATTTTTTTAAAGAATTGGCCCAGAGGGGCTGGAGCACAGTGGGTAGGGTGTTTGCCTTGCATGTGGCCGAGCTGGGTTCGATTCCCAGCATCCCATAGGGTCCCCCGAGCACTGCCAGGAGTAACCCCTGTGCATCACCAGGTGTGACCCAAAAAGAAAAATAAAAGTGGCCCAGAGAGATAGTACAGCAGGGATTGCATTAGCCTTGCACATGGCGGACCCGGGTTCAATCCCCAGCATCCCATAGGGTCCCCGGTACACTTCTAGGAATAATTCCTGAGTGCAGGGCCAGGAGTGACCCCTGAGCACTGCTAGCTGTGACCCGACTCACCCACCGCTGCCAGAGGTGACAAGGTGACTTAAGGAACAGAGAGAGGTTAGAGGGGTGAGCCCAGAGACCACCCCCCACCCAGCACCATGTGGTCCCCTGAGCACTGCTTGGAGTAACCCCAGCAACGAGGACCCCGGAGCCAGGAGGACCCTGGAGCACTGCAGGGTGGGCTCCAAATATGGCAAAACAGAAACCACCCTAGAGCAGGTGACTTAAGGGGGAGGAGATACTCTAAGTGGGGGGGGGGGGCTGTGCCCTTTGCAGGTTCTCTGAGTGACGGTGCCCCCCAGCACAGAGCAGGAAGTGCCCCTTGAGCGCCCCCAGGCGTGGCCCAACACCCCAAACCAACAAACAGAAAAAGCAATAAACAAGAAGAGATGACTCAGGGGCCCCTGGTGGTGACTCAGGACTGGCGCATGCTTGGGGCCTTCAGGGCTCTCTCTGGCCCCACAAGGCCTCTGGGAAAGGGCAGGGACAGCCCTGGTGGCCCCCAAGACTGCTGGAAGCGCCCCCAAACAAGCAAATGGAAGTTGATGAAAAATTGCTCAGAGCCGCTCAACGTGTCGGCCGGAAGGCGTGGACACAGTGTCTGTTGTGGTTTTGTTTGGCTGACTCCTGGCTCTGTGCTCAGGGGTCAACCTCGGCAGTCTCGGGGTACCCGATGGGGAGCCGGGGATCGAACCTGGGCTGGCCGTGTGAGGGGCAAGCGCCCACCCTATCTACCCCACTGTGCAATGACTGCGGCCCATTATTATTATTATTATTATTATATTTTTTGCTTTTTGGGTCACACCCAGTGATGCTCAGGGGTTCCTCCTGGCTCATGCACTCAAGAATTAATTACTTCTGGCGGTGCTCAGGGGACCCTATGGGATGTTGGGAATTAAACCTGGGTTGGCCACATGCCAGGCAAATGCCCTTCCTGCTGTGCTATCGCTCCAGCCCCTCCGGCCCAGTTTTTGTTCTAAACAATCAGCACGTAAAGGTGTCAGCTGTGAGGTCGTCCTACCTGTTTCTCCACTGGAGGACTTCAGCAGTGCCCGTTGATGGCCTCCTGGGAGGAGACCAGTGTCAACGGGGGCCAGGGCTGCTGCACGTGACTCTGATACCTGGTGTCTCTGCATTATCTCCTGGGCTGTGGGGCCGGGGGCGCCTGTCCCGGCTCCTCGAGGCTGGGGGTTTGTCGGGTGACCCAGAGGACATGTGCTGGCTTGCAGGTGACCTGGATTCCAGCCAGCTGTCCGTGTGAGGTGTCGAGGCACCTTGCACAACCCCTAATCTTGTCAGGCCAGTGTGGGTTCACCGCACCCCCACCACACACACACACACTCTCCTGGCAAACTGATTCTTGTCCCGCTTTAAGTCAGCCCCATTCATCAATGTCCGGGGGTCCTCCTGGCTGGACATGGGGGCTGCAGGCTGCCCTCTCGCAGTCCCTGATCTCCAGATATCACCTCCCATCCCACCCTGCCATCTATTTGGGGTACTGAGACCTACTTGGAGGCCGGTGCCAGGCATGAACCAGGATGAACCGGAGGCCTGGCCTGGGGCTGTCTGGCAACTTCCTTTCCTCCTGGCCAGGGCATCACTGAGGAGCAGTGGAGGGGGTGTGAGTCAGCCGGGGTGGATGGGGGTGGGGCAGCTCAAGGGGCCCTGGGGGTCTTGGAGAGGGTGGGGGGCACCCAGATCCTGAGGCCTGGGGAGGCCACATCAGGAGGTGGGACTTTGCCCTAAGAACAAGCCAAGGGTTTTTTATGTTTTGCTTTTCGGGTCACACCCGGTGATGCTCAGGGGTTCCTCCTGACTCTGCACTCAGAAATTACTCCTGGCGGTGCTCAGGGGGCCCTATGGGATGCCGGGGATCGAACCCAGGTCGGCTGCGTGCAGGGCAAATGCTCTCCCTGCTGTGCTATCGCTCAGGTCCCAAAAAGCGAGCCAAGGGTTTAGGGTGTGTGTGGAGCCAGACACCAGCCAGAGGAAACTCTCGACCCTTCTCCCGGCTGTGCTGGGGCCCAGAGCAGGTGCTCACGCTCTCGTTCATGCCTAGTGAAAGTGCCGTGTCTGGAGGGCGGCTGGGAGCCGGCCCAGGCCCATCCGCCTTGCCTTGAGAGGTGTGACATGCTCTTCTCCCACCCCTGCCCAGGGTCCCCAGATCGCCTGTTAAGGCCCCGTGGGCCCCACTGCTGCTGCCACTACAGTACCCACCGTCACCTGGGCCCCCAGGAGGCCCCCTGCACCCCCCACCAGCCTACTCCTTCCAGGAGAGTGGGGAGGGTCCCTCCAGCTCACCAGGGATGAGGGTTCACCCATGCACACGTGTGGGGTATGCATGCATGCACATGCATGGACACGCATGCATTGGGTTACATGCACATGTGTGGACAAGCACAACACGGGTCCATGTGCACGCGCATATAGGCACACACGCACGCACTGAGTTAGACATTCGCGAGTGCACACACTGGGCACACGCTTGCACACACGTACACATGTCTGCACACAAATACATGCACACACATGCATACACACATGCATGCACAAACACGCATGCACACACATGCAAGCACACATGTGTAGGCACACACACAGTGCCTTTCCTCACACTCAGGCAGCTTTGATAACAGCCCAGCAGGAACAAAGTCCTCGGCCTGACCCCCTGGATCAGGATGCCCCTGATCCCCCGGACCCATTAGAACCACCAGCCCCAGCGTCACAGTCTCTGCCAGCAGATGTGGGGCAGGGAGGGGTCCCCTGTGCCGCTGGCCCCTGCTTCCCCTTTCCCAGCAGGGGCCGGGGCACAGGACATGCTGTTCCCGGGGTTTCACTTCCCCACCCTTGCCAGCAGCCAGCGGGGAGGGCGCCTGACTTGGGGGCTGGCAGTCTTTACCCGGCCCATCAGTACCCGGACCTTTGCCCTGGGCTCCTGGGGCCTGGGCTGGGGGCTTGGGGCCAAGTTCCCATCCCTGTCATCGGCGTTTCTTGCCTCGCGTTTCTTCCCCGGTCTGTGGACTTGTAGGGCGGTGGGTGAGCAGCAGAGAGCTCAGATCCCCTTGCTCACTCTCCAGTTACCAGGGAGGAAACTGAGGCCTGGGGTGCGGAAAGGGCGTGCCCGCATCAGAGGGGCTGCAGCTGTCACCTCCCCAGGGCTCCGTGGTGCTCAGTGGGTGCCCTACAGACCAGGGCGGGGGCACATGCCCTTGGAGTGGGGGTGGGGTGTCCATCAAGGCTAGTGTGTCTAAGCCGCGGGGGGGGGGGGGCACTGGTGGGCAGGGGGCTTCAGCTCTGGGAAGGGGGGGCGGAGCTAGTGCAGGGGTCAGGTTCCACCCCCCAAAACCAAACCGGACACCCAGATCCTGGAAGGGGACACTTGGAGGAGTCTAGAGCTGGGAGTTTAGTTTTGGGTCTGACTCCTGGCTCTGTGCTTGGGGGACCGCATGGGGTGCTGGGGATTGAACCCGGGCTGGTCCCGTGCACGGCGAGCGCCCTCCCCGCTGTGTCCTCCCTCGGGCTCTGGGGCTGGATCTTTTGCACGATGCTGCCAAGGGATCACAGGGACCCGGGGACAGAGCCCGGGCTGGCCACGTGCAAGGCAAGGCAAGCACCCTGGGGCTGCACTTCCTCTCTGGGCTCGGGTGTGACGGAGTTACCGGGCGGTCACTGAGCCCCGCATCCCCGGGGGGATTTGGAGGGACCATCTGGACTGTGTCCTGGTGCCGTGGGTGCAGGGCCGAGGGCTCAGCTGGGATCCCACTCCCTCTGGCCACTGAACCTCCAAGGATGCTAGTTTGACTTCGAGGTAAATCCTACGTCTGGGTCACTTGCATATCCCCCCGCCCCGGCGAAGGGCTCCGGTGGGGCCCCGAGGGGGCCAGGGTCAACGCTCCAGGTGGAGGACCCGCCCTGTCCACCCAGCGAGGCCCCGCACAAGCGGCGCTGCTGCCACCTGGTGGCCGCGCTCGGACGCGCCGCCGCGCGCAACCTCAGTAGAGCGGACCCCTACACACGGGAGGCAACAGACCAGACCCGGGGAAGGTGCGGAGGCTCCCGGGTGGTCTCGGAGGCAGCGCGCAGAGCCGGATCCCGGACCCTTGGCGTGGAGTGGGAGGAAACGGGGTGCGCAGCTGACCCGCGGCTGGGCCCACCCACCCCTGCGCCTCCCACCCGGGGGCCTGGCTCACCTGCCGGGCTGCGGCTCCCTGGGGTGGGGCTGGCCATCTCCTGCCCTGCCTGGGGACCTGGGATCCGGCACCGCCAGCAAATGCCTCCTGGCCCGGAGAGCCTGCCCCTTGATCTCTGGGGAAGAGGGTGCACAGAGCCGACCCCGGGGACCCAAGACCCCTTCCCCTTCCTGCTGGGCTCCCTCTCCCGGCCGGGCTCCCAGCACCAGCTACTGTTCCATTTCTTTTTTTTCTTTTTTTTTTGCAGCACCGCCCCCCCCCCCCCCCCCCGCGGTCCTCAGGGCTAACTCCTGGCTCTGCATGCAGGGATCCCTCCTGGGGGAGCTTCCAGGGTGCTGGGGGTTCCAACCTGGGTGGGCCGCATGCAAGGTGAGCTCCCTCCTGCTGTCCTATGGCTCTGGACCCCTGGGCCTCCACTTCACAGCCAAGGATCCTCATCCCCTGGCCCCTAACTCCTGATTCCCCCTCTTCTTGGCACCTGGACACAGGAAAGATGGAGTGACCTGCCCCGGGCCGGGGGCTGTGGGGAGGAAGTCCCGCCCCCAGCAGACGGGTATGCTAGGTGAGCAGCGCAGACGGACACGTGACGCACCCCCCTGCCACCGGCTGCCCCCCAATGAGGCCAAGACTCCCCGGGCCTTGCAGACTTTCTACCTTTAATTGAGATGCAAAGGCACGACCACTCCCGGATGAGATGGACCGCAGGATCCCGGGCCCAGGGCACTGCCCGGAGAGCCGGGTGGACGAAGGCAGTGAGGTCTCCTGCTGCGGCCCCGCGTGTCGTACCTGGTCAGGCCCATGGCCTGCCCGCAGCGGGCCCCGAGTGGGGCCGGGAGCCACGGGAGGGAGGAGGTGGCTGAGCTGTGCGGGCCCCAGCCTGGCAGTGTGGGTGCGGGGGCGCTCCTCGGGAGGGGACCCCCGAAGCACAGCTGTCCTGCTCCCCCCAGGTGCGGGCCAGCCCCATCCGCGAGGAAGAGAGAAGGTGGGCACCGAGGCGCCCCCCAAAGCAGCCTTAACACGGGGGGGGGGGGAGGAGGGGCCCGGTGAGGCCGTGGGGACCCGGCCCCTTCCCCGTTCATAAGGCAAACAGCATGTCATCGTCTTTGTCCTGCGTCTTCTTGCGCGACGTGGTGCCCGCGGGGGGCCCTTGGGGGGCGTCGGCCGAGGGACTGGAGAGGCTGGGCAGGCGGTCAGCGGCCTTGGCCCGCTCCTCCAGGAACCTGTCGAACTCTGTGGGAAGGAGCGCGGGCTCTGGGCGCGGGGACGGGACAAGGATGGGGACGGGGGCTGGGGGAGGGATGGGATGGGCATGAGGACAGGGGTGAGGGGTGGGGACAGGGACAGCATCTGGGGCAGGGACGGGGACGGGTACTCCCACCTTCGCTGGTGACGCCCTTGGCTTCGTCCGCGTCGGCGCCCTGGGTAAGCAGGAGGTCTTGAGCTCACCAAGGGGGCCAGGTCGAGGCCTCAGCCACTGTCCCCCCAGTGGGGTCCTGACTCCTCAGCCCCCCAGGTGTCAGGGAGGGTCACAAGGGTCACAAGGTCCCCCCACCCTGATGTTGTGTGGCCCCAGCAGGGACGGGGACCGGGCCAGGCCCTGGGGAGGGAGCAGAGGGGGTGCCAGGCCAACGCCCTGCCCCATACTGCCCGGACGCTGCCGGCGCGGCCCCCAGAGGGGCTGCAGGGCTCGAGGGATGGGGGGTTCGGCGCTATCAGGGCCCGGCTCCCCCCCGGGCTGTGGGCTTCCCTCTGAGACAGGCCCTGTGAATGGTCACCCTTGAGAGTGACCCTGTGAACGGTCACCCGAGAGTGTCCCCATGAATGGTCACCACTGAGAGTGTCCCCGTGAATGGTCACCCCTGAGTGTCCCTGTGAATGGTCACCACTGAGTGTCCCTGTGAATGGTCACCACTGAGAGTGTCCCTGTGAATGGTCACCCGAGAGTATCCCTGTGAACGGTCACCCTTGAGGGGTGCCCCTGACAATGGTCACCCCTAGGAGTGTCCCCGTGAACGGTCACCGCTGAGAGGTGTGACCCTGCAGGCAGGGGACAGGTCGACTCACCACGTCAGTCGCCAGCCACTGCTCGATGTCCTCCATGACGCCGGCCTGGGGAACGGGGATCTGGAAGAGAAGGGCGGTGGCAGGGTGAGGGGCCTGGGGCCGCCTTGGGGAGTCGGACCACCCTGAGGTCAGGGGCTGCAGTGGGGGTCTGACTAGAGCAGGGGGCTCTTGGGGTCTTCTGTGGCCTGAACCTCTCGGGCGTCCTGGGCTGGCTCTGGGGGACTTGAGAAGCTGCCCGCTCCCGGGTCTGACCCTCGGGGTGGACAGCAGAGTCCGGGCCTGACCCACAGGTGCCCTGCCTGGGGCTGGGGGCGTTCACGGGGTGGGGTGGGGGGCAGGGCCGGGCAGTCACTGCCCCAGGCCCTTGCTGCCTGCTGCCCCAAGCCCGCTCAGGGCTCCCCTTGGGGCTTGTCCTGCCCCCTGGGAAGGGCCGGGCCCCTGGAGGTCCTGGGGTCATGTCCACAGGGGCCGATAATGTGGACGCTGGATAAGAGTCGGCCCCGTGTCAAGTGCCCAGGCCTCTTACTGTCCAGCTGCCACCGTGTCCCTCCCTGCAGTCCCTGCCCGGCCTGGTCAGTCTCCTGGGGCCACGGCCCCCGAGTGACCGTCACCCACACTGTCCCGACGGGGGAGAAGGCGAGTCGCCGGCTTACCGCCCCGCCGCTCTGCTGACGCGCGTCCAGGGCTCCGGCCAGGCCGTCCGAGGCTTGAGGGGCTTCGTACTTGACCCTGAAACACGAGAGGCGGCCGTGACCCTCAGATGCTGCCCAGGACCCGGGGCAGTGGGACAGGCAGGGAGGTCCTCTGGGAACTGGGGGTGGACGCCCGTGAGGCTGTGGGAGGGGTGAGGAGGTGCGGCACCTTCACCCCCAAAGAACCCCCCCCAAGGGCTCACTGTGCCGGCACCATCCCAGGCACCATCCCATCACGGCGCATCGCCCGCTTCCCCACCCCCACCCCTGTTCTAGGGGCCTGGAGGGTGTGGCCGCGAGAAGGCAAGTTATCCCGACCCTGGCTGCCTGTCTTGGCTGAAGGGTGGGTGACCCGATCGCCTCTGGGAGAGGCTGGCTGCTAAGCTCGTGGGAGGGAGGGCCTGGGGCTGGGGGGACACTGCATCTCTGGGGGTATTGCAGCTCTGGGGGATACTGCAGCTCTGGGGGATACTGCAACTCTGGGGGATACTGCAGTTCTGGGGGATATTGCAGCTCTGGGGGATACTGCAACTCTGGGGGATACTGCAGTTCTGGGGGGGACATTGAAGCTCTGGGGGAACACTGAAGCTCTGGGTGGGGGGACACTGCAGGTTGAGGTGTTGTGTGAGCAGCAGAAGTGCCCGCACGGGGGAGGCTGTGTGAGCCTCTTGGTGCCCGTGTGGTCCTGGCACGGCTATCTGGGCCCTGGAGCCACGCAGGGCCGCGTCTCTGGCCATGGGTAGGCGAGTGCGAGGACACGGCGAGGGGCTGACGGAGCAGGAATAGGCCCCCATGGGCACCCCAGGAGGAGGCCCGGGGAGCTCAGGCGCCAACCAGCGAGGCCCTGAGGGGGAACGTGTGCTGGGAAACAGCAGAGGCTGAGGGAGGGCGGGAGGCGGCGCCTGTGGCGAGGACACTGGCCAGGGGGACATGGGCTCCACCGACCAGCGGTGAGGAGGGTGTCGCCAGGCCTGATCTGGGCTCCGCGCAGGACAGAGCTTTGACTGCCCACCCTGGGACTGCACAGCTCAGGACAAGGGTGAGCACTAACCACCCCACTGTCCAGCACTAATCACACCTAGCATCTAGCACTGATCATCCCTCGCTGACCCATACTGACCCCCAGGCTGCCCAGCACTGACCGCCCCCCACCTCTGTGGAGCCACATGTCCCAGTGTCCAGGCACGGCACATGATGCGGCACCCGTGCTGACCCCTCTGCTGCCGGCCGCCGTCTTCACTGCCCCCCCAGCTGACGGTGTGGGGGTCAGGAGCTCCTGCTGGGGGCCCTTGGGCTGCAATTCCTGTGCCTCACTATCCCACCCTCCGCAGCTCTGGGGATACCTAACTCCACAGCAACCGAGGGCACAGGGCCTCAGGAAGCTCCGAGAGACAGTTCCCATGGGCTGCGGGTCATCCAGAATGTTCCAGGGCCACGCCAGCTGCATGCCCCAGGCCACAACCCCAAGCAAGCGGCTAAGGGTCGGGTGCAAGGACAGGGTCTGGGTTGCATGCCTTGCCATGGACAGCACCTGGGATGGGGGCAGCCCAGCTTGAGCAGAGATGAGACTTGCAGGGCCCGGGATGCCAGGGGCCACGAGGCTGATCCGCCCAGTAGGCACCGGGCAGCCCTGCACAGGGCAAGCCACCATGGTGCTGTGCCCCGGGGGGTCCTCACTGGACCCAGGGTGGACAGCTCCAGCCCCGGAGCACTGGGGCGGTCGGGTCTCTGGGAGTGAGAGGACAGGGGCTGGGTGCTGGGTGGGGCGCCCCTTCCCATCCACAAGCCGGGGCTGGGGTCAAGGAGGCTCCCCGGTGCCCCCCCCATCACTCACCCTTTCCGCTGCTCAGCCAGCGAGCTGCCCCGGGTCAGTGCAAACATGTCAAACTCGTCTTCTAGGCGGCCGGAGGCCTCCAGGGACTGCAGGCCTGCCCTCACGCTGCTGGAGCCCAGGTCTGCGGGCGGAGAGGAGAGATGAGCGGCGCGGAAGCCGCCGCCCTGCACGCAGAGCGGCCAGGACCAAGGCCAGAAATTCTGCGGGGAGGGGCGGGGGGGGGGGGGGGCGAGAGCCCGGTGGGGTGGAGCCTGGATGGTGGGTGGGGCCAGAGTGTGGAAGGGGCGGGGCGAGCTGGGGAGGGTGGAGCCGGACAGGGGGTGGGGCAGGGGAGGAGCTGGAACAGGGGCGGGGCCAGGGCGGAGTCAGGGTGTGGAAGGGGCAGGGCAAGATGGGGTGGGGCTGGGGAGAGGGTGGAGCCCAAGCAGGGGGTGGGGCCGGGGCGAGGGCTAGGCAGGGCTGGGGAGAGGATGGAGGCCAGACAGGGGCGGGGCCAGAGCTGGGACAGGGGGCGGGTCCTGGGCAGAGCCTCTGTGGGAGGGGCGGGGCAAGCTGGGGAGAGGGTGGAGCCCGGAAAGGGGGCGGAGTTGGGAAGAGGGTTAGGTGGGGGCGGGGCTGGGATAGTGGGTGTGGCAGGGCGGAGCCAGGTAGAGAGGGGTGGGGCTTGGGAGAGGGTGGAGCCCTACAGGGGCGGGGCTGGGGCGAGCCACACCTCCGCTCTCAGGCCGCATCTCAGCCCCACCCCCTCCATCCTGGGGTTGCCCTGCCCATGGGGCTGCTTAAGTGGCCCCTATCCTAGTCATCCTAGTCCCACCTGCGGGAAGCAACTATGGGACTCCTGCAGCTGAAGGGGTCCCAGGAGGGAGCAGGCAGGGATGGTCCCAACTCCAACGATCTGACCCGGGTCTCGGCCGGTCCCACCCTGTGGACGCCACTGAGGACCTGGGTGGTCCTGCACAGAGGGGCACAGGGCACAGGAAACCTGTTCGAGTTCTGACTACCTGGGGGGGGGGGGGGGCTGGGGAGGGAGCTGTCAGGGCGGTGGTCTCTGAGGTCCCCAGGGGCTCAGGAGTGGGGTATGGGTGACCAGAAGCCCCTGGGGGCTCAGCCCGGGACCTGGGAGCTGGCCCTTCTGGCTGGACAGCCCCCCTCACCCCACACCTGCCGGAGGAGGGGGACCCACAGGGAGCACTCCTGGACCAGGGCCCCGCATACTTACTCATTCCAGCCAGCTGGGATGAGAGGGCGCCGCCGGCTGCGGGTTCAGGGCCCATGTCGATGAGGTCAGCGGCAGCCTCGGCCTCGCTGGGGGCCTGGTCGGGGAGTGGCCGGCATCAGCCTTCCCACTGCCCTCTCAGCCTGGGTCCCCTCTCAGTGCCTGGGGCTGGCCGGGAGTGGAGGACGCTTCCCCCTGGGTCACCGGGCCCTCTTTGCCCCCCGGGGGAGGCTGGGAGACCCGTGGGCCTCAGCGGGGACAGGGACAGTTGTGTGAGGAGGGTCCTGCCTGGTCCCGGCCCCGGGGAGACGCCTACCTTGGCGCTCTGGCCTGTCCGAAAACGCTCAAACCTGTGGGAGAGAGAAGCCCAGGTGAAGGTGACTGCGACTTAGCACGGTGCGGAGTCCTAGGCAGGGAACGGTCACTGCCGCCTCCCAGGGTCCCCGTGAGGAAGGCAGTGGGGCAGGGGCCGGGAAGATGCTTGTCCCCCCCTACCGCCCACCGCGCCCCTGAGGGTGTGTGTCGGGCCGGGCCTGTCTCTGAACAGAGTGGCCCCTGCTCAGACGCGTGTGACAGGCAGGGTGTCCTGGCCTAAGCACCCCCAAAAGGGCTGCCCCCTAACCCGCACGGCATGTGGTGTGGGGAACAAGCAGGATGGCAGCCTGGCACCCCTCCTTCCACCTTAACAGGACTGGGAGCTGCTCTGACCCTACTTCTGGTGATGCTGGGGGCCCCCCTCCTACCCCCTGGGCTCAGCTGGGGTATCTGGGAGGCGGGAGGATGGTCCAGGGCAGGCAGCCTGACCACCCCTTCCTGCTGAGTTCACCCATATGGAATAGGCAGGGGTGAGGGGTGGGGTGGGGGGGGACACATGAGCTTCTGTGCCCAGAGCCCTGAGCCACCCCGGATCCGTTCCCCACACCCCTCTTGCCCCAAGTTCTGCAAGTTCTCCCGAAAAGGGCTCTTCCCGGGGCCGGAGAGAGAGAGAACAGCAGGAAGGGTGCTCGCCTCAAACGCGGCCAAGCCGGGTTCAATCCCCAGCACCTCCGAGGATCCCCTGAGCCCTGCCAGGAGTGATCCCTGAGCACAAAGCCAGGAGTCAGCCCTGAGCAACGCCAAAACTCCAAACCAGCCAAACAAAAAAAAGCCTCTCCTGGGGCTGGAGCCATGGCACGGTGGGGAGGGCGTTTGCCTTGCACGTGTCTGACCCGGGTTCGATCCCATAGGGTCCCCCGTGCACTGCCAGGAGGAGCCAGGAGGAACCCGAGTAACGCTGGGCGTGATCCAGAAAGGGAAAAAAAAATAACAAAAAACCCCGCCTCTCCTGGACAGGGGCTAAGGTTGCGGGGCGGGGGGGGGATGTTGGGGCGGGGGGTGTTGCCGGGGGGAAGAACTTGGTGGCCTCCTAGGAGAGCGTGTTCCCCAGGAGGCGGGAGGGGGCGCGGGTACCGTTCGTGGCGCAGGAAGACGTTGTTGAGGTTGTCGTTGACGATGAGCAGCTCCTCCGTCAGCTGCTCGTTGCCGATCTGGGGGATGAGCTCCAGCACCCGCTGCTGCATGGCCCGGCACGTCCGGTTGAGCTCCTGGCGAGGGAGGGGGCGTGGGACAGTGATGGGGGCCCGCGCCGCGGCCTGCTCTCGCCCCCCGTGGCACTTTCCTACCATGGGATCCTTGGCGAGATTCTCACACTGGAGACACCAACGGGCTCCGCAGTCTGCGCTACCCTACCCTGGGTGTCCACGTCCGGCCACCGTGTAGGTGACCCTCACCCTGCCTCCCTGCTGCAGGGCTGGAGCCCGGTCTTGTGGGCCCCAGGCCGCGAGTTCAAGTCCCTGGTGCCCCACATGTGCCCAGCGGGGCCCGGGCTGCCTCTGCCGTCTGTGATGTTGGGCCCCACCACACCCAGGGATGTGTAAGTGCCACGGAATGGGGGTGACCCGCTGGCACCCTGCGTGAGCACTGGGGCCACAAGCCTGCCCACCTCCGTGAGCACCCTGGGCATGGCCACGGTGAGGGTCAGCGGAAGTGGGAGGGCCAAAGAGATGAAGGCGGAAGCCAGGGGCCCGGCCAACCAGACTCAGTCCTCTAGGCCTGGGGGGTGGGGGTGGGGGAGCCAGAGAAAAGATCCCAGAACACGACAAGTCACAGAATACGACAAATCACAGAACACACACGAGCTACCCCGGGCCCTTCTCACAGCCCCGTTTGGCAGGCAGTGTCTGCACATTTGCTTTTCGCCCACACCCGGCAATGCTCAGGGCTGACTCTTGGCTCTGTGCTCAGGAATCACTCCTGGGGTACTGGAGATTGAACCTGGGTCGGCCATGTGCAAAGCCAATGCCCAAACTGCTCTGGCCCCAGTTTGGAATGAATTTAGAGTCACAGAAAATAGCCAAGATGGCAGAGTAGCCGTGGACAGTAGAGTCGGTGGTACGGCGAAGTCCCCTGAGCCTCCCCTCGGCTACTCTTCGGGGAGGCCTCAGCCGTGGGGCAGGCGGGGACCCTGGTGACACTGAGAACCCCCCCGGGCAACGCTGTCCACCGGGGCCCAGTCCAGCTCACACACGCGCCACGGGCAGCACGGCCAGAATCCCATCATGTTCATACCAAGGTTGATACAGAATCTTCATCGCTGTGCATGCAGAACCTTTTTGACTGCAGCCAAATCATTCGTGGCTCCCACATCAGGCACTGGGACCCTCCCCTTCCCTCACTACTGCCTGTGACGCGGCTATGCACACCCATGCGGGAAGCAGGACTCCCCCTCCACCTCAGCCTCTAGGTCCCTGACTTTTTTTGGAGGGATGAGGGTGTGGGGCAAATCCGGGGATGCTCAGGCCTTACTCCTGGTCTGTGCTCAGTGATCACTCTTGGTAAAGCTCTGGGACCATATGGGATGTCAGAGTCTAAACCCAGGTCGGCCGTGTACAAGATAAGCACCCTCCCTGCTGTACTGTTCTCACTGATTTCAACTGATTTGTCTGCATGTCTGTGTGTGTGTGTGTGTCTGTGCGCGTCTGTATGTATCTCACTGTGTGACTGTGTGTATCTGGGTGTGTTTGGTATCTGTGTGTGTCTGTCTCTGTGTGTGTGCCTGTGTCTGTGTGTCTATGGTGTGTAGCTGTGTGCCTGTGTGTGTACTTGTGTCTGTTTGTATCTGTGTGTGTCTGTCTCTGTGTGAGTGTGTGTGCCTGTGTCTCTACGGTGTGTATCTGTGTGCCTGTGTGTGTGTCTGTATTTGTGTCTGTGTCTATATCTGTGTCTGAGAATGTGTGTCTGTACGTGTCTGTCTATACGTGTCTGTGTGTGTGTCTGTGTGTGAATCTGTGTGCCTGTGTGTGTCTGTATTTGTGTCTGTGTTTGTACCTGTGTGCCTGTGTGTGTCAGTGTGTATCTGTGTGTGTCTGGAATCTGTGTGTGTCTGTCTCTGTGTGTGTGTGTCGGTGTCTGTGTGTCTGTGGTGTGTGTCTGTGTGCCTGTGTGTTTGCATCTGAGTGTCTGTGCGTGTGCCTGAGCATGTGTGTCTGCACGTGTGTGTCTGATGTGTGTGTCTGCGTGTGTATCTGTGCGCGTGTGTCTGCGCGGGGGCCTCAGCTCACCTGCAGCAGCTCCAGGTCGGCGGGCTCGGCCTGGGTGGGCACCAGCTCGGTGAGCATCTCCGACATCACCCGGACGTTGCCGTTCACCATCTCCAGCTCGCTGCGCAGCTTCCCGATCTGAAACCGGGAGGGCGCCGCTGAGAGGCAGGGGCTGGCCCGGGGATGCAGCCAGAGCCCCCCCGGCCAGGGGCCGGCCCCCACCCCTCAGAGACCCCCTCACTGCGGCGATACCGACCGTCACCATCTCCAACCGGGGGAGCCGGTGCAGGGACCGGCCGCCAGCAACACAGCCCAGGGCGACTGAGGCGCAGCGCCAGCCTCTCCCGGGGCAGCTAACAAGGGCCCCCGGGAGCGGTTCCGGAGGCGGGAGGAGCCGGCCCCCTCCGCCGATAGGGCAGGACCCACCCTCCCCTTCTGCGGGGACAGCCTCCTGCTTGGCGGAGGTGTCCCTGGTCGGGATGAGTCCCAGAGACACCCCCACCGCCACTTAAAATGCAGAGCATGGGGCTGGAGCGGTGATAGTCCCGCGGGGAGGGTGTCTGCCCTGCACATGGCCGACCCGGTTCCATCCCCGCCACCCCATAGGGTCCCTCGAGCACCCCCAGGAGTAGTTCCTGAGTGCAGAGCCAGGAGGAACCCCTGAGCATCCCTGGGTGTGCCTGGGTATGACCCAAAAAAGGCAAAGAGTAGATTATCCCATGGGCAGGTAATGATGGAGAGTCCGACTCTGCATCAGGAGCCTCGGGGTTCAATCCCTGGTACCACCTGCTCCCTGGAGCACTGTGCTGGGAGCAGCCCCTGCACATGGCTGGGTGTGGTGTGGCCCCAAACCAAATCAATGCCCTCCCACATAGACAGATTTATTCTTGCTTATTTGGGGGTGGGTCCCCCTCAGTGCTGCGGGGGCCACCAGGGCTATACCCAGCAGCCACGGTGGCCATTTCTTGGTGGCCACGTGGTCCTGGGCCGCAGACCCAAGCCTGATGCAGACAATGCTGGGTTTTCTGGGGGGGGGCGTGTGCCCCCAGGGGCCTGGCTGGAGGGCAGCTGTTAAGACGCACAGGCTCTCATGCTGTGGGTGTGGGGCGCTGGGGGTTGTGTCTCCCCACATCTCTGTGCACGAGACTGGCAGGTCTCATGGCAAGACATGATCCACGGGGACGGCTGCCACCCTGACCCAGGTAACGTCGGTGCCCCAGACATTCCGGCCATCACCCCGGGCAGCTGTACGGGTCACTGGGGCCGTGGACACAGTCCGTGAATGCTCTCGGTACCAGTGTGTGGGCAGATGCCTGTGTGCAGGGCCGGGCCAGGGGTCCAGGGCAGAGCACAGGCCCCGCACGCAGAAGGCCCTGTAGCGGATTCAACTCCTGGCACCCGCAGGGCCCTTCAGCGCTGCTGGCTGTGACCTCACGCAACAAAAACTAAACAAGAAAAGACAGAACCAACAGCCGGGACCAGCGCTGCCAGCCTCGGGTCTGACGGGACCTAATTAGGAGCCTGGAAGCGGCAGCCCTGTGTCTGTGCCCCCAGGAGACGACCGGGTCCACCGCTGAGCACTACGGTCCTTCCAGTCGGAGGCCAGAGTGCAGCAGGCTGGCCCCGAGCCCAGGGCGAGGAGCCCGAGCGGACCTCTAATTGCCCAGCTCGTTAGCAGAACGTCCCTGGTGACGCCTGCCGCTCGGGAGGGCTGACTTCATCGCCCGCTCGGAGGGACTGCAGCCCGGAACTTCTCCCCCCGCAGGCTGATGGGCGGCCGCTGCTGCCCACCGTCTTGTCCTCTCTGGGTCACACCGGGCGTTGCTTGGGGCTCACTCCTGGAGGTGCTCGGGGGACCAGATGGGGTGCCGGGGATCACACCCGGGTTGGCCACGTGCAAGGCCAGTCCCCCAACCGCTGGACTATTGCTCCGGCCCCAGGAGCACTTTCTTTCCAGCGTGTCTGGCTGGACGGAGGAGGCTGGGCATCGCCTCAAAGGTGAAGCCACACACCCTAGGGCACAGCCTTGCACCCACAACCCAGTCTGTGGCCGAGTCTGGGGCACTCGCACTCTCACACACCGTCTCTCTCTCTCTCTCTCTCACACACACACACACACACACACACACACACTCATACATATACAGTCATACCCACACACATGCACTCCCTCTCTCTCACACACACACACACACTTACAGATACACACACATTCTCACACACACATATACACTTACAGTCATACACACTCTCACACTCACTCTCACACATACACTTATAGTCTACCCGCACACACTCACCCCCACTTTCACAATTTTTCACACACACTCACATAGTCTTACACACCCTCACACATACACAGAGTCATACCTACACAGTCACACTCAGTCTCACACATTCTCACACAAACACGCAGACACACACTCACACGTTCTCACACACCGTCACACAGACACAGTCACACTCACACTCTCATACATTCTCACATACTCACACACACTCTCACACTCAAACACACAGACACACACAGCCCTGTCCCGCGGCTCACCTGCTCAGGGGTGGGCGTCAAGGTGGCATCTCCCAGCGGCACGACGGGGGCGGGGGGCGGGGCGGGCTGCTCGGCCCGGTGAGCGGGGTCCGAGCCCACGGAGTTCTGTCCCGACGGCGCCTCGGAGCTGAACACGGTCTGAGGCACAAGCAGACGGCGAGGCTGGGCAGGGCCCGGCACCCGGGCTGACCGGAAGGAGATCGGGTGCCCCCCCGCCCAGCCGGGGGGGTGTCCCTCGGGGTCCCCACGGCCCGTCCTGCTCACCCTCTGCGGCGTGTGGATGGGCGACAGCATGTCCAGGTCGGTCATGGGGAACTCCAGGCCCTTCCGGCGCAGGTCCTCGTACACGGCCACGACGCCCGTCAGGTCAGGCGAGCTGCGGAAGGCGTCCGCCCAGGACTGAGAGGGGACAGGGGACAGGGCGGTAACCACGGCACACACGAGCCCCTTCCCTGGCCGGGCTCACAGACTCACACTCACACACCCTCACACATGTACTTACAGTCACAGTCACAGACACACACTCACACTCACACACACACTTACAGTCAGACACACATTCACACACCCTCACACCCTCACACATACACTTAGTCATACACACACTCACACACACAATCCTCACATCCTCACACATACACTTACAGTCACAGTAACACTCTCACATACAATTAGTCACAGACACACCCACATTCACACACATCCTCACACCCTCACACATGTACTTACAGTCACAGACACACACTCACACATATACTTACAGTCACAGTCACACACCGTCACACACATCCTCACACTTACAGTCACAGACACACACTCAAACATATACTTACAGTCACATACACTCACACCCTCACACATACACTTACAGTGACACACCCTCACACACTCACACACATCCTTACACCCTCACACTTAGTCACAGACACACTCACACCCTCACACATACACTTAGTCACAGACACACACTCACACCCTCACACATACACTCAGTCACAGAGACACACCCACACTCACACACATCCTCACATACGCTTATAATCAGACACACTCACAATCCTCACACCCTCACACACACACTTATAGTCACAGACATACTCACACACTCACAACCTCACACATACACTTAGTCACAGACTCTCACACTCACACTCACACACACATTCTCACACACTCATGCCCTCATACACACACACATACACTTAGTCACACACATCCACACATTCTCACAGTCACACACATTCTCACACCTTCCCCAAACACACACACGTGCACACACACATACAGGATACAGGGGATGCCCCGTGGGCCCCAGCTCACCTGGATGAGGCTGAGCACCTTGTCGTGCACCACGGTGGGGGGGTTGTTCTTGGGCAGGATGGTCCGCACCAGGACGCCCTCCACGAAGTCCTGGCTGGCCACCAGCACGTGGAAGCGATGGCCACAGTTCTTGACGCAGGTTTCCAAGACCTGGGGGCCGCGAACCCCCAGATGTGAGACAGGAGGGCTGGGTCTGGGGGGCCCGGGGGTGGCCGCACTCCAGCCCTGTCTGTTCCTGGCCACACGGGCTGTCCTGGGGGGGGCTGGACAGGAGTGTCTGTCCCTTCCCACAGCCACGCTGGGGATCCGTGCACGTGACAACTGGGCCCCGGACTGTGGGCACCCGCGCGTCGGGGATGTCCAAATGCCACCAGTCACAGTTGGGCCTGTCCACTCCCGTCCTCCCCAGGGGCCCAGGCAGGGTGGCTTCTGGGAGGATGTGGGTGTTGCGTGTCGGGGCGGGGAGGGGGGAGGGGCCACTCCTGGGGGCAGAGACACAGGGCGGGACCGGGAGCACTCACCGTGAGCGCCAGCATCACCTCGTGGAAGTTCCTGTTCCCTGAGATCCTCTTCTTGACCGCCCGGAAGGCATCTTTGGGGCTGTGGGAACAGATGGATGGATGGATGGAAGGACAGGATAGGAGGAAGGAAGGGAGGGAAGGAAGAAGGGAGGGAGGGAAGGAGGAAAGAAGGAAGGAGAGAGGAAGAAAAGAAGGAGGGAGGGAGGAAGGAAAGAAGGAGAGAGGGAGGGAGGGAGGAAAGGAAGGAAAGGAGGGAGGAAAGGAAGGAAAGGAGGGAGGGAGGAAAAGAAGGAAAGGAGGGAGGGAGGGCGGGCGGGCGGGCTGGGCCTGTGTCTCCAACAGAGCTGGCGGGCTCCTTGGCTGAGTCCCCTCAGGCACCTGCTGCCACACCCATGGGCGCAGGCCCTCAGGCGTGGCCACTGGGCAGCCGTAACCGCAGACATGGGCTGGAGGCAGACGGTTCCCTGAGCCAAGTATGTGGGAGGCCTGAGTTCGATGCTGGCACCACGGGGTCCCCTGAGCGTTCCCAGAGAGCCAGCGCCTGAGCACAGAGCTGGGAGTAGGCCGGAGCACTACTGGGTGTGATCCCAAAGCAAAGAGAAGAGCACCCAAAGACAGCAGGACCCAGGGGCTGGCGCGATAGACCTGCGGGGAGGGTACTCGCTTGTGCATGGGCGACCTGGGCTCATCTCTGGCACCCCATGTGGGCCCCTGAGCCCCGCCAGGAGTGATCCCGGAGTGCAGAGGCAGGAGGAAGCCCTGAGCTCAGGAAGCCCTGAGCTCCAAGACAAAAACCAAAAGGAAACATTCAAAATAAGCTGCACCCTGGGATCAGGGCTGGGGCTCGGCGGGGGAGTTCGGGAGAGGTCCTGGGTTCTAGCCCCAATACCCAAGGGAAAAAAAAACAACCCCCAATTCCACAGCTGGGGTCAGGACCTGACCAGGAAGAAAACAGCAGAAGCCTGCCCGGGGGTGGGGGGTGGGGGGGAGGTCCTGGCTCCAGGAAACAAGGAGCACTCAGCACCCATGGGAGAGGCAGCATCCGGGGAGACCCAGGAAATGAGGGGAAATGGGCGTGGGAGGTCACGACCTGGCATCCACCTGGGGCCCTCCCAGCCTTCCTGACCTTCTGGAAGGTTCCCGTGGGCCAGACCCGGGGAGTCCGGGGTCAGCAGTCCGGCCCTTACCCTTCTTCCGTCTCGTTGATGATGTCGCAGATCTCCATGTTGAGGGCCCAGTCCTCGCTCTGCAGGGAGCCGTCGGTCGCTCTCTCTGGGGAGGAAGCCAGGATGGGTGGGCTGCCCGGGTGGGGTCTTAGCCCCAATCACCCCCAGCTCAGCTAAGATTCTTCTTTTTTTGTGTGTGTGTGCATGTGTGTGTGTGGGGGGGCAGGGCCACACCTAACGGTGCTCAGGATTTCCTCCTGGCTCAGGAATTATTCCTGGTGGGCTCAGGGGATCTTATGGGATGCCGGGGATCGAACACGGGTCGGTTGCGTACAAGGCAAGGCGCCTGCCCACTGCACTATTGCTCCGGATACAAGAAAACTCATCTTGGCTCTATTACACACACACACACACACACGCGCGCGCGCGCGCATGTGCACACATACACATATATACATATACATATATGTATATATTTTGCTTTTTGAATCACACCTAGCGATGCTCAGAGGTTATCCCGGCTCTGCACTCAGGAATGACCCCTGGCAGTGCTTGGGGGACCCTATGGGATGCTGGGAATCGAACCCGGGTTGGCCGCGTGCAAGGCAAACGCCCTCCCCCTGCTGTGCTATTGCTCTGGCTCCCATATATATATATATATTTAAAACATTTCATGAGGAGGTTTTTAGGAAGGGGAAGGAGAGAGAGAAAGTGAAAGAGTCAAGGCTGGAGTGATACCACAGCGGGAAGGGCGTTTGCCTTGCTTCACTTTCTCTTGGGCAGGGGTGCGGGACAGCTCAGGACGAGGCACTGGCCAGCCGGACACCTTCCGTCCTGGTGAGCTTGGCAGATGTGCCCTGGCCTTGCCGACCGCAGGGACACCCCCCAGGCCCTGCCCGTGGGGGTGGGTGGCGGTTCCTCTAAGCCGAGGCCAGGCGGTGGGCTGTGGAAGGGGCCACTGAGGTGGGCGGCTTGGTGGCCTCCAGCGTGTCCCTAGCCATGGGCGCCTGCAGGGGCTGCTACCCCCCAGGGAGGGGTGGGCTCTCCGCTGTGGGCACCAGGCACCTCGAGTCCCGGGTGGCGAGCGTGGGCAGGAGTCGGGGAGACCTGTGTGCCAGCACTCAGGAAGGTTCTGGGGGCTGGAGCAATAGCACAGCGGGTAGGGCGTTTGCCTTGCCTGCGGCCGACCTGGGTTCGATTCCCAGCACCCCATATGGTCCCCCGAGCACCGCCAGGACTGATTCCTGAGTGCAGAGCCAGGAATAACCCCTGAGCATCAGCTGGGTGCGACACAAAAAGAAAAAAAAAAAAGGAAGGTTTTGGAAGGGCAGAGTGCTGGCCCTCCCTGATGCCTGCCCCCATCCCGGCACCCACGGGACAGGCTGGGCCCCGCCAGCCTCTGCCGGCTGGGCAGGTAAGGGGCTTGGTCCTGGTGGGACTGTCGGACCTCCATCCTGAGGACTGAAGGAGGCTTCTGGTCCCCACGATTCAGCTCACCCCTGCCCCCGGACCTGTCTCTGAGTGGGGGCAGCGTTCCTGGGGTGAGGTGGGGCGTGGGGGTTCAGCACAGCAGCTCAGGGACCAGCAGGAGCCACAGCGGAGTGGCCGGTGGGAGCCTGTGGCTTAGGAGGGTCCAGCCCCCTGAACCCCCACAAGGAACTGTCCCCCCCCCCGCCCCCTCCCACCCCGGGCCTGGCTCAGGGTCCACCCACAAGCCCCGGGGCCGCCCTGTCTGCACTCTGGAGCTGCCAGCCACCACTTGGCAGCCCTCTGGGGTGGTGGGGACACTGGGTGGGGACAGCGACAACGCCTGAGGGTGGCAGCTTCAGGCAACAGGACAAGGCGCCTCAGGGAGCTGAGTGGGGGGCGGAGGGAGGCAGGAAGGGGGCCCTGGGTGCAGGATAGTTAGAGATTCTGCTTCAAAAGGGCATCGCTCCTCAGCCTGGAGGGGGAGGGGGAGGGGCTCGGTATTTATTTATTTATTTATTTATTTATTTATTGCTTTCTGAGTCACACCCGGCCATGCTCAGGGCTGACTCCTGGCTCTGCACTCAGGAATTATTTCTGGCGGTGCCCGGGGGGACCCTATGGGATACGGGGGATTGAACCCGGGTCGGCCGCGTGCAAGACAAACGCCCTCCCCTGCTTTGTAAAAACTGATGCTTTGAAAAACCAATTTAAGTTTCTTGTGGGGCTGGAGGGACAATCCAAGCAGGGAGGGCGTTGGCAGTGTACTCGGCTGACCCGGGTTCGATCCCCGGCATCCCATAGGGTCCCTCGAACACCACCAGGGGGAAATTCCTGAGTGCAGAGCCAGAAGGCAGCCCTGAGCATCACCGGGTGTGACCCAAAAAGTCAAAAAAAGTTAACATAAAAAAGCTTCTTGCAAGGGGGTAGGAACAGAGCAATAGCACAGCAGGGAGGGCGTTTTGCCTTGCATGTGGCTGACCCGGGTTCAATCCCGGTATCCCATAGGGTTCCCCCCTCCCCCCCGAGCCCACCAGGAGTAATTCCTGAGCACAGAGCCAGGAATAACCCCTGAGCAACACTGGCTGTGGTCCAAAAGCTAAAAGGAAAAGTGTCCTGTGCCTTCCGTATCTGTCCTGCTGTCCTGCGGCATCTGTGACGGGCTGGTCAGCGGGACAGGCCAGCAGGCAGCTGACTCAGGGCCCTTGCTCACCTGCTGGCTCTTCTCGGGAAAGACCCTCGCCACCAGGTCCCCCAGCAGTGGCGGTCCAGTTCCAACCCACCAGCTGGAAGAGGGCACCTGCTGGCCTGGCCACCCCCCCGCCAGGGGCGGAGCTGCTGGGGACATGTGGGGTACAACCGCCCAGTAACAGGTGAGGCGGGGGCACAGACCGTGATGGATGTCAACCCCATCTTCTCTCCAAAGGACACCGGGCACGCCAGCGCACCCTCAGGGGAAGGGACGAGCTGGGGAGGGGAGGAGTGTGTGACCCCCCCCTCCCGTGAGTTCCTGGACCTTTGATCCCCAAATGGCACCGCTGCTGAACAACGACTGAGCCGCTCACAAAATCACAGGCGAGTCACGCACGCACGCGGCTGCGGACTTTCCTTCCGAGCCAGCCAACGGGTCTTGGAGCCGCTTTCCAAACGCACGGCTCTTTCCAGCCCTGGCGTGGAAAGTTCCAGCCGTTTCCGAGGTTGCTAGGCAGTCTTTCCTCAAAGCCCGGGCGGCTCGTCCCCCTGGCCGTGTCGTAACCGCAGGCCACAGAGGAACTCTCCAAGTACCTCGCAGAGGATGCGGCTTAAAGCTGCAGGAACCAAGCAGGGCGCCAAGTGGAGGCCTGGCTCAGCGGAAGAAGCGCTTTTAAAAACTATCCAGGAACCAGGGGGCAGGTGGGGGCAGCCGGCTGGAAGGGTCTGGAATGGTCCAGAAGGATCTGGAATGGTCTGGAAGGGTCTGGAATGGCCTGGAAGGGTCTGGAAGGACCGATCACACTCCTTTTTTTTTTTTCCCTTTCCGGTCTCCTTGTGACTAACTGCCACGTCTAACGCCTATTTCTTCCCTGACCCCCATGCCCACCATTCTACCTCCTAAGAAAGATCTTACTGTAAGGGACTGATTCTTTTTTTTTTCCCTTTTTTGGGTCACACCTAGCGATGCACAGGGGTTCCTCCTGGCTCTGCACTCAGGAGTTACCCCTGGCGGTGCTCAGGGGACCATATGGGATGCTGGGAATCGAACCCGGGTGGGCCGCATGCAAGGCGAATGCCCTACCCACTGTGCTATCGCTCCAGCCCCAAGGGACTGATTCTTATCTTGTAGGGTTCTTATATTGACAAGCTGGTGGAACTCCGTGTGGCCAGTCAGCAGGCTGGACATGGCCACTGGCCTGGCTCCCAGCTGCAGGTAAAGGCGATTTATGGGGATAGGGAGGGAGGGGGGGTCCGGCCTGCCTTCTCTGGAGGCCCCCCGACTGCCTGGATTAGGCCCATCCCACTGCGGAGTGTCTCTGCTTCACTCAGAGTCACCCCTGGAATGTTCCATTGCCTAGAAACATCAAGAATAACTTTTTTCCCTTTTTTTTTTTTTGGTGTTTAGGCCACACCCGGGGGGTGCTCAGAGCTCACTCTTGGCTCTGCACTCGGCGATCACGCCTGGTGGTGCTCAGGAAACCCTAGGGGGTTCCAGGGATCGAACCCGCGTCAGGCATGGCTCTGGTCCCTGGAGTAACATTTCTGGGTGTGGTCTGGCCAAGGAGGCACACAGAGAGAGAGAGAGAGAGAGAGAGAAAGAGAGAGAGAGAGAGAGAGAGAGAGAGAGAGAGAGAGAGAGAGAGAGAGAGAGCGCCACGCCCGGGTTCACATGGCTGCAGGTCACACGGCCCCACATGGCTTCCCATGGCCTGGCCGGCTCCTCTGCCCCCCAGGCCCGCCACTTCCGGCCTTCCAGCACCTTCTCCTCACAGTCCAGTTCCTGTCCTTGGGTCGGGCCAAGTTTCCCAGGGCCCCAAGGTTAGACGGGGGACGGGGCACAGCAGACAACTGGGCCCTCAACCTCTGAGGCCAGATCCAAGTGCAAGAGTTACTCAGACCCCGAACCCCGGGATCGTGGTGGTGGTGGGGGGGCTCGGGGCCAAGCAGACAGGCTGTGGGCGTCAGGCATTTCCTTTAAAGTCCCAACAGTGGGAAAAAAAAAAAACAACACAACAAACCACCATTTAAAAAAAGACCAGGAACTGGCTCCTTAAACTCACGATTTATTGTAGACAATGACACAGGATGAGCGAGGATGGAAAAAGAAAAGAACTAAAATAAAAAAGGATGGGGGCTGGAGCAAGAGCACAGCGGGGGGAGGAGGGGAGGGCGTTTGCCTTGCATGTGGCCGACCCGGGTTCGATTCCCAGCATCTCCATAGGGTTCCCTGAGCACCGCCAAGAGTGATTCCTGAGTGCAGAGCCAGGAGGAACCCCTGTGCATCGCTGGGTGGGACCCAAAAAGCCAAAAAAAAAAAAAAGGAGAAAAGAAAAGAGAACCGAAAAGCCACTCTCCAGGTGGCCCGGGGCGGGTGACAGCTAGACAAGGCCACGAGGGTGCACACCCAGCCCAGCCCCTGCCCCGTGCCCCGAGAGGACACTGAGGGTTTTTGTTGTGGGGTGTATTTCCCCCCCCTTTTCTCCAAACCAGGAGGGCAGACGTCCAGGGCTTTCCTCCTGTTTCTCTGAGCCCTCGGAGGGAACAAAACCTACTCCTCACGTCCATCCCTGGCCCAGCAACCCGATCTGGCCGCGTGACCGGCTCGCACCTGGCCAGCTCAGAGGTTGGGGAGGTGCCTGGCGCTGCCACCTGCCGGACCAGCCCTGGCCCCAAGCACCACCACGGCGGGCAGCATACAATCAGGGATGCGGCCCTCACCTTAGAGCCAGGGCACCCAAGCACAGAGAGGCTGAGCACTTTTCCCGGGTAACACAGCGGGGCGGCGGAACGGGGCGGGGTGGCCCATCTCAACGATGCCCGCCCCGCTCTCAGCCCTGCTCAGGGCTGAACACGACCTGCTGGCCTCAGGGGTTGGGGCTGACACTGGCTCCGGCATGGGTGGGAGCCAGGGCCCAGGCGAGGGGCAGCCTGCGGTGTCTCTGATGCAGGGGACCCCGCCCTGGAGAACACAGATGCCCCCCACCTTCCCTCACACCGCCTCTGACTGGGCAGGGAGACCTGGGAGCCACCGGCTGGTTCCCTCGGCCGAGCACGTGTCTGCCCCTGGCCCAGGCCTTTACGGGTCAGAAACGTACTCGGAGGCCTGAGACCGTTTCCCGAGCCGTGGAGAGCCCAGCTCGTCCTCCTCTCAGTGTCCGCGGACAGAGCCGCCCTGCCCAGGTACCTGACGGCCTGAGAGACGCCCTGTGCCCAGGACAGCCCGTGCCCAGAACAGCCCACGCCCCGGGGCCTGCAAGCTCGGAACGAGACACACGCGGAACTTCGTGTCCTCCCCGGACTCAAGTCCTGAGGATTCTGGCCTAGTCCGGTCGCCGGCCCCTGCAGGAGCCCCGACTCCTCTTCTGCCCCTCCCTCACCCCCAGCTCTTTCCCACAAAGCCACACCTGGGGATGCTCAGAGCCTACTCCTAGCCCTGTGCTCAGGGATCACTTTGAGTGGGGCTCAGGGGACCATAGGTGGTGGTGGGGATCGAACCTGGGAGGGTCACACGGAGGGCGAGCGCCCTCCCTGCTGTGCTATGGCTCTGGGCCCCACAAGGCCCCTCTTTGATGTATATTTTTGTTTTTTTATTTAAAAAAAAATTTTTTTTTTTTTGGTTTTGGGGCCATACCTTGCGATGCTCAGGGGTTACTCCTGGCTCTGCACTCAGGAATTTCCTGGCAGTGCTGGAGGGACCCTGTGGGATGCTGGGGATCGAACCCGGGTCGGCCGCGTGCAAGGCAAACATCCTCCCCACTGTGCTCTGGCTCCAACTCCAAGGCCCATCTTTGGAAGGTGCCGGGCATCCAGGCCGGTGCTGACCTTCTCCTGGAATAGTATCCTCAAGAAGGGTCCCTCACTACTCATACAAAGATCCCCCTTTGACCCCTGCCCATGGCCACCAGGCCAATCTCCCCACCCAGACTCATCTGTGGCCCTGAGCTCTTCATCCTTCACACCCTGACTTTGGGGGCGGGGCTTCAGGGGTTACCCAGTTCCGGGTGTGTGTGTGTGTGAGTGTGAGTGTGTGTGTGTGTGTGTGTGTGTGTGTGTGTGTGTGTGTGTGATGGGGTTGCCATTTGGAGAGTGGAATTCCTGGGCTCTGAGCGGGCAGGAGCCGGCCTGGTCATCCCTGCAGGAAGAGGCTGCAAGCACAGCCCTGGGTCCTGGGGTCCCCGTCCTCACTGGCTACTCTTCCAGACCCTGGCAGGACCTAGTCGGGAGGGAGCTGTGACTTGTGTCCCCCAGAGATCCCAGCCCGGGCTCCGGCCCTCTGCCCTGAGGCCTGCCCTTCAGGCTTGCAGGTGGTACCCAGCATCCCAGTGTGGCATCTGCTCAGGGTCTCCCCTCCCTCCCTTCCTCCCTCCCTCCCTCCCTCCCTGCCTCCCTTCCTTCCTTCCCACCTGGCTGCAGGAGGGACAGTCTGGTCCCTAAGCTCCAGATGGCCTGGTGCTTTGCACTCTCCCCAGCTCAGGGTCCAAAGGTTAAGGAGGGTGGAGGAAAGCTCCAGGAAGGCCTCAGAGAGGAGGTGGCTGGTGGTGCTCAGGGCTCTGAAGGCTACTCTGCAGGATGGAGGCAGGGAACGGCCAGCTAGCACAAAGCCGTGTGTGCGCTAAGGGGGACCTTGCACGTTGAGGGGCGCCCCCACACGACCCCCACTTAGGCCTTCCCGCTCAGTGCTGCCGATCACGAGGCTCTTCTCTCAGTCTAAGGATGGAGCCGGTCTTTCCTCCCCTTTTTGATGTCTGGGCCACCCCCCCCCCCCCCCCCACCCCCCGGCAGGGCTCAGGGCTGATTCCTGGCTTTGTCTTCAGGGATCACTCCTGGCAGGGCTCAGGGGATCGTTTGGGGTGCCAGAATCAAACTCAGGCAGGCTGTGTGCAAGGCGAGTGCCCTTCCCGTATTGCTCTGGCCCCTGGACTTGGCCTAGAGATTCTTTCACCGATGCAAAGTGGGGCCAGCAGTCGCCCGCACTGGCCACCAGAATATCCCAGCGGGGACTCTATCTTAGACTTCGAATAAGCAGGGCGGTCACTAATGCAGCCCGGCCTCACTAATTGGCCATTAGTGCGTCCAGAGGCCAAGGCTCTGGGAGTTCTCTCCCCTTCAGCATCAATTCGCCGGGGTCCTGAGTGAGTCAGTCCCCACCCGTGTGAAGTCAGAGAGACGCCAGAGGTTCTCCATCTGTGGCTGCCGGTGTAGGGGTTCTGGTCTCTCCCAGGGAGGTGGTCAGAAACACCAATTCGGGGCTGGAGCAATAGTTAGCCTTGCACGACAAGGGGAGGGCGTTGTTAGCCTTGCACGCGGTCGACCCGGGGTTCGATCCCTGGCATCTCTTATGATTCCCTGAGCACCACCACTGACTACTGAGCGCAGAGCCAGGAGGAACCTCTAGGCATCACTCGGTGTGACCCAAAAAGCCACAAAGAAAGAAACACAAATTTTTGGATTTCCCTCACACCATTCCTCCAGCCCTCCAGAATCAGGAAAGTGGGGGGCATGGCTCAGTCTTACAGGCCTTAACAAGGCATGCAGGGGGAGTCTGCAGAGCACCCACGGAACAAGAAGCTCCCAGCAGGGAAATCTGGTTAGAGCTCTGAGCGGGCAGACGCCGGTTTCCAGCCTTCACCCACCTGCAGGCCGTGTAGGGGGTGGAAGGGGCTGGGATCAGGCAGCTGAAGACCCCCCCTGTTCTAAGGAATTCCAGCCCAGTAGCATTCTCTCTGGACAAAATGCTCCTCGATCCGGAGCAGACATTTGCGGTGAGAAAAGAAACTAACTTTTCTCTGGCCAGCCGGAGCCCTGAGTCCAGGTGAGTTTTTTTTCGAGAAAGCCTCGGAGCCGGGAGTCTGCCTTCGAAAGGGCCCGTTTCCTTTTCTGTTTTCTCAAAAAAAGGAAGTCTCAAACTTGGCTCGGGATAAAAGCGGTGGTATCTTGCCGCTTGGAGAAACGAAGCTGAGAGCTGCTTTTTCTTTTCAGCTCCAAAACAATGACTCACACTGGGGTGTGTATGTGCACGTCTGTGTGTGTATACAATTCAGTCCGGAGAGGACAGTCTCAGAGCAAAAATCCACCAGCTCCATCCCTTCCCGCACAGACCCCCTCGGCACAAAAGCCACAGAGCCAGCGCGTCACAGAGACCCTGGCAAAGGAGACGGACCTTAGTGAGCTTTTGGCTTCTGAGACCGAAGGCATCGAAAGCATATCTAGTTTTACAGATCCAACGTTTGGCTGAGCAAAGGGGCTGAGCGCATGCTTTGCATGGGGGAGGACTAACAGTGATCTACCTGCGGCACTGAATGGTACCCCCCCCCCCCCCCCAGCTGGGAGGAGCCCCCAAGCCCCTCACCCGACCCACACCAATCAAAACGCTCCAGTGTTTGCAATGTCTGCACTGAGACCCTCAAAACCATCCAGAACGCAAACCAACACAGTCCTGCGGTGACTTCTCCCAGCAGGATGGGGCACACCCAGGCTGCCTCCCAGGGCTGTGGGGCGGGTCCCTGAGCGCCGCACTGTCCGGGAAACTTCTCAGAACCCCCCACCGCACATCAGCACTTCATTCTAGAAACTCAATGCTGCCGGCCAGTGGCTGTCCACTCTTCCCAGTGCACCTATCAACGCCCTTAATCCTCACCGCAATACTAAGGCGCTGGGAGGGCCCATTATACCCCCGTGATTACAGGCGAGACGACCTGGCCTCCCGCCAGTGGGGGGGGGTTAGGGGGTCGGGGGTCGGGGCACGGAATAGGCCGGCGCGCCTGGGGCCAACCATCCCCTCCCAGCGACTGGGAAATGCGCGGGAGACCACGACAGGTGGTCGCTAAGACCCCTGGCAGCTCCGCGAGGCCCCAGGACAGGAGCCCGGTGCAGGCCGGGGCTGCCCGCACGTGGCTCGCGCGGACTGCAGCCCCAGAGGCTGGCTGCCCCCCAACCCGGAGAACGGGGACCCTCCTCGGGGTGGTACCCGTGTCCCGAAGGTCCGGGAAGGCCGGAAGGAATAGGCAGGAGTGAGTCCAGGCGGGGGGTGGGGTGGGTGGGCGGAGCAGGGCCGAGGAAGGCAAGAGGGAAACAGTCGAAGCGGGGAGGGTCCAAGGGAATCAATCACACTGTCCCTTTAACCCCCCCGGAAAAGTTTCTCCCAGGATTCGCGACCCCAGCAAGCTGGACCCGTGCGGAGCCGCGGGCCCGCCCCCCCGCGGCCCCCATTGGCGGCCGTGAGCATCCGTCACCAGCCGCGGCCTCCTACTGGGCGGCGGCCCGTGTCAATCAGAGGGGGGCGGGGCCAGGTGCGGGGAGAGACACGCCAACCTTGTCCACCTCCCCGCCGCCTCGGCCGCGGCCGCCGGGGACCCGGGGCGCCCCTGGGGGGCGGCGCAGCCCGACGCGGAGCCCAGCGCAGAGGCAGCCTGCGACTCCGGGGACTCACCGATGCGCTGTCCCACCGGGGAGCTGAACGGGTTCCCCAGGAGAAAGTCCATGGCCACCGCTGCCGCTGCCACCGACCCGGGGAATCAGCTGACAGCAAACCGCCGGCGCCGCCGAGCCGCCGTCACGTGACGCGCCGGCCGGCCCGCGAGGAGGTGCCGGGGAGGGCGTGGCCCCGGGAGGCGGGCCCCGCCTCCAAGGGGCGGGAATGACGCCACAAGGCCTGGGGGCGTGGCCTCCGGGCCCACTCACCGGTCTGGCGCTGCGGGGGCGTGGCTCTGGGAGGCGGGCCCCGCCCTCGAGGGCGGGAATGATGCCACCCGGCCTGGGGGCGTGGCTTCCGGGCTCACTCACCGGTCAGGCGCCGAGGGGGCGTGGCTCCGGGAGGCGGGCCACGCCCCCAAGAGCGGAAAGAAGCCACACGGTCTGGGGGCGTGGCCTTCGGGCCCAGACGCCCGTCAAGCGCCGAGCGGGGCGTGGCCTGCCGCGAAATTGCCTGGGAGTGACTTGGGTAGGGCCGCCGGGACAGCGCAGGCTTGAACGTCGTGGCGGGCGTGGGTTCGATCCTCGGCGTCCCGTCGGGTGCCTCGAGCGCCGCCCAGGAGTGACTCATGAGAATGCCCAGGTGTGGCTCCCCAACCAAAAAAGTGTTATGCAATTATTGTTGTTTTGGCCACACTCAACGATGCTCAGGGGTCAATCCTGGCTCTGCACTCAGTAATTACTCCTGGCGGTTGCACAGGGGACCCTATGGGATGCCGGGGATTGAACCCGGGTCAGCTGCGCGCAAGGCGAGCGCCCTACCGCACCGTGCTATCTCTCTAGACCTTATTATTTATTTGTTTATTGCTTTGCTTTTTGGGTCACACCCAGCAGTGCTCAGGGGTTACTCCTGGCTTTGCACTCAGGAATTACTTTTAGAGGGCTCCAGGGACCCTATGGGATGCTGGGGATTGAACCTTGGTCGACCTTTGTGCCAGCTGTTAGGCAAAGGCTCTTCCCACTGTACTATTACTCAGGCCCCATTGTTGTTGTTGTTTATAATGGTCTCATTTCTTGGAGAATTTGAAGGAAGCCACAAACTTTTCTGAAGGAAAGTGGCAGGGATCTAATTTAATCCCAGGGAGTTTCTGGGAATCTCAAAGCACAGCAGGGACCGCCAGGTTAATCCCAGGTTTTCCCACTTTTCTACTTTTAATATCTCCTTCAAACTTCCTGTTTTGGATGTTGTCCACACACCAGAAAAAAAATTTTTTTTTCCCCCTCCCGGGGTGTGGTGTGATGGTGATGGTGATGAAGGCACACCCAGCAGTGTTCAGGGTATCCTCCTGGCTCTGCACTCAGGGGTCACTGCTGGTGGGTAGGCCTGGGGACCATATGGGGTGCAGGGGAGTGAACCCAGGTGGGCTGCATGTAAGGCAAGAGCCCTGCCCACTGTACTATTGCTCTAGCCTGAAATCTCTACATTTTTTATCTTCTAAAAAGCAAGACCTTTGGAGTAATAGCACAACAGGTAAGGGGCTTGCTCCTTGTACATGACTGACTAGGGTTCAATCCCCAATGCCCCATGTGGTCTTCTGAGCCTGCCAGTACTGACCCCTGGGCCAGGGGTAAGCCCTGAGCATTGCCGGGTGTGGCCCCCAAATCACAAAAACAAAACATGACCACTGGTATGATAGTTGGGGCTACCGCAGGTATTTTAGTATTTATTGATGATTGTGGGTATTTTAGTATTTATTGATGATTGTGGCTGTAAAAAAAAACCCCACTTTTTTTTGGTAACCATATTTAGGTAACATAGTTATAATACTGTTTTGATATTGGGGCCAGAGCAATAGTACAGCAGGTAGGGTGCTTGCCTTGCACACGGCCGACCAGGGTTCCATCCCTGGAATCCCATAGGGTCCCCAGAGCCCCTCAGGAAGTAATTCCCAGCCGGGAGTAACCTCTGAGCATCACCCAATGTGACCCGAAAACAAACAAAAACAAAGTGTTTTGATGCATGTTTATCACCAACGTACCCAAGATCACCAGTCCTCTAGTCCCTTCTCCCTCCCCCGCAGGTTAATCTGAGTTTTGTACTCAAAGGGGTTTATCATGGCCTTATACTGTCTAGTCCTGTGTTTTGTTTCTCTATAAGCCATAGTTGAGTCAGATCATCCAGTATTTGTCCTTTTCCCTCTGGTTTATTTTATTTAACATGACACTCTTAAGTTCCATTCATGATGCAGCAAACTGCAAGATTTTATTTTTTTTTACAGCTGCATACTATTCCACTGAGTACACAGACCAGAACTTCTTGATCCATTCATGCCACTGAGCATTCGGCTCGCTTTCCTATCCCAACTATTGCAACAAGGCATGCTTCTATCTTCCCCAAGTCATGTTTTAGTTGTGATTGTGATATATTTTTGAAAAAATTGAATCCCTGTGAGGCAGAGCATTACAAAGTTGTTTATGATTGGCTTTCCGTCATATAATGTTCCAACATCCATCCCTCAGCCAGTGTACTTTACCAGCACCAATGACCCCAGTTTCGCTTCCACCCACCCTCAACTGACCCCATCTCGGACTGCTTCTATAGCTGGCACCTCTTCTCTCTATTTTGGGTATTGTGTTTTGTGATACAAATACTGATAGGTTATCAGCCCGGCAAGCTACCGAGTATCTCGCCCACACGGCAAAGCCTGGAAAGCTCCCCGTGACGTATCCGATATGCCAAACACAGTAACAAGAAGTCTCACAATAGAGACGTTACTGGGCCCGCTCGAGCAAATTGATGAACAATGGGAGGACAGTGCTACAGTGCTATCATGAAATGAGGACTAGGGGGACTTTTCAGGTCAATGGTTGGAAATTACTACGAGTGTGTGTGTGGGGGTGGAGGGTAGTTAAGATAGAGAAGGGTCCAGTATGACAATAATAGTTGGAAATGAACACTCTGCACAAGAACGGAGCGATTGCGATTTTTAAAATCTGCAAGGCTGAGTTGACTCAGCTCACATTCATTTAGGACAGCGGC
Organism: Sorex fumeus; assembly: GCF_029834395.1. Taxonomy (NCBI): domain Eukaryota; kingdom Metazoa; phylum Chordata; class Mammalia; order Eulipotyphla; family Soricidae; genus Sorex; species Sorex fumeus. The sequence continues at coordinate 210,302 of NW_026606182.1, read as the reverse complement.
AAACCTCAATTAGGTCTTAATCACTCCTGTGTTAAGAACTTGTTTGAGCAGCTGTGAGGCCGGGCATCTTTATTGTATGACATAAACACTTTATTGGAAGTGACACATCTCGACTTGGAAGTGTCTGGTCATCAGAGGCTCTGTGCAGAGCTTGCCGTGCCAGTGTGAGGCCCTAGATTCCATCCTGGCTGGGCAGAAATAAAGCTCTTATCAAATGCCCCGTGGCTGGTTTTACTGCCCTTTGAAGGCTGGGATTCTGTCTCTCCAGCTCACCACTGCTGTCTCAGCACAATGAATGACTACCTGGGAAATGGAAGCCACCCTACATGCCAGTGGTGTTTGGAGGATCAGGTAGAGCAGGGTGGAAGCAGGGTGTGCAGGATAACCTTTGTGTCAGGTGCCTCCTGAATCTTCCTAGTGTGGACTCCCTTTGGATTCTTCTTTGGATTCTTCCAAGACCTGCCCTAAACACTTGGGTGGCTGATTTACAAGATCTTGCATCCCCCACCACTCTGGTTTAAAGGGATTATTACCCTTCACTGTCACTGTCATCCTGTTGTTCATGGATTTCCTCCAGCAGGCACCAGTAACGTCTCTTTCGTCCATGCCCTGAGATTTCAGAAAGTGCCACCAGATTCGAGGCTCCTTCAGGGTCAGGAGAATGAGACCCACCATTGTTACTGGTTTTTGGCATATTGAATACGCCACGGGGAGTTTGCCAGACTCTGCCGTGCGGGCAGGATACTTTCGGTAGCCTTATTATTATTACCCTTAAGTATCTTTTCTTTTTTTTTCGCGGCTGCGCAATATCTTATTATCTCATTCTTACTTTGGACAACCTGGCAGGCTACCGAATGTAACCTGCCCACACGGCAGAGTCTGGCAAACTCCCCGTGGCGTACCCAATATGCCAAATACCAGTAACAATGATGGGTCTCATTCTCCTAACCCTGAAAGATCCTTGAATATGGCACTTTTTAAAATCTCAGGGCCAGGGCGAAGGAGACGTTACTGGGGCCTCCTCGAGGCAATCGACGAACAACAGGATGATCATGATCGTGATCATTTTAGGTCACACCCGGTGATGCACAGGGGTTCCTCCTGGCTCCACACTCCTGGCAGTGCTTGGGGGACCCTATGGGATGCTGGGAATCGAATCCGGGCTGGCCACGTGCAAAGCAAACGCCCTACCTGCTGTACTATTGCTCCAGTCCACCCTTAAGTCTTACTACCCAGAAGTCTCAGTGGCCCGTCTGGAGGTGTTGAGGTGTGGGGTCTGGGGGTTTCCCCTGAAGCAAGCTATTTGCTCCAGAGGTCTGGGACCCAGCTCTCTAGTCCCAAACAGCCTTGGCAGGAAGCAGAATCACAGGACCTCCATCTATACAAGAGCTAGTCAATCAGAAATGGAGCTGTGTGGAGACCGTCAACATGATGGGAAGGTAAATGGCAAACCTTAAACACAGTACAACACCCATTAAATAGAACATTATGTTTGATCCTTTTTCCTTTTGGCGGGTGGGTGGGTAAACAGTTGGTGATGCTCAGGGCTGGCTCCTGGCTCTACACTCAGGGATCACTCCTGGTGGGGCTCAGGGGACCACCTGGGATGCTGGGGATTGAACTCTGCTGGGTCCAAGGCAAGCACCCTCGCCACTAAACCATCTTTTTTTTTCCCCTTTACTTTTTGGGTCTCACCCAGCGATGCTCACAGATTACTCCTGGCTCTGACCTCAGGAATTACTCCTGGTGGTGTTCGGGGGACCCTATGGGATGCTGGGAATTGAACCCGGGTTGGCTGCGTGCAAGGCAAACGCCCTACCTGCTGTGCTATCGCTCCGGCCCTAAACCATTTCTTCATTCCTCTCACATTTTATAGTTCTTACTAGTGTGTTTACAGTAGAATCTTGGTGTTTCGGGGTCATGCCCAGCAGTGCTCAGGGTTTACTCCTGACTCTGCTTTCCTGGATAACTCCTGGAGGGACTCAGGGGGACCATACTGGTGTGGGGGGCAGAACCCGGGTCGGCCATGTGCAAGGTAAGTGCCTTACCCACTGTACTGGCCCCTACACTGGAATCTTTACTTTGTAAGTTCCAGTTTCCGTATATCCTATTTACAATATTACTGAGTGTATCATGCTGGCTGGCTACAAGCCTGAAGACACACACTGACACTATCTTACGGGGGAACTTTTTTTTTTCTTTTTCCTTTTTGGATTACACCCGGTGATGCTCAGGGGTTACTCAGGAATTATTCCTGGCAATGCTCGGGGGGACCCTATGGGATGCTGGGAATCGAAGCCGGGTCGGCAACATGCAAGGCAAACACCCTACCCGTTGTGCTATTGCTCCAAACCCCTATTTTTTTTTTTGGTGGGGGGGAGAAGGTGGGGAACATTCCTGGTCTCCTGGCAGTACTCAGAGCCATGTGTGGTGCCAAGGATAAACCCAGGGTTAGCCAAGCAACTTTACCCCAGGCTACCCCTCCACCCGCCTTCATTTTCTTTCCTAAGAAAATCACAGTAGAATGTGATCTCCTCACTTCCTCCTGACTTCATGTAGCAGCAGGGAAAAAGATGCCCGAGACTGGACGACAAATATTAAAAAATGTGATCTTTTTTTAATAATATAAGTACAAAATTTTATTTCTTTATACAATTGTCATGGGGTTTGGATCAAACCGCTAGAATTTATTTTAAAAAAATGAAATAAAACAATGATATAAAAAACTGCAAGAAGGTCTGGATCCAAAGTTTCTCCTCTGCTAGTACCAAATGCTGCCAGGTACAGAACACTATACAAATGTGTACAAATTTTAAATACAAAGACAACAGCGTGGGGGAGGTTCCGAGGGATGCGGACAGATGGAAAGTCGGCCTGGAGGTGGGCCGGGGACATTCATGAGTGTGTACAAATGGCCACGGGAGTGGGGCTGGCCCCTCTGTGCCCCGATCCGGGTCTTGACCAACCCTCCGCGGCCCAGGTCACTCTTGGGGAACTGGGTCCTGGCTCAGACGTCGAGCCCAGATTTCTGCTCTGGTTGATTCCTGGGTCTCGGGCGTTCCGGTTTCCTTCTGTTTCCTCAATTAAATGCCCCCAACTCTGCTGAGCTGAAAAAGGGCATGCTGAATGCCGTCGGGAGTCTTTGCCCTGTGGAATGGGCCGTGGCCCATCCCAGGATCTACTGATGCCTCAGGGGTCCTGCTCGGGCAGGGGGTAGGCAGAGCCGAGAGGCAGGATGCTCCCACCTCCTGGGCAAGGAGGTGTCAGCCGTGCGGGACACGCAAGGGTCTTTGGACATGGAGGCAGCTGCGAATGGAACCGTCCCTTTGTATCTCACTTCCTGCTGTTCCTGAAGGCGGTGACATTCCCGACCAAGAACGAGAATCTGAACAGAATGATTGCGGCTGTTGTTGTTGTTATTGTCTGGGTGAGGCGCGAAACCTTCATCTGGAAGCCGATGATGACCGGAACTGCTCAGCGGAGACCAGAGGGGCAGGGGGCAGGGATGGGGAGGGGTGGGGTGGGGGGAGGAGCAAGAGACAAATCTGGATCTGCTGGGCGCCGCTGCTGGTGGGGGCTTTTGTTATTAAATTATATGTACAGAAATTTACAGGATAAATTAAAATCTAAGATCCGGAAGAGTTAAATACACATAATTAAAACATACATTCACACGCACACATAAATAAATCTAGACAAGAATCAGGTACTCTTTTTTTTGTTTTTTTGTTTTCTGTTTTCTTTTTTTTTTTTTGCAGCTGACTTGCGTGTGGAGGAGGGCAGGACCACTGTGGGCCTGCCCACGGCGGGGCAGCCTGTAGGATGAGCTCAAAAGTTCAAAAGTCACGCTGCGGAAAGTTCATCTTCCATCACCAACACAAAGTAGCCCAACGGTGAAGCCGGGAGGCCTCCGTGGCGGAGGGGCGATCCCGGGCGCGGGATTTCTGCTAAGTTTCCAGAGGCCCCTTCCAGGCGCCAGCAGCTTTAACCTCCCGGGTGTTCGATGTGGACCGGGCAAACTGGGTGATGCCATGGCTTCTGCGGGGGCTGCCTCGGTACCAAGGATCCCGACCGGGTTTACGACACGGACACTCGTGTGGCAGGAATCAGGACGAGCCCCTCCGCCCCAGCTCAGCCCCCCGGCCTCCTGGGGTCACTCTGAATGGCAAAGCGCTGTCCTCGGTACCTGCAGCTCATTGGCACCTTCCCATGATCTTTCCTATCACACTGAGGACTGTGAGACAGGTAAGGCAAATGGTCAGTGATGGGTCTGGAGGTACCACCGAGTCTCAGGGGAAAAAAAAAAAATCACATTCTAGCCCGTCCGTCAGGAGTTGCTCGTGGCACCCGGAACAAGCTCCGCCCCCCCACGGCCCCCAAGTTACACTGATTTTTAAGGCAGAAATATCCACCACAGAAGAAAAAAAAAAAGAATCTGACAACCCTATTCAGGCCAAGGTTTTCTCTTGGCTAAATCTTTTGCCATTTCATACAATTATTAAAAGCAAAGTAGTAGTTACAGTCCTATGTATATATTACACATTATATGTGTGTGTGTGTATCTACATATAAAAATTTAAAACCAAGCCCCAGAGGCCAGCGAAGGGGTCTGGAACAGTCACATACACAAACCAGCACTGGGTGGGGCGGGCTCCCGTCACAGTCCCGGCATGATGTACGCGATGTTGTCGAGCGTGTTGGACTGCAAGACAAGGCAGAGGGGGGTCCGTCGGAACACACTTCTACCTGAGCTCCCCGAGCGGCGGTTCTGCGCACAGGACCAGCCGAGAAGGCGGAGGGCGAGACGCAGGGTGCTGGCACCGCTCAGGCGGGCCTCGCTTGCAAGAGGGGGTGGGAAACGCGAGCGGCAGCACTGCTGCTGCTGCAGAGGGCTCTGTGCCTCCCTCCAAGGAACCGTCTGGGCGCGGCATGTGTTCCAGCTCCACTGGGCGCTGGCGAGCACTCAACACCGTGGTGGGCTCAGGTCCCAGGGAGCAACGCACGAAGCGGGAGCCGGGTGCCAGGAAGCTACACGCGTCAGGGCCTGGCCAACAACCACCCTCCCCCCACCCCATAACACAAACACGCTCATGCGTACACACACACACACAAACACGCGCACACACACGCACACACTCACACATGCTCACACCCATGCACTCACATGCACACACACATACACTCACACATGTTTACACATACACACACTCAACTCACACGCATGTGCACATACACGCACTCACATACATGCTCTCTCTCTCTCACACACACACACACTCTCTCTCTCTGTCTCTCTCTCTGTCTCTCTCTCTCTCTCTTTTATAAAAGAAAGACACAGGAAAACTCACCAAGACCTGCTTGGGGCAGCCGTTCAATTCAGGTAGTTGAGTGGTGAGACACGCCAGGGGGCCGAGGGCACAGATGATGGAGTCCAGCAGCACAGACAGGCTGCCAGACACGGCGACCATGCCCTGCGGAGGGGGGCAGCTGAGCAAGGGGACGACCCACCCCTGCCCCAGGCTCCCCCGGGCCGGGGTCGCTCACGCTGCTCTGTAAACCTGGGCGACCCTGTGAGAACTCAGCAGGAACAGAAGGGATCTGCCGACTGTGTGTGTGTGTGTGTGTGTGTGTGTGTGTGCCACAACTAGACTCGAGCGTTCTCATACCTACTTGAGCGCTTGAGCATGTTCATGTGTGTCTGTGTATGGTGTTGAGTGTGATGTGTGTTTATGTGTTGTGTGCGTGTGGTACAAGTGAATGAGAGCTTTCTCACATCTACTAGGGTGAGTGCTCGAGTATGTTCATGTGTGTGTGTGTGCGTGCGCGTGTGTGTGGTGCCACGACTGAATATGAGGTTTCTCATGCCTAACAGGGTGACCGTTCTAGCACGAAGCCACTTCCACCACCTGGGACAGTTGCTCCCACAACTCTCCTAAGTTGCTTAAGAAAGAAGGCCCGCAGTGCAGGAGAGGCTCCCAACCCATCGTCCCCTCTCAGAGACCTGGGAGCAGTCACTTAACAGCAACTCCAGCCCTCGAGGGCTTTGGGGAAGACATGTGGAGATCAAGTATGTAGAAGAAGTCATTTTCTGCTTTCTTTGCACTCAGAGACTCAGAGACCAGCCTGGTGGTGCTCAGGGGAGGGAACTGGAGGGGATGCTGGGGACCGAACCAGAGTTGGCCGTGTGAAAGGCAAGTGCCTGACCTGCTGGACTGTCTCTCTGGCACCAGAAGTAATTTTTTTCTTTTTGCTTTTTGGTCACACCCGGCGATGCACAGGGGTTATTTCTGGCTCTGCACTCAGGAATTACTCCTGGAGGTACTCAGGGGACCCTATGGGATGATGGTGGGAATTAAACTCGGGTCGGCTGCGTGTAAAGCAAACGCCCTCCCCGCTGTGCTATCACTCCAGCCCCCAGAAGTAATTTTCTTGCCTTTTTTTGGGTTCCTTTTGGAGTGCCAGAGATTGAACCCAGCGCCTCACACAGACAAGGCCGGCCCTCGACTACAAAGCCATGTCCCCTAGTTGTTTTCTTTTCATTCCTGCAAGGACAGCTCCCTCGCACTCACCACCAGGGTCAGTAACCCGCATGCCAGCCTTCCCGTGTAGCACACACCCCTCCACAGGGGCGGCTGCCTAGAGAAGACGCCAGCAGTCTCTGGGAGAGACGTGCATTTGGTTCAGCTCAAAATCCCCACCTTGGATCCCGTTCAGATTGCGTGTGCGTGTCTTGGTGACTCCCAGCGCCTGTCGCCAGCCTGCCGCCAGCCCCCCCAAGGATCGTGCCCCAACCGAGCGCCGGCACGAAGCAGAGCGCCGGAGAGAAGGAGCTCTGGGCTGCTGTGCTTGGGCTGCCGCGGCGGGCAGGTGGACGGACGGGCGGCTGGCCACGCTGGGTCCCTGAAGCCCGCACTAACGGCAGCTGCCACCAGTGGCGATCAGGCGCAGGAAGAGGCAGAAGGGGCTGGGGAGACAGCGTGCCAGGCTCCAGACTGGAGCAGGGCCAGGGTGCTGCACGCAGGAGGACCCGGTTCAATCCCCGGCATTGCCTGGGGCACGGAGCCAGGAGGAGTCCCCGAGCACTGCCAGCTGCGGCCCCCAAACCAAAAGAAAGAAACACGCGGTGCGGGGGGCGCCGGCGAGGTAGTACGAAGGTTAAGTCACGCCAGGTCACGACCGGACTCTGCTTCGGCTGCTGGTCCGGTACCACGCACGGTCCTCCAAACACCGCGAGGCAGGTCTCCTGGGCACTGCGGGGTGCAGCCCCAGGACAGAAATATAGGACTCGAGATGCCGCCTGGCACACGTGAGCCTGACGGCTATCGTGACACCTAACGTCCTTTCTGCCTCCGGCTCTGTGCCCCCCTGTGCATCGCTGGGTGTGACCCAAAAAGCAGAAGGGAGGCCACTTGGGCTGGTCACAAGCGGATGGGCAAAGTGGTAACAGCCATTTAGTCCCTTTCGGCTTCAGGTACCCAAGCTGGAGATGGGCAAATGACGTCAGTCCAAGTTCCTTCAAGTAGCGACCCAACCCAGGTGGCAAGCAGGCTACAGGTAAACGGCAATTGCCTAGGCACGGACCCATTCTGATGGGCATTCTAAAAACGAAGCCTGTGCTCATGATATACCAAGGACACCAGGGTGAAGAGAAGGACCCATTTAAGTACAAAGAGAAGGCAAATGACAGCGTAAGTGCTTCACAGAAATGGCAAAAATGCGGGAATACTTGCAAATGATTCAGTCTAGGGGGAGAGTGGCCAAAAGGGCGGATGGAGCATTACTAGTGGGCACGCGGTTTCTTTGGGGTTGGTGAAAATGTTCCGAAATTCCATAGCAGTGCCTGGTTCACAACTGTGTGAATATACTGCACTGTAGCGCCGTCCTCCCGTTGTTCATCGATTTGCTCGAGCGGGCACCAGTAACGTCTCCATTGTGAGACTTGTTGTTACTGTGTTTGGCATATCAAATATGCCACGGGGAGCTTGTCAGGCTCTGCCGTGCGGGCGAGATACTCTCGGTAGCTTGCCAGGCTCTCCGAGAGGGATGGAGGAATCAAACCTGGGTTGGCTGCGTGCAAAGCAAACGCCCTACCCGCTGTGCTATCGCTCTCGTTACTGAATATACTAACACATATACTAAATGCTATATTTAAAAAAGGTATGTACGTTTCATGCTATGCTATGTACATTTCATCTTAGCAAGAATGTTAAAGTAAACCAAGAATCTTGAAACTTGGTCCCCTTTTTTCTGGTCCCTGGGTCCATGTAACTCGCGGTTCCAACTTACAGGAACTGGCTTGTTTAAGTCCCTAATCATGGAGACATTCTATCTTTCCAGTAAAATGCTAAGATCGCAATGACAGGAAGCCAGGGGGAAACTATTCCGAGTTCCTACTCAAGTTCTTGGCACGGTGCCTAGGGACTCAACAAATCAACCGGGCGGAATAATCTATCAGGGAAAATCTAGAACAAGGAAGGTGAAAGAAAACAAAACAAAACAAAACACAAATTTTTACTTTTACCTTTTTAGGAAGTATAAGACTGTGAACATGACAACCAAGAATCCCATAAATATGTTCTGGGAAATTTCTAAGTCCATTCACGTATTTGGGTGCACGCGAAAGTATATTATTTATTTAGAAGCTGCCCAACTTATTTGGATGCTGGTCTGAGAATTTACACAGAGCGTCATCTTCCGTGGTCTGTGACATTTTATTTGTTGAATAATAAGGCAGCTTCCAGGGCCAGAATGACAGGACAGGGGTGAAGGCACCCGCTTTGCAAGCAGCCAATTCTGGTGAGGTCCCTCGTCACATGGTCCCTCGAGCTGCTTCTACGAGTCTCCCTGAAACCCCTGAGCACAGAGCTCGTAATAGTACCCTAGGGCTGCCAAATGTGGCCCAGGTCCTACCCCCTCTAACTCCCAAAGAGAAGTGAAGAGTTCCCAGTTTTGGGCTTAAAAGACAAACCAAAGCAAAACAAACCAAAAACACTTTGGTAGCGTAGTATGATTTCTCTGCTGAAATGAAATACTCTTAAGATCCAGTGAAATATGGAAACACTACAACACGGAGTTAGCCAAGGAGGGAAACTAAATCTGAAATGGAACACGACGCCTCTGGAGATTCAGAGGTTCTGAAACTGAAGCTTGAAAGAACAACGCTCTCCCTCGGGCACCCGGCAACGTAAGATTCAAGTGCAGAATAATGAAGCGTGATCTCCCTATTTGCGACTTATTTTTCAAGCTGAGAACTCTTAATCCCCTCTACAACTGAACCTGCCTATTTAAGACCTGATTAGAAATGCACAGGTCCGAGACGCCAAACTCTTCTAAGGAAAAAACTATCAAAACTTTCACGGGGTCTTCACTTATCTTTCCTCTTGCACTTCGGGAAAGACAGTCTAGGGTTCCATGTCAATTATGTTCTAATAAAACTTGGAGGGGCCAGAGAGCTAGTGCAGTGGGTAGAGCACTTGCCTGGCATGGAACCGACCCGAGTTCGATCTCTTGTACCCCCGATGTTCTCCTGAGCCCCGTCAGGAGCGATCCCTGAGTACAGATCCAGGAATAAGCCCTGAGCCAACGTTGATGGGCATGGCCCCTTCCTCCGAAAAAAAGAGTCGAAGTCGTTTTCAACTCTTTATGAGCTACTCTTTCAACCAGATGGAATCAGTATAAACCCTGAAAGCCAGCAGATGGATTCGAAGCCTCTAGATACTTCAACTAGCAGGAATCCTCTCTAACACTGCGTCTAGAGTAGTCCAGCATTGACACTCTGTGGGAGGATGGCCTATAGAGTGACAGGACTCGCAGTCCATGAGAAGCCAGAGTACTCCAGCACCAACTCTCTGCGGGAGGATGGCCTGCAGAGTGAGTGACAGGACTTGTAGCCTATCAGAAGCCGGAATACACCAGCACCAACTCTCTGCGGGAGGATGGCCTACAGAGTGAGTGACAGAACTCACAGCCTATCAGAAGCCGAAACCGCAGCCGGTTGGTACTCACCTCCGTTTCCTGCAGGCGGTGGCCAATGAGGCTCAGAGATTCTCCCAACAGCTGGAGGTGAGCAGCGACATCAATGGGCTCAGTCTCAGGGGCTTTGGCGGGTGAGGCAGGTAACAGCATGGTGGTGGGCGGGGATTTCTTCTGGGGCGAGAGCACTCCTGCGGAAGAGGCTGCGACCAGGAGAGGGGGAAAGGGAGCGAAATCGAACTGGTCTATAGCTCGGAGCACTCAAACGACATCTTTCCGCATTCTCCCTTCCCGTGAACTGTCTCAGGCGCTAGCACGATGATGGCCTGAGGGCCGCAACTGGCCCATGACCTATTTTTAACATTTGTAAAAAGGTGGTAGAAACGACACAGAATATAGGACAGGCCTGAAACACTCACTAGCTTTTCTTTCTTTCTTTTTTTTTTTTATCAGTTTTTGTTTTTTTGTTCACACCTGGCAATGCTCAGGGCTTAGTCCTGGCTCTGCACTCAGGAAATTACACCTGGTGGTGCTTGGGGAACCCTTGGGACGCCAGGGACTGAACTCGAGTCGGTTGCGTATAAAGGCAAACCCCCCACCCCCATTGTCCCATGACTCTGGCCCTTCACAAGCTCTTTACAGAGAATGCCGACTGACTTCTGCCTTCCATTTTTATTTTTATTCTTTTTTTTTTCTTTTTGGGTCACACCTGGTGATGCGCAAGAATGACTTCTGGCTCTGCACTCAGGAATGACCCCTGGCGGTGCTCGGGTGACCCTATGGGATGCTGGGAATCGAACCCGGGTCGGCCGCGTGCGAGGCAAACGCCCTCCCCATTATGCTATCGCTCCAGCCCCTGCCGTCCACTTTTAAAATTCCTCTAATAGTCAGAGAACAAGACCTGAGCAGAAGATCTGCTTCTACCTGGGGCTGCTCTCTGGGAATCCGGGGAAGGAGGCCAGTCGAGAGCTCAAGGGACAGGGGGAGAGGAGGGGCAGGGATGGGGCCATTACCTTTCCCGCGCAGCGCGCCCTCGGAGCCGGACGCTTTCCTCTTCACAGTGGTGGCTTCGGCTTTGTTCTGCTTGTGCTGGAGATACTGAGCTTTCTGCTTCCAGATCTGCGGTATCAGGCCAGGTGGGAGGGAAGGAAAAGAAACTTGAAAAGGACGGAACTGTCAAGAGGAAAGACAGGTAAGAAGAGCATGGGGGGGGAGGGGCAGGCAGAGGGCGAACTGGATCGGGGCCTGCTGTGATCACAGCAGCGGCTCAGCCTAGGACACAGGACAGTCCTCAGGGCTCCTGGCCTGCTGGCTCCCAGAATATTCCAAGGGCGGGGGGGCGTTGTGTGTTAGGTGAAAACCGAGACCAGAGGGCTCAAGAGTTGGGGGGGTGGGGGAGGTGAAGGGTACAGGAAGAAAACCAGGTCAGGTCAGAAGGGACCCCCGGGCAGAAAAAAGACAGTGGAATTGATTAGTTTAGAGTGTTCTGAAAAACTGGACCGACGAAATAAATGTCTGTGTGGTTTCAAGAGTGTTTTTCTCATCACTGGCTAGTAGGGTCAGAGGGCGATTGACCAGAGACTCAAGACTGGGGCAAAAAAAAAAAAAAATTACTGGAACTGCTTTATCTGGGTGAGGAGACCCCCCTAGGAAAGACGGTCACTGCGATCGCAAGGCCATCTCCCTTCCTGCCGTCGAGTGAGATGGACGATGTGGAGATCTGCCACTGCCAGTGACCACTGACACGAGGGCGGCCGCACCGTGTGACAAGCTTGGCAGCGACGGCTGAGGACGGCCACCTGCCCGCCCTGGTCAGCACCTGCAGTAACTAGGAAGAGGCTGACCAAGGAGTCCCCAGGAAAAGATTCTGACCGCAGCCCAAGTCTTTTGGCTCCACGGTAATATTAGTGGGGGAAAGAACAGGGAGAGGAAAGCCAAGCTCCTCTGTAGCCAGATCTTCCCCGAGGGTGGAGGCTGGCACCGGCCAGTGCCTTCCGTGCCCGGCTAAGCCACTCCCCAGGGCCCCACTGTGCAGTGTGGTTTGGCTGGGAGTCTGTAGGAGACCATAACTGGAAAGGCACACAGCCATAAAATAAAAAGTGTTTGTTTTCGAAGGTGTACTTACCAGTTTGTCCTTTTCTGGTAGCTGCTTCCACACCTCAGCCAATTTTTTACTCAGCTCCCCAAAATCTGAGAGTTAAAAAAAAAAAAAAAAGTCAATTCAGGAAAAACTGAAACCATGAACGAAACAGGAGCTCCAGGAGAATGAAACCGGGGAAAGGGTTCTGCAGACTGGATTTTAAAAGCACAGAATCATGGGGCTGGAGGAGACCGCTTGCCTTGCATTCAGTCGACCTGGGTTCGATCCCCGGCATTCCATATGGCATCCCATAGCCCCCCAAGCACTGCCAGCAGTGATCCCTGAGTGCAGGGCCAGGAGTAAGCTCTGAGCGTCGACAGGAGTGCCCCCCCGACCTCCGCATCCCCCAATAAATAAAAGCACAAAATGCTATTTATTAGAAAACTGAACTGGAGCCTCTCACTGTTGTTCTTTCCTATGGGGAGAGGGGACCCTTCAATAGAGTGTATCAATGTGGGTTCCAGAAAGCATGTCAGGAATAACGCTGACAAAAGATCTGCGACCGGGGGCCGGAGTGATAGCAGAGCAGGGAGAGTGTTTGCCTTGCACACGGCTGACCCGGGTTTGATCCCCACTATCGCATTTGGTTTCCCAAGCACCGCCAGGAGAGATTCCTGAGTGCAGAGTCAGGAGGAACCCCTGAGCCTCGCTGGGTGTGACCCAAAAAGAAAAAAAAATAGATCTGTGACCACTGTGGAACTTTGTGGGGCTCAGAACCAAAGGCTTTGCCCAGAGCACCCCAGAAACCACCCTCCAGGTGCCATGATGCAGAACCTGCATTTATTCAGCAGGGTCAGGCTCCCCAGGGTACGCTCTGGTCTTTTTGGTGCCTGCCAGGGGCCTTCAACAGCCCTGGTGGGGAGGTCAGGAGGGGGCCCGGCCCGGAAGGCTGACCGCCGAGAGTCACAACAGAGACGGGCTCGTTCCTCCCACCTGCTCCCTGGGAGGGACAAACTGGCCTGTGACAGCGCTCTCGCTGTGACACCATCCCTGAGGGCAGCCGGACTACCTGGTGCTGTTTGACCATGTTGGACTCAGTTTCCCAACTCCTCAGGGCTGAGAGACAGGGCTGGGAAAGCCTGTTTCCTCCCTGACAGCCAGTGGCACTGGGGGTGGGGAAGGGAACGGGCCCTGCAGTGCTGCGGGCAGGAACGAAGTGGGAGGAGGAGGAGCTGGGTGGACACGTGTGTGCTCTTACCGATGCCCGGGTGGTCGGCCACGATGCTCACGCGGTACTCCTTGCAGAACACCTGGTAGGCGGACATGTTCTTCTTTTTGGGCTGGTCGCACAGGAGAAAGAAGAACAGGGTAAGGGTCCACGCGCACCGCGCACCGGCTGGGGCACCCCGAGCTGGTGGTCGAGAGGGCAGAGAGCGACTTTCTCCCAAGGCAGCCGCCAGAATTCTGACACAAGATCACTCTCTGCAGTGCTGGGAATGGAAGGGCCATGGCTCTACCACTGAGGAACATCCCTAGTCCTAGGTGGGCCAGGCTCTGGGCCATATCTGGCAGTGATGGGGGGTGTGTGTGTGTGGGGGGGGGCAGCCCCAATGCTCTGGGGAACATGTCATGTGGAGGATTTAACCTCAGCTCCCACAGACGAGCTCGTGGACACCCACTGACCCATCACTCCCACCCCGAAAGCAAAAGTGCAGCTACATGACAGTGATTTGTAAAGCGCTTCCTTCCTACACACAATCCCTAAGTGTAGATCAGTCTTTTAGGTTTTAGATAGGTCTAAGTTACATAGGTTGGAGCGATAGCACAGCGGGTAGGGCGTTCGCCTTACAAGCGGCCAACATGGCCGACCCGAGTTGGATTCCTCCGCCCCTCTCGGAGAGCCCGGCAAGCTACCGAGAGTATTCGATATGCCAGACACAGTAACAACAAAGTCTCCAATGGAGACGTTACTGGGCCCGCTCGAGCAAATCGACGATCAACGGGAGGGCCTTTACCTTTACCTCGAGCAAGTTACATACCGTTTCTCTCTCCTAGGGCTGGACTTTGGGGGGCAGGGCGAGGGTGCGAATGCCCATTTAAATGCTTTAAAATTAAGAACGTTGGGCTGGAGCAATCGTCCAGCAGGTAGGGCCTTGCCTTGCATCCTATCTGGATTCAATTCCTGGCATCCCATAAAATCCTCCGAGCACCACCAGGGGTGATCCCTGAGCGCAGAGTCAGGGGTAAGCCCTGAGCACCACTGGTGGCCCCCCCCCCCACCAAACAATAACAATTAAACAGGAACCGCATAATTTCCTCTGAAACCTTGGGGCGAGAGGCCAAATCTACATTCTGTTTGTTCTGCTCATTTCTTTTCTTTTCTTTTCTTTTTTTTTTTGCTTTCTAATGTGGACATTTTCCGGATCCGGCATTCACTATTACTTAGAGTTCGTTGTTATCTTGCTACTCAGTCTTTTGGTTCTATGTGGTAAGCAAACACATAACTGAAGACAGTTCTCTGAGAGCTGATGTGAGTGAAATCTCTTTCACATTGACACCGGGCTCTGCACCCCTTGAAGCATGGTGATGCTTCACTGTAAAACATCAACTACAAAACGAGACGTGATTTTCAGCGACCACAGGACAGACTTGCATGTGAAGGGGAGTTCAGTGAAGAACATATAAAACAAAGGGCTCTCTTAGAGCCAAATTTGCCACAGGCTTTATAACAAAACTCACGTGAGAAAGCATCATCTGTTAAGTATCTCTGTTTGAGAAGGCAGGAACTCTGAAAAACTGCAGATGACTTTTGTCCAACAACTAAGCTATGCAGAACATCAGAATAACCACAGTAACCACAGAGACCGGAATAGACAGCCTGACTTCCAGGGCTCATGGGCCAGAGAGAGGAGGAAAAAAATACTGCTTCCTTCTAGAGAGAATTACTATAGGAAAAGGAAAACAATCCTCGTAAAATATCTATCTACAGCTGGAGGGATGGTACCGCGGGTAGGGCATTTGTCTTGTACGTGCCTGACCTGGGTTTGATGCCTGGCATCCCACAGGGTCCCTGAGCACTGTCAGGAGTTAGGCAGAGCCAGGAGAAACCCTAAACGTTGCCAGGTGTGGCCTAAGAACTATCCAATCAACCAACCCACCCCAGAACAAACCTTTATCTAATGAACTGAGATGTTTTCAGTAAGGCTTCCTGAAAACTTCATTTGAGGAGCTGGGGTGATATGTACATCAGGGAGGGTGCTTGCCTTGCATGCAGCTGACCCAGGTCCAGGTTCAATCCCCGGCACCCCAGATGGTCCCCCGAGCACTGCCAGGAGTGATCCCTGAGCACAGAGGAAAGTATTCCCTAAGTAATGTTGGGTGTGGTCCAAAACCAAAAAAAAAAAAGAAAAAAAAGAAAAAAAATCAAAACAACTTCATCTGAAAATATCCAAGTATAAGAATCAGTTCTCCATCTCCACCGAACTGCGTTCCCTCTGGTCCTGCAGTTACTGTAACGACACGAACAATTAGTGTTGAAAATCTACTGGGAATATCTGCTGGCCTTTTTAAAAAGTGGGCGTTTTGGGCCAAAAATGAACCAACAGAGTCCTGCCTGGGGGATTCCGAGTGGCACCATGGTTTGCATTTGCCTAAGTGCCCTCAAACACTTTATTCAGCCAACGCGGTCTGCACTGTTGCTTTCATGAATTAACGACCCTCAAAAGCCAAAGACCTGCCAAGAGTGATGATGATAAAAACACCCGTGTGGTAGGACCCGAGTTCAATTTACAAAGGAAATGTCACGGTGAGGAATGAAAATACTTTTGGAATACCTTTCAAACGGAACAACTATGAATGAGAATGAACACGCCTTCAGAAATTTTAGACTCTTCTTTGGTGTGTTTGACTCTTCTTTTGGTTGTCATACTTGACAACACTCAGGGACTGCTCTCGGCTCTGCACTCAGGAATCACTCCTGGCAGTGCTCTGGGGACCATATGGGATGATGGGGATTGAACCCAGGCCGTCCACGTGCAAGGTGAGTGTCCTACCCACTGTACTATCACTCTGGCCCCTAATCTCCCCTTTTAATTCAGATTCCCCATACCTCGGACCTTGATTACCCCTGTGAAGTCACTTTGCTTTGTCACGTTCCGTGAGAGTGGCCGTGGCAGCCTAATGCTGGAGTGTGGACATGGACTTGTGGAGTGTGAGGTGGGGAGTGGGCGCCATTCTGCAATTCTCTCCACCACCGATGACCAGTGTCCACCACTGAGTGAAACACTAATCCACATTTTACTTAGTGGGAAACTGAAACAGGAATAAATATACACACACATAGCCTTGGCAAAAAAAAAAAAAAAAGGCGCTGGATGTCATTCTCTTCATTATGTATCTAGAGCTGCACTGTTACCCAGTAAATAGATGATCCCACGTGCAGTACATCTTTATAATTAGGGACTTATTATTCCCTAGTAATTCAAGTCCTTGGTGAGAGTAGTTGAGAGGGGTCAGCAGGCGGGTTTGGGTTGAATATTTGACCGTTTGACAAGGTTGTAATTAGACGTTCCGTGTCGGATTGGGCTGTGTGACTCCTTTGGCTGTGGGCTTTCCACTTTCTCTCTCATCTATCCTAAAGAAAAATTTTATTTTTTAATAAATTTTGTGTGATGAATAAATGGAAGGGCCTTCTGGTTATGGTGTAAAGGCAGTTTGGATTTTGAGTTCAAGCTATCGAGAGCCTTGTGGGATGGAGATCCGTAACCTTTTGCAGTACTGAAGGGCAAGCTTGAGGAAAACACTGCAACTCCTTGCAGGTTTAGGGTGTGGCTGGTGAACTGTGAAAGCTCTCGACACACACTCCTTCCAACGCCCTCTTAATACTGACGACATTGGTTCTGAGCATTTCCGGGAGTGATTCCTGAGAGCAGAGATATGAGTAAGCCCCGAGCATTGCTGGGTGTGGTCCCCACCCCACGCCTCAGGCCCCCAAAGGGGAGATTATCCTGAGCAGACCGGACCTTACAGCTAAGTCCTTAAGAGGGACATGAGGCAACAACAGGCCAACTCTGTCATGCTGCTGAATTTGGATAAAAACAAGCTGCAATGAGTTTGACAACTTTTTTCTTTCTTTTTGGGTCACACCCGGCAATGCACAGGGGTTCCTCCTGGCTCTGCACTCAGGAGTTACTCCTGGCGGTGCTCAGGGGACCCTATGGGATGCTGGGGATCGAACCTGGGCTGGCGGTGTGCAAGGCAAACGCCCTCCCTGCTGGATTATAGCTCCAGTCCCATTGACAACTTTCGAGGAACGAACAGGCTCAGAGCTCAAATGAGTTTCCAGTAACTGGCTGGAAGACCTTAACCCTCAGGTTCAAAGCCGGGCAGACCCCACGGCTGGGTCTGGTGAGCCACAGAACGGAGGATCTGTGGGGCACCCTTAGGGGGTTTCCGGGCTACGGGGCCACAGGGGAGGAGTGGCCACTGCTTCGAGGGCAGCTATCACGCCACTGTGAGAACACTAGGAGCTCTTTCCTACTCACTCTGTACTTGGCAAGACAGACGTAGCACCTGTTAAAAGCCAAGGTGAGTTTTCCAAAAACAGAGACTTTTGGTGAAGGGTAAGAGGAGATCTTCTGCTCTAATGCTGATCCAGGCCCTGGATCGCAGCTGCCCACAGAAGTAGGTCCTGCTTGTAGGAGGCCGCTTTCAGACACATCACAAAAGTGAGTGCCCAGTGCTGGACAGTCTTTTTAGTAACTTAGTAGCAACTTCAGGCACCAAATGCTCTAGTGTTTTTAACTAAGTATCTTCTTCTTCTTCTTCTTCTTTTTTTTTTTTTTGCTTTTTGGGTCACACCCAGTGATGCACCGGGGTTACTCCTGGCTCTTCACTCAGGAGTTACTCCTGGAGGTGCTCGGGGGACGATATGGGATGCTGGGAATCAAACCCGGGTCGGCTGCATGCAAGGCAAATGCCCTACCCGCTGTGCTATCGCTCCATCCCCTTCTTTTTTTATTTTCCAAAAGGTTACACCCACTGGTGCTCAGGGCTTACTCCTGGCTCTGCTCAGGGATCACTCCTGGCAGGGCTCAGGGGACCATGTGCGGGTGGCAAAAATTGAAGCCAGATCAACCGGGTTCATGGCAAGCATCCTAGTTGCTGTACTATCACTCCAGCCCCTCTCTTCCTTTTCTTTCTTTCTTTTTTTTACAATCTGACGGCACTCAGGGCTCACTCCTCACAGTGCTCAGGAGACCCTATCTGGTGCTGGGAATAGAGCACGGATCATCTGCATGCAAGCAAGGCAAGTATCCTACCCGCTGTACCATATCTCCAGTCCCAAGACCCCCGTATCTCAAAACCCCTTTTACATCCTTATTACCTATGGCTTTATGGTCACAGGTGGTTGACATTCAGAGCCGCTGCGGGGGTGGAGGGGAGCAAGAAGTGAACAGGCAAAGTGGTGAGGAAAAGAGAGAGGAAAGTACTTATGCACGGGAGAGATAGCACAGGGGTGTCTGCCTGGCACAGCTGACCCAGAATGGGCCCCCAGTGTCATATGGTCCCCTAGCGGCACTGGGAGCAGACACCCCTCCCCCTCCTCCAAAAAAAAAGAAGGAAAAAGAAAACAGTATTACAAGTCAATCTCACCGGTAACAATCGAACTCTTCACAAAAAGCTACTCTTTCAACAATTTGCAACAAGTGAAGGAGCTGCCAGTTACAATGTAACATGTTGCTTTAGGGCCCCTGCCTTCCCCTTAAAGCTGCAGGATCAGGATCAGCCACACCCAGAGTGCTTGAACTTCTCTCGAGGCCCCCCCCCCTCCCCCCCCCCCGAGAATCCGCAGGAGGTGAGCTTCCCCTCTCCCTGTGACTCGGACCCAAGACCTTGTTTTATTTCCTTGGCGTTTTGGGCCCCACCTGCGGCGGTATAGGTTCACTCCTGGTTCTGTGTTCCGAGATCACTCCTGGAGATGCTCGGGGGAACCACCCGGGGTGCCGGAGGTTGAACCTGGGTTGGTCCCGTGCAAGGCAAGCGCCCTCCTGGTCTACTATGGCTCTGGCCCCAAAGCTTTCAAATTTTAATAATTCGAAGCGGAAATCTTTTCACTGCGGCTGGGCTGTACTCGGCGTTTACTCCTGGCCCTGTGCTCAGGGATCATGGGGCTGGGATCACATACCTGACGTTCTATCTCGCTTTAGAACCTTACTCGGAAATCTCTCTAAAACGTTCCTTATGCTTTGCTTTCTCTTGAAACAGTGGCGACTAGGGTTGAAACGCTTTTGATAATGTTCTTTTTTTTTTTCCTTTTTGGGTCACACCTGGCAGAGCACAGGGCTTACTCCTGGCTCTGCACTCAGGAATTACTCCTGGCGGTGCTCAGGGGTCCCTATGGGATGCTGGGAATCGAACCCGGGTCGGCCGCGTGCAAGGCGAACGCCCTCCCTGCTGTGCTACCGCTCCAGCTCCGCTTTCGATAATGTTCTAAGAGCAGGTATTCTAGAATCAGAAAAGCCAGCGTTCCAACATCTG
This sequence comes from Sorex fumeus, assembly GCF_029834395.1. Lineage (NCBI taxonomy): Eukaryota > Metazoa > Chordata > Mammalia > Eulipotyphla > Soricidae > Sorex > Sorex fumeus. The sequence goes on along the minus strand of NW_026606182.1, from coordinate 190,711 downwards.
TCAGTCACTTCACACGCCTCTGCGTCCGGGGAGAAGTCTTCTTCTCCCTTCCCTGAACATCTTCATGGGACACACTGATGAGAAATATTCCTCATGGACGCTTGTGAAAATTCACCATGTATTTCATGGGAAAAACAGTGCAGAGCTTAGAACGTATTAAAAAATAAGGGTTAAGGAATTGTCGGCACCTATGTTTTACATGTGGGGCTGTTGGTCTCTCAAGCGTGTGACCCACCTCAGCTTTAAACTGTCAGGAGGGTGTTTGCCTTGCACGTGACCCACCTGGGTTTTATCCCCACGAGCCCATAGCGTTCCCCCAAGTGCCAATAGGAGTGACCTCTGAGTTCAGAGCCAGGTGCAAGCTCTGAGCACCGCTGGGTGTGGCCCCCAAACCCAAAACCATACTTAAAAAAAAAATCTGTCTGTCCCCCTATGTTCGTGGTTCCTTTTGCAGCAGCCGAGGGCGAATGTTCGCCAGTTCTGTTCTGGGTTCCTGCTCCCTCTCACACACTCATCTGATTAACGCACACACTCAGTGCCTAGGCCCCATTTCAACTGTGCTACTGAATTCTTGGTGTGGCTTTTTCCACGCTCCCTGAGGCATCCCTGAGTGATCACAGAAACGGAAATGGAACTGCATGCTCAGCCAAGCAGCCTGCAAAGCCCCAGTTCCCAGGTGTCCTGGGTCCGTGGGCGCGACTGGAGTCTCCAGGTGGCCCTGGATCTGCCACAGGGCGTGGGTCTCGGTCTGATGCGCTCCAGGCTGACTTCCTGAGGCGCCGCGGACACGCATGGAGTCGGGTCTCCCCACAATGTCAGCACACGTGCTCAAGGCAGGCAGAGGTAAATACTCCACTCACGGGGACCCCAAATGTGGGTGGTCGCCTCGGCTGATGCTCCATAGCCCTGCAGGGAGACCGCTGCCCCCTGCAACGTCCCTATCCGGTTGGGGCCCAGGACTTACAGGACCTGAACATGTGTGTCCGCAGGACCTGCTCTCAACACCAGCATGCCGCCTCTTGGGCTTGTTGAATTCTGGGGGGCCACACATGGTGAGACTCAGGATCACTCCTGGCAGTTTCAGGGTGGGGTTGGGGAGGGAACCCGGACGTGGGGGGGGGGGCGCCCTGCTGTCCTCGTCGCACGTGGGTCGAGGCTAGCGCAGGGAGCCCCCTCTACCGATGAGAACTACAAAGGACTGTCCTGACTTCAGTTAAGGTCATTCTACCAGGGGCTGCAGCGATAGTACAGCAGGGAGGGTGTTTGCCCTGCACGCGGCCTACCTGGGTTCGATTCCCAGCATCCCATAGGGTCCCCTGAACACCACCAGGAGTAATTCCTGAGTGCAAAGCCAGGAGGAACCCCTGCCAGGTGAGACCCAAAAACCAAAAACCAAAAAAAAAAAAAAAAAAAGGAAAAAAAAAGAAGAAAAAAGTCACTCTACCAGACGGAGAAAGAGGAACTGCAGGGAAGAAGCAGGGCGCACAGGAAGTGATGCGGCCCCAGACGGCCGTGGGGGCAGAGGTGGGCACAGGCGCCTGAGCTCCTGAGGAGGAAGCACAGAAGGTTCAAAGGCTCCCTGGTGCAGGGAGCAGAGCTGGACGTAAGCAGGGAAGGGGGAGGGAGAGGGCCAGAAAGAAACCAGAGCTGCTGGCCCCAGGGGCGGGCACTGGCCAGGAAGGGCAGAAGGGGGTCCTGGGGGATGGTGCCAGGAGCTTCCCACGGGAGGAGGCTCCGTCAAGCTGGTCAACTCTGCACCACACCGGAACAGCAAGTGGTGCATCGGAGCCCCTCAGAGTCGGCGGGTTTCACTGGAACCTTCCCTCAGGCTCTCGCTGATGAGGCTGCCCGCCCCACTGACCATGGATTCCTAGAGTGGACGTGCTAGGACAAGCAGGATCTGAGGGTACGTAGCATTCCCTGTTCACAACACCTGGCGGTGTGCAGGGCTTCCTCCTGGCTCTGTGCTCAGGGATCACTACTGCTGGGGTGGGGGTGGGGGGAATCACACGGGGTGCCGGGAATCGAACCCAGGTCGGCCACATGTTAGGCATGCGCCCTACCTGCTGTACTATCACTCGGGCCCTAGCAATTTTCAAGGAAAGAAATTAAACAAACCAAAGCCCCCAAACTTAGTTTATGCCTATCCAGTTCTTTTCTGTTTTGTTTTGCTCAGAGACCACTCCTGGAGGGGCTCAGGGACGGACCACAGGAGGGACCGGGGATTAAACCCAGGTCGGCTTTGTGCAAAGGAAGAACTTTAACCCCTGAACGATCTCTCCGGCCCCCATCCAGTTCTTTATGTTCACAGAGTTCTTGAACTCAGCAGGTAGATTCAGACCTTTTTTCTCAGGTGATCTAAAAGTTTGTGTTTAGATATTTATATACAAATATTCTCTTGAAAGGCTCCCTATTAGGGGAAATATAATTTGTACCTCAATTAGACAAAACTGTCATTCCCCAATTCTAAATACAGTGGATGTTCTCTTTCTTTGGGAGGTTTTCTTTGTGCGGGGCACGAGGGGGAGGTTCTGGGACACAACCGGAAATGCGCAGGGGTCACTCCTGGCTCTGTGCTCAGGGGTCACTACTTGTGTTGCTCAGGGGACCACTGGGAATCAAACCCGGGTCGGCTACATGTGAAAGAAGCACTCTACCCACTGGACTCTCTGGAAGCGTTTTCTTTTGGAGAGTGTCACCTCATTTCCTAGAACTATAATCCCAGTTCAGAACAGCTGAGCCTAGGTGACCAAGTTATGATTTCTCCTCCCCCAACCCCTTCCTACCCTTCTGAATTTCCAAAAACAGTTAAGTCACTTCGACAGCAGGGGAGACGTTTCTGTCGGAACGGACACAGTCACCACCGCAGAAAGCAACAGCTGCCCCAGACGATTCGCAAACAAATCAAACCAAGGCAGCTGATGTCTCATTCCCACCTTCCCCCCCGGGAGTGGGGAGCCCCCGAAGATCTGGAATGATGCCTGGCGGCCCTGAGCATCGACGGGAGCACCGGAATGATGAAGGACCAGGCGAAGGACGTGAAAAACGTCCCAGAAAGCGGCCAGCAGCTTGAGCCGTTCGCTGAGCTCAGCCTCCTAATTTGAAAGGTCTGCCCTCTCCCAAACCTTCCTTGGTGCCTCAGAACTGCCCAGGGAAGAAACGGCTGCTGAGTGGAAGGAAGTGGGCATGGATCCTTCTAGGAATTCAAGGCCCCAGTGAAAACAAACTCCTGGCACCCCACCCCTCCCCCTGGCACAAGCAGAGCACAGTTCTATGAAGGGAACGCCTAAATAACGAAGATCGTGCCTGTGTCCATTAGACTCGGCCCCTGGCAACATGGAATAGCTGAAATCCCTCCCACACGTCCCTCTCACCCGGCTTTGGTTCTCAAGGGCGCGTTTCTATGGCTCAAAAACTCAGGGCACTACTGTCAAGGCAAAACCTGCTTCAGCCCTGACCCCCCTGTATTATTATTATTACTTGCTTTCTTGGGCTGGAGCGATAGCACAGCGGGTAGGGCGTTTGCCTTGCATGCGGCCGACCTGGGTTCGATTCCTTTGCCCCTCTCGGAGAGCCTGGCAAGCTACCGAGAGTATCTCGCCCGCACGGCAGAGCCTGGCAAGCTCCCCGAGACGTCTTCAATATGCCAAAAAACAGTAACAACAAGTTTCACAATTTGTTGTGAGATGTTACTGGTGCCCGCTTGAGCAAATCGATGAACAACATCTTCATCGGAGGGAGGACAGTGGCTACAGGACAGTGCTACAGTGCTACGTGCTTTCTTGGTTCACACCCAGCGATGCTCAGGGGTTCCTCCTGGCTCTGTACTCAGGAATTACTCCTGGCGGTGCTCGGGGGACCCTATGGGATGCTGGGAATCGAACCTGGGTTGGCTGCGTGCAAGGCAAATGCTCTCCCCGCTGGATTATTGCTCTGGCTCCTCTTATTATTATTTTTTAAAAAGCTGCTTCACCAAAAAACAAAGCAACAAACGCACACCCTTTTACCTTTTCTCCTCTCTCCCGGTCTCGATCTCTGTCCTCCTTCTTCTTTTTCTTCTCGCTGTGTCCATCTGTGTGGAGGCCAGGGGGCGGGGGTGGCGGCGGGGGGTGGCGGCGGGGCGCTGGGAGGGGGCCCGGGGGTCAGCGCGGCCTCGCTGACAGGGGCGGGTACGGCGGCGCCTGCTGTCGCAAGTCCCAAGCTCCTCTTGGCCTTGGCGTGCCGCCTCTCGCGGTGCCTGTCCTTGTCCTTGTCCTTTTTCTTTTTGCTCTTCTTGGACTTCTTCTTCTTCTTGATCTCCCGGTACGAGTCGTCGATGACCAGCTCGCCGGCCTCCAGCTCGGCGCCCGAGGAGGACGCCGACTCAGCCAGGCCGGGGTCGAGCCCCGGGAGGTCCAGGTCGGCCCGGTGGGCATCGGGGAACGGCGGGGCATCGGAGGCCGAGGAGGAGCCGCCGCCGCCGTCGGGGCCGGGCGAGGCGTGTGGGTCCGAGGGCGAGCGGTGCTTCCTGCGGGCCGCCTTCAGGAAGCTGGACAGCTCCGGTGCCAGGAGCAGCGGCCCCCCGGGCTCGTCCCGGGCTGCCTTCTTGGGGGGCTTCTTGGCGGCGGTGGCAGCGGCGGCCTGGGGCGCCGTCGGGTAGGGAAAAGGGTCCTCGTCCCCGGGGCCGCCGCCCTTCTCCTGTGGCGAAAGGATCAGCTTCATCTTGAGCCCGTCGGGCTCCCGCAGCGTCAGGGTCTCGGTGTTCACGTAGAGGGGCTTCATCTTCTTGGACCGGTGGGCAGCCCCGTCGTCGGGGGGCGGCTCCCCGCCGCTGCTCTTCTTCCGGTGGTGCTCCCGCCGACTGTCCGAGTGGCCGGGGGTGCTGGGGGGCTTCTCCCCCACCTTCCTGGCCAGCGGCTTGGCGCCTGGGGCCAGCGGGGACGTGATGGCTTTCAACAGGTCCATGGCCGTGTCGGTGGCGGCGGTGGCAGCAGAGGAGGAGGAGGAGGAGGAGGGTGGGCTGGACCTTTTCTTTTTCTTCTGTGATGATTCCAAAGGCGAAAGATCTAGAGACAACCGGAAGAGGTGACGTCCATGTGACAGAAGGCCACTTCCGGCCAACCCGCTTTCTCTCTCTTTCTCTTTCTCTCTCTCTCTCTCACCGAAAGCACCCAACTAACGTGAGGAAGAGCCTCGGAGGAATGATCTGAGGGGAGGCCGGGGGGAGGCCAGGCCCTGTCCCTCTGCCTCCGAAGAGCCGTCCGGCCACTGCAGCCGTGTCCTCTTCGCCGCGTCTTCACAGGCGACCCGAGAGAACCAACCAACCCGGCAGCACGGACTGCGGCGGGTCCCGACCACAGTGCAGGTGGAGCAGCGCAGGGCAGACCCGGTTCTCTGCGCGGGGCGGCGGGGGTCCGCCTCTCCGGTCACGGCTTAACCTGCTCTCCCGAGGAGTGACCCCCGGGGGGGTGGGGGCCACCGGGCCCAAGCCCACACACGGCAGAAGGGGGGGAGCTAGATAACAACGGGCAGCGAGATAAGTGGATGATCGGAGGGGGAGAAGGAACCTGGTACCTGGTGTATCACAAATGAAGACTGTGCTCGTATGCTGAATCCTCCAAATTACCAGCCCTCCACCTCTCTCCTCCTCCACTCTGGTTTACCGGCACTCAGAACCAGAACCACTGTCCTGTTAAATAGGCCACTGCGTCAGCAACATCTGCATCCCTTTCCCCTACCCGACTCCAAGAACCGGGGCCGAGCTGCGTCCGCCCCGCCCGTACCTCCATAGTAGTAGTCGTCGTCCGAGCAGTGCTTTCGCTTCTTCTTGTACGCGTCCGTCCCCAGGAAGTAGAGCTCGCTCTCCTGGAACCAAGGACAGAGGACAAGGGCCGTGAGCGGGGCGCCGGGACAGAGGCAGCCTGGAAACCCATCTTAACGCTTTTCTTTTTCTTTTCTGACTCGGGGGAAAAATGGGGCAAAAACACAGGAGATAATAATAATAATAATAAAAAAAAGACACAAACAAAGGAATGTTTTTCTTAACATACTATTTGAAAAAAAAGAAAAACTTTCTTCAAATATTAAAAATTGGGGGCTGGAGCGATAGCACAGCGGGGAGGGCGTTTGCCTTGCATGGGGCCGACCCAGGTTTGATTCCCAGCATCCCATATGGTCCCCTGAGCACTGCCAGGGGTAATTCCTGAGTGCATGAGCCAGGAGTAACCACTGTGCATCACTGGAGTGACCCAAAAAGCCAAAAAAAGGAAAAAAAAAACCAACTTTCTTCAAATATTAGAAATTGGGGGCTGGAGCGATAGCACAGTGGGGAGGGCGTTTGCCTTGCACAGGGCCGACCCGGGTTCGATTCCCAGCATCCCACTGGGTCACCCGAGCACCGGCAGGAATCATTCCTGAGGGCAGAGACAGGAATGACCCTTGTGCATCGCAGGGTGTGACCCAAAAAGCAAAAAAAAATTAACTTTCCCTACTCGAATGTTCAGAATTTACCTTTAACTTCTTCTTGGAAGAGTTCCTGACCTGAGCAGCGATTTCTTCCTCTTCCCTGAGGAAATCTTTGTAAGAGCGCTTCTTCTCGCGCTGGCTCCGGCCGGCCGCAAGCCCTATGTCCTCGAGGCTGTGATCCCCATCGAAGCAGTCTGGGTGGCGTGAGGTGCCGAGGGGAAAGGGAAGGAGAGAGCCCCATAAGCCGAGAGGTCCAGCACCCACCCCCGGCCAAGCGGCAGCCCCCTCCACTTCCGAATTTAAAGCGCTGGTTTCACTCAGAGTCCATTGCAATACAGGCTACATAGGTCCGAGGGGACAGGGGCATTTTCTGCAAGATGTAGCTGCAAAGAGAAGGCTCAAACCTGGAACCTGCAATGCTTCCAGGCTATGCAAAGGCCCCGGGTGCGTCCTCGGACTTGGTTTCTTAGCTGTGATTTGGCGGGTGGAGGGCACAGGCTCGCAGAGGGAGGGCTGCAAAGAATAAGGGTGGGCGCGCTGGGCTGCTCTGCGGTGTGTGTGTGTGTGTGGGGGAATCGCCCCCAGACGCTACAGACTTAAACTGAGGACTCTCGTGTCGGTCGGGACCCTGTTCTGGTCTAGGTGTCCACAGGCCTGGTGCGGGGGTGGGGGGGTGGGGGGGGTGGGGGGGGCGGGGTGGAGGCTGAATGTCAGGGGGACACTCTGGACCGTCATCGTCTGGGAGTGCAGGCCGGGGCGGCCAGTCCTGGGCTCGAATCTCCACAGGCCACCAAGGGCCGCAGAGGACACCCTCTGGGGAAGGCTTTTTGGGCTCAGGGGCCATACCTTCTTTCTTCACGGAGTCATCATAAGCCATGGCGGTCCTGCAGGGCCTTGGAGAGGGTCACTGCACGCCGGCTCCTCCCGTCCACGGGCCCGGGTCTGAGAAACAAAGAAGGAAAAACCTTCCTGTCACGTGAAATCATACCGTCCAGGAAGTGCCATAAAGAATAAAAAGGAGCGTTCTTGCTAGCTCTCTACTCTGTCTTGAAAGACCCTGCAGGGATCTCAAACCTGTAGGAACTGCACTTAGGTTTGATGTGAATGGATTCAGGAATCCAAGTTGGTGTTTGGAGAACAGAAATATCTCCTCCCCCCCACCCTAAAAAAAAAAAAAAAAGAGCCAGTTCAAAATTAATGAGTATTTCTGAAGTGCCAATAGAACTGACACCAAGACAGGGTGAAAACAGACAACTGGGGCTGGAACGATAGCACAGCGGGCAGCGTGTTTGCCTTGCACTCAGTCGACCTGGGTTCGATCCTCAGCATCCCACTTGGTCCCCCTAGCACCGCCAGGAGTGATTCCTGAGCGCAGAGCCAGGAGTGACCCCTGTGCATCACCGGGTGTAAACCCAAAAGCAAAAAACAACAAGAAGAACAAAAAAACCCCAAACACCAAAAAACCAAAAATAGACACAGCATCAGAGGAATACATTTAACCAAGGTTGCCGACAGAGAGAGAGAGAGAGAGAGAGAGAGAGAGAGAGAGCGCGAGCAGGTTGCAAAGAGGGGCAGGTCATACCTCACATTTGAGACTACACAATCCTACCACCTGAACTGAACACCAAGTGAAATCCAGAATACTGAGATTTCAGCAGAATGATGAAGTTATTGGCTACAAAGATTAGTGCCTGAGTCCTGGTATGTGTTTGGCTGTGGGTCTGCTCAGAATTACAGGAGGGTGCAGACCCACGGTTCTTTTTATTGGATGGCCATGTGTACGGTTAAGTCCATTTTCAAGCCTGGCAAGGGCTGAAGAGAGGAGCAGGCAGGGTGCTGGCCGTGTACAGTCAAACCGGGTCCAATCCCTGTCATTCCAGAGGGTCCGTCCTCTGAGCACTGCCCGGACCGATCCCCAAGCACAAAGTCAGGAGGATGGCCTGAGCATCTAGGGGTGTGTTCCAAAACAGAAGGTATTAAAGGCTAGGCAAAATGAGGGAAAAATTATTCTTTGCCTGCTGGTGTTGAAATCTTTGAAACAGTTAAGATTTTTCACTAAACTGAAGAATTACTCCAATTTACACGGTCTAATTCTTGTTTTGACTTTGTTACTATTCGTCTGTTAGCATCAATTTATATGTCCATTAGAAAAAGAAAACTTTGAGGATGCACAGTCAGGTCAAGCTCTGCAAATACTGAGACCAGGAACTGTCAACCACTGTACAGAAAAGTCTCGCCAAGGAATGTAGAAATTACAAACTAATGATATTAAAAGTGCCTCCACCAGCTACTGAAATTCATAAAGTCAGATATGTTTGGCTAGTTATTTAAGTGTTGTTTTCCCTTTACTACTATAATGGAATTTTAAAAAGCTACTTCTTCAATAAGATACTGCCAACCCTTTTACATAGACATATCACTTTCAGAAAAAGTGAATTTGATTAACAAGAGGAACAGTCATAAATTACATTTTAAAGCGGGGGGGGGGGGGGGCGGGAGACTTAATTGCATAGATAAAATACAACGCCCAGATACACCAAGTTGAGAACAAGGAAAAGCAGCAGAATGAAGGAAAAGAAATTGACTGGGTTATTAATTTTTTAGTTTTCTTTGGTTTCTGGGCCACACGTGGTGATGCCTGGGGTTACACTCAGGGATCACTCCTTTAAAAGCACTCCTGGTGCGATGCTCATGGGACCATATGTAAAATGCTGGAGATTGAACCTGGGTGAGTTGCATGCAAGGTAAATAATGCCTTACCTACTATACTCTCCCTCCAGCCCATGGACTGGATTACTTAAAAGCTAAACAGAACTGCTTGCTCAAAGAGCCTTTTGGTCTCACAGAGAACTATGAAGAGGCAAGTTCAGCCTCAGATGGAAATTACTGTCTTTCCCCTTCCACCCACATGCATTGACTTCAAAAGAGATAAGAACAGGAGAGGCAGAGGGAACTACATTTGGTCACTTGAAAACAGAATATTCTCTCCTTGAGGCTGGAGAGATAGTATAGTGGGGAGGGGCCAACCTGGGTTCGATTCTCAGCACCCCAGATGGGCCCCAGGGACCCATTAGGAAGGAGGAAGCCCTGAGCACAACTGGATGTGACACCCCCTCAAATTAAAAAATTTTTAAAGTTTTTTTTGTTTTGTTTTGGGGCCACACCCGGCGTTGCTCAGGGCTTACCCCTGGCTCTGCATTCATGAATCATTCGTGGTGGGGCTCAGGGAATCAATCGTATGGGGTGCCAGGCATTGAACCCAGGTCGGCTGTGTATAAGGCAAGTGCCCTACCTGTTGTACTATCTCTCCAGTTCCCAAAGAAATACCCTCTTTAAAGATAATACAACAATGATATGACTTCCCAAAACAATTCACCAGAGAATTACAGGTTATGAAAAGGAAAAGAAAATTAAACAAGCCAACACAGAAAACATGTGCTTGTATTAGCATTGTCACTGTCACTGTCCTCCCGTTGTTCATCGATTTGCTCGAGCGGGCCCAGTAACGTCTCCATTGGAGACTTTGTTGTTACTGTGTTAGGCATATCGAATACATCATGGGTAGCTTGCCAGGCTTTGCCATGCAGGCGAGATACTCTCGGTAGCTTGCCGGGCTCTCCGAGAGGGGCGGAGGAATCGGGCGGAGGAATCGAACTCGGGTTGACCATGTCGGCTGCATGCAAGGCAAAAATTAGGCCTCCAATGTTTAGTGATTCATTTAAAAAATTTTTTTCTATTTTATTTTTTCATTCATTTTTAAAGAATTAAATAATCTCTAGTTAAAGAAATAAAAAACCAACAACAGGATTTAAAGGATGAATCCAAATCACTCAGGAAATTAAGATAGTTAAGAGGTTATAAAACTAAAACCAGGGGCCAGAGAGGTAAGTACCATGGGTAGACCATGGTACTACCTTGCACATGGCAGACCCAATTTTTATCTCTGGTACCCCATTTGGTCCTCTGAGCTTGCTAGGAGTGGTCCCTGAGTGCAGAGCCAGGAGTAAGTCCTGAGCACAGCCATGTATGCCCCCCCCCCCAAAAAAAACCCCTAAAATCAGGAGCCAAAGAGATAGCTCAATAGGTCACTGTCACTGTCCTCCCATTGTTCATCGATTTGCTCAAGCGGGCCCAGTAACATCTCCATTGTGAGCTTGCTGTTACCGTGTTTGGCATATCGAACACGTCACGGATAGCTTGCCAAGGTTTGCCATGCGGGTGAGATACCCTTGGTAGCTTCCCGGCCTCTCCGAGAGGGGTGAAGGAATTGAACCCGGGTCAGCTAACCTGGCCGCGTGCAAGGCAAATGCCCAACCCGCTGTGCTAGCACTCCAGCCCAGATCAATGGGTATGCAAGTGATCTGGGTTCCATCTCAATGCTGCCCAGTTCCCCAAGTACCACTGGGTGTGACCCTCTCCCCCCAAATCAAAATGAAATACAATGGAAGACATCACTCTTGCTTGGGCAAACCCAGAATTCTTGGGACTTTTCAAATCAGGCTACTACCGGAGCTCGGGGTTAGTTGTGGTTGCTGGTTTGAGTAGAAGAGATTAAACCGGATAAAGAAATCTCCAGCAAAGTGCAGAAGAAAAGCAGAAGGCAGCGCAACATGGGAGAGCAAAGATCAGATGAGCCTCCCCCACACAAGGCCCTGGATATCCCTTCCTTCCAGGTCTTGACTATCACTCTCGATAAACACAGAATCCGAGGCAGGCAGCAAAGTTCAAGGATAACGAGGATGAAAATAGGTTTGATCTGCACAGTAGGAAAGAGGGGCCGTGACTGCACTGAGTGTTGGGCAATGAAAAGCAGGTGCTACAATCCATTCTGAGGCCTGCGATTTTTTTTGGGGGGGGGAGATGGAATTCAGTGTTGTCAGTTTCAAGAGGTAGGAATTTGACCCCAAGGGGCTCAGCGTGGTGTACCAAGAAAAGATGACTGAACGAAGAGGGCATGGCTGAACAGTGTTCCCGGGGAGGAACTGTCAACTGTGGGAGAGCACTCAGGGAGCGTGTGAATCGCTAAACGGTTCTTTTAGACTTTTTCTTGAGGATATTAAAAAAAAAAAGTCAGGCTCTTCCACTTGCAGAGCAGCCAGAGAAAGTTCTTCAGGCCAAGCATTTGGGGTTACCAAAAGCGACTGGGGAAAAGAGAGGAGCGGTCATACGAGAAATCACCAGGATGTGTACTTCGCGACTCTGAAAGTCCACCTTGAAAATAGGAGGTGTGGGGGGGGGGGGGGGTGGACTGGAATGATAGCACAGCAGGTAGGGCATTTAGCCTTGCAACGTGGGCAACCTGGGTTTGATTCCCAGCATCTCATATGGTTCCCCCGAGCACCGCCAGGAGTAATTCCTGAGTGCAGAGCCAGGAGCAACCTCTGTGCATCTCTGGGTCAGACCCAAAAAGAAAAAAAAAAAAAAGAGGTGGGGAGTATCTGAAGCGTGACCTTTCCCCCTGGGGTTAATCTGAGCCCTAGCGTTCACAGAACAAACTTCTTTATCCTTGAAGGTAAACGAGGATGGAAAAAAGAGGGTCTGAAAGCAGACCCTCACAAGCAAGGCAGGGAGGAAAACTCTGGACTCCAGGGCCAGTGCCAGAGGCAGACTTGTCCCAGATCTCTCTCTCTCTCTCTCTCTCTCTCTCTCTCTCTCTCTCTCTCTCTCTCTCTCTCTCTCTCTCTCCCCTCTTCTTCCAGGCCATCCCAACTCCAGCCACTGCAGGGAAGAGAAGATGCACGTCCAGTGCGGCCAGCTCAGGGCTCTTGGGCATCCAGGAGCTCGGGGCACGTGCTCTCACTTCTAGCCCCGTTTCATCAGATCTCAGATGGCAGCATGTGGGAACCCTGGCACACTCCCCGCTCACTCCCAGGACCTACCAAGGCAGCTACTCACAGCCCTGGTGGTGGTGGGGAACCCAGACTTCTCCTCGCTGTGCAATCAAGAACCACCGCGACCCCCCCCCACGCTGAAAACTCACATCTCCCCAACAATTTCTCCCCCCAAACCTGCAATACAGCCATGTGCTTCTTTTTTTCTTTTTAAACGTAGGAGTACTGCTATTTATTCAGCCATTGATTAAGCTGATTGAATTGGGCACGAACTCCATTGATTTAAGCTGATGGAATTGGGCATGATCTCCAACTGGCCATGTACATTTTGACAAGCCTTGATCCAATCAACAGGCTGGTCTTTGGATTCCTGGTACTACCTTTTTTTTTTTTTTTAAATGTAGGAGTCCTACTATTTATTCAGCCATTGATTTAAGCTGATGGAATTGGGCATGAACTCCAACTGGCCATGTACATTTTGACAAGCCCTGATCCAATCAACAGGCTGGCCTCTGGATTCGTGGCATTACCTTTTTTTTTAAATGTAGGAATACTGCTATTTATTCAGCCATTGATTAAGCTGATTGAATTGGGCACGAACTCCATTGATTTAAGCTGATTGAATTGGGCACGATCTCCAACTGGCCATGCACATTTTGACAAGCCTTGATCCAATCAACAGGCTGGCCTGTGGATTCCTGGTGCTACCTTTTTTTTTTTTTTTTTAAATGTAGGAGTCCTACTATTTATTCAGCCATTGATTAAGCTGATGGAATTGGGCATGAACTCCAACTGTCCATGCACATTTTGACAAGCCTTGATCCAATCAACAGGCTGGCCTGTGGATTCCTGGTGCTACCTTTTTTTTTTTTCTCCCCCCCCATTTTTTTTTTTTTTTAATATTCTACAACCAGATTATTGACATCCCCTTTGGCTGCGCATCCCAAAGAAGGGCGAAGAGAGAGAGAGAGATGCGGGGAGAGATGCAAGGTCTTAAAATCAAGTGCTCCCCTCCCCTCTTCCAGCAAAAAAAAAAATTCTAAAAAAAAAAAAAATAGCGGGTCCTCACCAAAAAAAAAAAAAAATTAGAGAAGGGAGATGGGGGGGTCCTGGGAGGAGCGGCGGCGGCCCCCCGAGGCGGCGGCGGCGGCGGGCGCGCAGCCGGGAGGGGCCGCGCGCGCAGAGGGTCCCGGCGCGCTGACAGCGCGCGGCCGACGCCCCCTCCCGGCCCGCCGCTTTCCCGCCTTCCCCGTTTGAACGGCCCGCGCCCGCCTCCGCCCCGCGCCCGCGCCCGCCCGCCGCCCGGCCCGGCCGCGCGCGCTACTCGAGGCCCCGGCTCGGCGGCCGGCCTAGGCCGCGGCGCCCCGGGGGGCGGCCCCGGCGCCGTGTCGCGCGCCCCCGGCGGCGGGGGGCGGCGCGGCGGGGCGGGCGCGGCGGCGGGCGCGGGGTCCCGCCCGGCCTCGCGGGGGCCCCGCTCGCCGCTACCTTCACTCGGCCCGTCCGGATCCCGCCTCGGCGCCGCCGACCGCCGCCATCTTGGAGCAGGAGCGCGGAGCGGCCGCGGCCAGGCCGCCTCAGCCGAGCGCCGAGCGCCGAGCGCCGCCGCCGCCGCCGCCGCCGCCGCCGCCGCGAGCGCCGAGCGCATCGATGCGGGCCGCGCCCAAGCATCTCTCGCTCGCTCCCCGAGCATCTTTCCGGCCGCCGCCCGCTCCCTGCATCCTCCCCTGGGTACCAGACTTTGCCACCGAGAGAAAGACGCGCCCAGAGCTTACGTTTGCATGCCTGAGAAGGCCCCAGGAGCAGGTGGAGTGGGAGGCAGCCGAGTAGTGGAAAATCTTTGGAGGGCTCTTTCATCAAATAAATGCTATTTTCCTTCCAGGTATTTTAAATTAATTAATTAATTTTAGTATAAAAATAAATACTGCTATTTATTCAGTCACTGATTAGCTGATTGAGTTGGGCATGAACTCCACTTTTAATTTAAAAGTAAGTAAAGACCCTCCCGTTGTTCGTCGATTTGCTCGAGCGGGCCCAGTAACGTCTCCATTGGAGACTTTGTTGTTACTGTGTCTGGCATATCGAATACGTCTCGGGGAGCTTGCCAGGCTTTGCCGGGCGGGCGAGATCCTCTCGGGAGCTTGCTGGGCTCTCCGAGAGGGGTGGAGGAATCGAACTCGGGTTGGCCATGTTGGCTGCGTGCAAGGCAAACGCCTTACCGCTGTGCTATCGCTCCAGTTCACTTTTAATTTATTTTTATATTATTATGAAAGGAGTGTGATTTTATATTCTTATAATAATAGTGCTCCAGCAGGGGCTGAAGCGTTAGCACAGCGGGTAGGGTGTTTGCCTTGCACACGGCTGACCCGGGTTCAATTCCTCCGCCCCTCTCGGAGAGCCCGCAAGCTACCAAGCGTATCCTGCCTGCACGGCAGAGCCTGGCAAGCTTCCCCGTGACGTATTCGATATGCCAAAAACAGTAACAACAAGTATCACAATGGAGACGTTACTGGTGCCCGCTCAAGCAAATAGATGAACAACGGGAGGACAGCGCTACAGTGCAGTGTTGACATATAAAAGTGCTATTTTCCTTCCAAGTATTTTTCTTTATTTTTATATTTTTATAAAAGGAGTATGATTTGGGACTGGAGCCATAGTACAGCTGGTCGGGCGTTTGCCTTGCACGCATCCGACCTGGGTTCAATCCCCGGCATCCCATATGGTCCCCCAAGCACCACCAGGAGTAATTCCTGAGAGCAGAGGCAGGAGTAACCCCTGAGCAACGCTGGGTGTGATCCAAAAAGCAAAAAAAAAAAAGTATTATTGTGATTTTATATTATTATAAAACTGCTATTTTCCTTCCAGGAAGTTTAATTTATTTTTACATTATTATAAAAGGAGTATGATTTTATTAAAATGTCTTAATACAGTGTTGGAAGTTTTGGGCTTTTTTTTGGGGGGGGTGGGTTCGCACCCGGTGACTCCTGGCTCTGCACTCAGGAATTACTCCTGCCAGTACTCAGGGGGTCATATGGAAAGTTGGGGATTGAAACTGGGTTATCGGCATGCAAGGCAAATGCCCTTCCTGCTGTGCTATCTTCTCTGCCCCAGTGCTGGAAGATCTTAAAATCTTGTACTCTACACCAAGACAAGCAATGTAACGAACTGTTCTTGAATCTAGTTGACGTCATAGTTAACATGCTTATATGTTAGTTGGCTGATAGAAAATTTAAGTTAAAGGCTGGACTTTGGTATGATATTGTCACTGTCCTCCCATTGTTCATCAATTTGCTCGAACGGGCCCAGTAACGTCTCCATTGGAGACTTTGTTGTTACTGTATTTGGCATATCGAATACATCACGGGTACCTTGCCAGGCTTTGCCGCCCAGGTGAGATACTCTCAGTAGCTTACCGGGCTCTCCGAGAGGGGTGGAGGAATTAAACTTGGGTCGGCAGGGCCGGCTGCATGCAAGGCAAACGCCCTACTGCTGTGCTATCGCTCCAGCCCCGGTATGATATTAATGATAATTAATATCATTACCTTTCACCTCAAGATCAGTTTTTTTTAAATAGAATGTTTCTTCTCTTTACAAAACTTTGATCCATGAAGACAAAAAGTGCTTATTTGAAATTGAGCATCTTTGTGATTCAAATTCTTTAAATAAAAATATAAGTTATTAAAATTTTATATTAAATATTAAAAAATTAAAAATTTAAAAAATTTCAATCACGTGATCACTTGACTTCCCGTTACTCATTGATTTGCTTGAGCAGGCGCCAGTAATGTGTCTATTCATCCCTGTCGCGTGCTAGTGTAGCCCAATGGCGTCTGTTCGTTCTAGGAACATGAAGAGCCTCAAACCGATTGCTCAGGGTCCTGACGAAGAAGTCTGACCATCTTGTAGGTGGGCGGCCACGCGATCTTTTGACGTCTCGTGGAATCCAGTCGGTAACGGCTCTAGTCCAGCAGTCATCTCCAAATCTCATTATGTGTCCAGCCCATCTGATTTTGGATGCCTTCGCAAAGAAACAGAGTCCCTGATTCTTGACCATCCACGGAGGTCAGAACTTCAGATTCTTTCTCTCATTTGAGTGAAACATGATACTCCAAGCGTAGCTCTTTCGATTCCTCGAAAGATCAAGTACGACATCATTGGTCTGACTGAGACGAGGGCATCTATCAATTTTAAAAATTAAAATTTTATTAAAAATTAAAAAATTAACATCTACTAAAGGATGTTTAGTATACCGCGAATGAAACTACAGTGCACTGTAAAAATAATTTGTACAGTGAATCATTTACATTTCTCTTTCTCAAATTACTTGAATTTTAATAAATAATAGAGTGGGTCTAGCCTTGTCCGTGGCAGAATAGGCCCAATTCTATCCTTGGCACCCATTAGGTCACCCACTAGGTCTGCCAGGAGTGATCCCTGAGTGCTGAGCCAGGAATAAGCCCTGAGCACTGCTGGGTGTGACCCCAAATCTAAGAAATCTATAGCATTGTCAGGGAAATAAAGAGAGGTCATAGATACACAATGGGTTTTGCTGCTTTGCTCTGGAGAGTTTGGAGGGATGGGTAGAAATTACAATGCACAAATCTTGATTCAATCTTGCCCAAGAACAGATGACTGGTTAAAGAAACTTTGGTACATCTACACAATGGAGTACTATGCAGCTGTTAGAAAAGATGAAGTCATGAAATTTACATACAAGTGGTACAACATGGAAAGTATCATGCTAAGCGAAATGAGTCAGAAAGAGAGGGATAGACATAGAAAGATTGCATTCATCTGGGGATATAAAGTAACAAAGTATGAGATTAATACCCAAGAATAGCTGAGATCAGCACCAGGAGGATTACTCCATAGCTTAGAGGCCAGCCGGGCATTCTAGGGGAAAGGGCAGCTCAGATAGAGAAGGGAGCACCAAATAAAGGGTGTTTGGAGGATCCTCCCAGGAGGGGAGATGCATGTCGAAAGTAGACTATGGACTGAACATGTTTGCCACTCAAAGCCTCTTTTGCAGACCACAACACCCAAAAGGAGAGAGAGAACACAAGGGATTGCCCTGCCACAGAGGCAGGGGGGGATGGTGGGGATGGGGGTGGGAGGGATACTGGGATCCATGGTGGTGGAAAATGGGCACTGGTGGAGGGATGGGTATTTGATCATTGTATAATCGAAACCCAAGCACAAAAATTTGTAAAGCTACAACTGTACCTCATGGTGTTTCACTAATAAAAAAAATTATTTTCAAAAAAAAAATCTTGATTCAATCTGTCTAAGCTGTGACATCACTGTCTCTGCCGAGTCTCAAGTCAGAACCCCAGATCCCTGTCTTGGAAACTGTTCTCCAGCCCACCCTAGTGGATGTCCTTCCTTTACACAGTCTCATTGTTCATTCGGCCCCTCTTTAAAAGATTTTATTTTTCTGCTTTTTGGGTCACACCCGGCGATGCACAGGGGTTCCTCCTGGCTCTGCACTGAGGAGTTACTCCTGGCGGTGCTCAGGGGACCATATGGAATGCTGGGAATCGAACCCAGGTCATCCGCGTGCAAGGCAAATGCCCTACCCGCTGTGCTATCTCTCCAGCCCCTCTTTAAAAATTTTTTAAAAACACTTTTTTTAATTGAATCACCGCGAGATACACAATTACAAAGTTGTTCATGTTGGAGTTTCAGTCATATGATGTTCCAACACCCACCCCTTCATCAGTGTCCATTTCCCAACCCCAGTGTCCTTTCACCCCCCCGCCTGCCTCTATGGCAGACACTTTCCATCTCTCTCCAATCTCTGTCTCTCTGTCTCTCTGCCTCTGTCTGTGTCTGTCTGTCTGTCTCTCTCTCTGTAATTAAGCCCTCTTTCCTATTTCTTGGCTCCTGTACTTTTTCCAGGACACCCTGGGGAAATAGTGGCATGGTTTTTAATTCACCAACTGAGAGAAACTTGAGGGGCTTCAGGCGCTGTGATAGAGGTGAATGAACACACATACTTGCACTTCTAAAGCCAGGCACGTCCATGGGGCCCGGATGTTGTGGGGCTCTCGGCAGAGGGAACACTGAGCTGCCCAGGTGGTGGCCACGCTCTCCCCCTACACCATCGCGGGGACCTTCCAGCTGGGCTTTTGGAGGCCATGATGAATTGGACCTGACTCTAAGATGTGCCTAAGTCGGGGGTGACACCCTGGGTGCAGGACCAGATCCGTTTGCTTGATGCAGGGAAGAGTTTGAATCACGATCATGATCATCCTGTTGTTTGTTGATTGCCTCGAGCAGGCACCAGTAACGTCTCCTTCGTCCTAGCCCTGACATTTTAAAAAGTGTCATATTCAAGGCTCTTTCAGGGTTAGGAGAATGAGACCCATCATTGTTACTGGTATTTGGCATATTGGGTACGCCACGGGGAGTTTGCCAGACTCTGCCGTGTGGGCAGGTTACATTCGGTAGCCTGCCAGGTTGTCCAAAATAAGAATGAGATAATAGGATGTTGCGTGGCCACGAATGCGGCTGCGCACTTTTGGGAGCTGGGTTTTGTAGTCTCTGGGTCTTGGCCGTTGATGAGATTACACAGCGCCAGGGGGCCAGTTGGTGGATGTGACCCCTGCCTACTGGAAGATGGAGGATCTGGGTGGAGGATGCTCAGCCCTGATCTGAGCAGGCTTGGAGATCTCAGCCCTGGGATTTGCATGCCTTTGTTCCTCTGCCGGTACCTTCATGCGTGTGGAGAGTGGTCTCAGCATGGTTGTGGCTGGTTCTGGAGGTCTTCGACTGGTTTGAATGTGAGTCAGAAATGGATGAGTGGATGAGTGTGTAATAGAAGGCAATTGAGAATCAGTGCATTGCATGGAGTGCTTTACTGGATCTGCCAAGATCAGCTGGCCCCAGAGTACAGGGAGGAGAAGGAAAGAAAGAGGGTGAAGGGTGGGTGCAACTCAGAGGGGGGACTGAATTGAGTTTCCCTACCTGCCCCGAGCAGAGCCCTGGCAGCTGAAGACCTCTGGAACCAGCCACAGCCATGCTTAAGACCACTCTCCACAAACTCGGAAGAGCCTCATGCATGAAGGAACCAGCAGAGGAACCCAGGTGTGCGGGACCCGGGGCTGAGCTCTCCAAGCCTGCTTGGATGGGGACTGGGCCTCCTCCACCCAGATCCCCCATCTTCCAGTAGCTAGGCATTACACCCACCAACTGACCCTGGCGTGGCGCCATGTTATCCCATCAACAGCCAAGACCCAGGGACTATAAAACCCAGGGACTATAAAACCCAACTCCCCAAAGTGTGTGGCTGCATTTGTGGCTGTGCGACCTCTTACTGTCTAGTTCTCACTCTTGGAGAACCTGACAGGCTACTGAGTGTATCCTGCCCACACGGCAGAGTCTGGAAAGCTCCCCGTGGGGTATTCCATAGGCCAAAACAGTAACAATGATGGGTCTCCTTCCCCTGCACCTGATGGAATCTCCAATGGGGCACATGCTAAAATCTCAGGGCTAGGACGAATGGAGACTTACTGGTGCCTGCTCGAGGAAATAGATAAACAACAGGATGACAGTGATACAGCGATGTGGGACCTGTAACTGAGATCTCCAAGCTCGCTCAGAATGGGACTCGGCCTCCTCCCCCCAACTCCCCAATTTTCCAGTAGCTTGGCAGTCACACCCACAAACTGCCCCCAATGTCATATAATCTCATCGATGGCCAAGATCAGAGACTCTGAAATAAAGCTCCCGGAAGAGAACAACACAGAACGTCCTGGAGCGTGAGGTCACATTCACACAGATTTGTTTGGGTTTAATATACATGCTTGAAATCTCTTCTACAAGGGCTTAAATGGCTCCAGGATGAAATACAACAAACTTCACACACTTTCCTCTTACGGTGGTAGGAAGGTGCCCGGTGGTGGGATTGGTGTTTATATATTATCTGTAATGAACTATTGTGAACACCTTTTTTTTTTTTTTTTTTTGCATCACACCTGGTGATGCACAGGGGTTACTCCTGGCTCTGCACTCAGAAATTGCTCCTGGTGGTGCTCAGGAATCCCTATGGGATACTGGGAATCGAACCCATGTTGGTCGCGCACAAGGCCTACCCGCTATTCTATCACTCCACCCCACTATTGTGAACAACTTGATAAAAATAAAATAAAATAAAATAAAATAAAAATAAAGAGAGTTTAAGGGGGAGAGAGAGATGAGAGGGTACAGGGCCTTGTGTTGAGGTGATTTGGGTACATGGGTGCTGTGAAGAGCTAAGTACCCAAACCACAGAGTCAGCAACTCCGAAATTACGGCACCCAAATTTTAATAACCAAACGTAAAAGATGCTGCCAGCCAAGATGGCAGGCTGGGGTTGGGGTGGAAGGGGTGGCAGGTAGGAGAGGGAACCTGGGAACCCTGGTAGAGGGGAGTTGACACTGGCGGCAGGATTAGTGATGGAACATCATCACATCCATACACGACATACAACGTTATGTCAAAAACCCAAGAGTGGCTGAGATTAGTACCAGGAATTTTGCTCCATGGCTTGGAGGCCAGCTACACATGCTAGGGGAAAAGGGAGCTCAGATAGAGAAGGGAGCACCAAATAAAGGTGTTGGGAGGATCCTCCCAGGATGGGAGAAGCATGCTGAGAGTAGACTATAGACCAAACATGATTGCCACTCAATGCCTCTTTTGAAAACCACAACACCCAAAAGGAGAGAAAGAACAAAGGGGAACGCCCTGCCACAGAGGAAGGGTGGGATGGGAGGGATTGGGGGGTGGGAGGGATACTGGGACCCGTGTTGGTGGGAAATGGGCACTGGTGAAGGGATGGGTACTTGATCATTGTATAACTGAGACCCAAGCACAAAAATTTGTAAGTCTACAACTGTACCTTATGGTGTTTCACTAATAAAAAAAAAACCCCAATTATGAAGAACAGTGCAGTCTTCTGCCCCCGCGCCTGGGTGTCCTTCCCGGGGCCCTTTGGAGGGGAGTGGGTTGAGCTTTCCTCCCCGCCCCGACCAGGGCTCCGGCAGCCGAAGACCTCCAGGACCAGCCACCATCATGCTGAGACCACTCTCCGCATACATGAAGGTACTGGCAGAGGGACAAAGCCACGTGGGTTCCGGGGCCGAGACCTCCAAGCCTACTCGGATTGGAGTCGAGCATCTTCCACCCAGATCCTCCAAATTCCAGTAGGCGGGGGTCACACCCACCACCTGGCCCCCTGGCGCCGTGTAATCCCATCAGCGGCCAAGACTCAGAGACTATAAAATCCAGATCCCGGAACCGCGCGGTCGCATTCGCAGCCGCGCGACATCTTATCAAAACTTTTTTAAATGACATCTTATTGTCTCATTCCTACTTTGGACAAACTTGCAGGCTATCGAATGTAGCCTGCCCACAGGGCAGAGTCTGGCAAACTCCCTGTGGCATACCAAATATGCCAAATACCAGTAACAATGATGGGTCTCATTCTCCTAAAGAGCCTTGAATATAATCTCAGGGCTAGGATGAAAGAGACGTTACTGGGGCCTGCTCGAGGCAATCGACGAATAACAGGATGATGAAATGAAAAAAAAAATGAAGAACTCTGTAACTCACAGTGCTTGAATAAAATAAAATTTAAGGGAAAAAAATAGAAAAAGAATAAGGACATGAGGCCAGGTGGAGAGTTCATCCAGCAAGTAAGGTTTGCTGTGCGTGCAGTTGACCAGGATTGGCCACTGGTACCCCAGAGGGTCCCCTGAGCTTGCTAGGAGTGAACCCTGAGCACAGAACCAGAAGTTAAGTCCTGAGCACGGCCAGGTGTGGCGCAAAACAAAATAAGTAGCACTGTAGCACTGTCCTCCCGTTGTTCATCGATTTGCTCGAGCGGGCCCAGTAACGTCTCCATTGTGAGACTTGTTACTGTGTTTGGCATATTGAATACGACACGGGGAGCTTTCCAGGCGGGTGAGATACTCTCGGTAGCTTGCCGGGCTCTCTGAGAGGGGTGGAGGAATCAAACCCGGCTTGGCTGCGCACAAGGCAAACGCCCTACTGCTGTGCTATCACAAACCAATAAAAAACAAGACAAAACAAAAACAAGAAACCCAAACAAACAGAAAAGAAAAGATTAGAAAAAAGGAATCAGACTTTGTATATGGGAGCCCAGGTTCAATCCTTCGAACCACATGCTCCCCCGAGCACCACTAGGAGTGACCTCTGAGCACTTTTGTATATAAACCCCAAACAACATACACACACACAAAAGGTTATTTAAAAGGAGGCTTGGGGCTGGAGCGATAGTACAGTGGGTAGGGCATTTGCCCTGCATGTGACCGACCTGGATTTGATCCCCAGCATCCCAGAGGGTCCCCCAAGCACAGCCAGGAGTAACCCCTGAGCATCGCTGGGTGTGACCCCAAAACCAAAACCAAAACCAAAAACAAAAACAAAAACAAAAACCAAAAAAAGAGGAAGCTGGGATCAGAGAGATAGGGCTGGGTAACGTGCTAACCTTCTTAAGATTCACCCCACATGGTCCCCTGAGCCAGGACTGATCCCTGAGCACAGAGCCAGGAGTAAGCCCTGAGCACTGTTGGGTGTGACTGTCCAAACCAACCCACATCCAACAAAAACAACGAAAGACCAACCCCCAAATGACCGGTGATTAAAGTGCTCGCAGGCGAATCCTTTAACTCAGCGCCTACAAGCACCATCTCAGGTGGACAGGTCATCTCACTGACAGGGAGAAGAGAGCTGAGGTACAGGGAGTTCCCAAGGGTGAAGTCACTCGCCTCAAACTACGGGCACAGTGGCTGTGCATGTAGGTGCTGGCCGCTGAACTCTGACCAGGACACAGTCCTCTCGGGTCGGCTTGAAGTACCGCGGGGAGCGCTCTGTGGCTTTCCTTCACGTGTCCACTAGAGGGTGCTGCTGGCTCAGATTAGAAGCAAAAACCAAAAGCCAAAACTTGCTCAAAATGGGAATTTCCCCCCACTTTTTTTCTTAGATATATGGGTCTCTCATCTGCACTTCTACGTTTGTAGCTAATTTAGGGTGAATAATTTTATACATTTCCCTACATGGACGCTCTGAGTAAGCACAGATCCACCAAATCTGCTCTCTCTCCACTCCTACAGATGGTTTCAGGTTTTAATTTTCATCTATTTGTTTGGGGTCTGGGGGCCACATCCCAAGGGACTCGTGGGATAGTCCTGGCTCCTTACTCAGGGGGTGCTCCTGGTGGTGCTGCCGGGAGTTGAACCTGGGCCTCCCGCCTGCCAAGCCCCAACTCTAGCCACTGAGCTCTCTGGTCTCCAGATGCTTTGAAGAACTCAGGGTGCAGAGGAGGTCCTGCAAGGAGAGTAGATTTTCCCAAGGGACGGGTCTGAGCCTCCTTTGGGTGGCGGGCTCCCAGGCCCAGTCTGAATCTTGAGTAACCGAGTAACTAGTTATTTCTTTGCTTTTTCTTTTTCTCTCTCTTTCTTTCTCTCTTTCTTTCTTTCTTTCTTTCTTTCTTTCTTTCTTCCTTCCTTTCCTCCTTTCCTTCCTTCTTTCTTCCTTCCTTCCTTCCTTCCTTCCTTTCTTCCTTTCTTTCTTTCCTCCCTCTCTTTCTTTCTTTCTTTCTTTCTTTCTTTCTTTCTTTCTTTCTTTCTTTCTTTCTTTCTTTCTTTCTTCCCTCCCTCCCTTCCTCCCTCCTTCCCTCTTTCTTTCTTTCTTTCTTTCTTTCTTTCTTTCTTTCTTTCTTTCTTTCTTTCTTTCTTTCTTTCTTCCTTTCCTCCCTCCCTCCCTTACTCCCTCCTTCCCTCTTTCTTTCTTTCTTTCTTTCTTTCTTTCTTTCTTTCTTTCTTTCTTTCTTCCCTTCCTCCCTCCCTCCCTCCCTTTCTCCCTCCCTCTTTCCTTCCTTCCTTCCTTCCTTCCTTCCTTCTTTCTTTCTTTCTTTCACTTTTTGGGTCACACCCGGCAATGTTCAGGGGTTAGTTCTGACTCCTGGCAGTGCTTAGGGGACTATATGGGATGCTGGGAATTGAACCTGGGTTGGCTGTGTGCAAGGCAGATGCCCTACCTGCTGTACTATCATTCTGGCCCCATAACTAGTTTTTTTTTTTAATCTTTTCATTTTCCCCTGTATTGGGGCTTGGTTTTCCAGTGTCACCGGTAGTGGGTGAAGGTGATTTGGATTAGAATTCATCACTTGGGTTCCTGCCTGCCAGGATGTCCTAGGATATTCTAGATTGTTCTAGGATGTTCCGAGACATTCTAGCATGTTCTAGATTGTTCTAGAATGTTCTAGATATTCTAGGTTGTTCTAGGCTCTTCTAGGATGCTCTTCCCCATCCTCACCCCCTTTTTTCCATTTTTTTTTGGTTAGACACCGTGATCTATGGAGTTGGTTACAATGGGATTTCAGACATGTAGTGTCCCACCGTCATTGACAACATCGATGAGGAATACGATCGAATGATTCAGCACCTCCATGATTGTGCAAGGAATGCCAAGAGAGAGATAACCACAAAAAACCGTCTTTCTTCGAACACTCTTGAACTTATTCGCCAACGTGGCTTGGCACGTGCCTCAGGCAACCCCAAGCAAAGGTCCGAACTGGCAAAACAGTGCAGAGAAGCCATCAAGGATGACCTCAAAAACAGGAGAGCAGCAGTACTGGTAGATGCAGCAGAAGCTGGGAAAAACATTCGTAATGCCCGCCTGTCCTTCACCAACTACAAAACCAAGATGACTGCCCTCCGACATCATGATGGATCTATCACATCTTCCAGAAGGGCAATGGAGAAGATTATTCATGACTTCTACTCAGATCTCTTTAATAGCCACATCCACTTGCCCACATACCACATACCACATGATGGATATGTCATTCCCAATGTTCTCCCTTCCGAAATCCAACATGCCATCTCGTCTGTAAAGAAACAAAGAGCACCTGGCCCAGACAAGATCAGACCTGAACACCTGAAGAACTTACCATCAGTACTCATCAATACATTGGCTCGACTCTTCACACGCTACCTGTCTGAATGCAAGGTTCCATCCCAATGGAAAACCAGCAAGACTGTACTACTATACAAGAAAGGAGACATCCACGACATTGGCAACTATCGCCCAATCTGCCTATTGTCTGTCATCTACAAACTATTCACTCGAGTCATCCTGAATAGGATTAGCAGAACACTAGATGAAGGACAACCATGTGAACAAGCTGGATTCCGAAAAGGATTCAGTACCATCGACCATATCCACACAATAACCAAGCTCATTGAGGTATCTCGGGAGTTCAAGATGCCACTCTGTCTAACGTTCATTGATTTAAAGAAGGCCTTTGATTCTGTTGAGATGGAAGCGGTCATGGAAGCCCTAGCCAATCAGGGCGTACAAACTCAATACATCAGGATCCTTCGTGAGCTCTATTGCGGATTCACTACCAAGATCTCACCATTCTACAAAGAAGTAATCATCCATATCAAGAGAGGGGTTCGGCAGGGTGATACCATTTCACCAAAACTCTTCAGTGCCACCCTCGAGAACATCATGCGACGACTGGAATGGGAAAACATGGGAGTGAAGATAGATGGTTGGCAACTACACCACCTCCGCTTTGCTGATGACATCGTTCTAATAACACCAAACATCAACCAAGCGGCACAAATGCTGAACGACTTTGACCGTGAATGTGGAAAGGTCGGACTACAGCTGAATCTTACGAAGACAATGTTTATGAGAAACAACCTTGTTCCTGACGCTCCATTCGCTCTCAACGGAACCACCATCTCCGAATGCAACAGTTATATATACCTAGGTCGAGAAATCAACATGATGAATGACCTGGCACCTGAGTTGTGCAGGAGGAAGAGAGCGGCTTGGAATGCCTTCAAGAGCATTGAAGAAATAACTAAAAGGACAAAGAACCTCCAGCTACGAGCACATCTCTTTGATTCCACTATTCTTCCTGCATTAACATATGCCTCAGAGACCTGGACCCTACGAAAACAGGATGAGAACACTATTCGGGTCTCTCAAAGAGGAATCGAAAGAACTATGCTTGGAATATCACGATTCACTCAAATGAGAGATAGAATCCGGAGTTCTGATCTTCGTCAACGCTCAAGAATCAGGGACGCTGTCTCATTTGCCAAGACATCAAAAATCAGATGGGCTGGACACGTAATGAGGTTTACAGACAACCGCTGGACTAGAGCCATTACTGATTGGATTCCACGAGACATCAAAAGATCACGTGGACGCCCACCTATAAGATGGTCAGACTTCTTCGTCAAGACCCTAAATGATCGGTTTGAGGCTCTACATGTTCCTAAAACGAACAGATACCATTGGGCTACACTAGCACGCAACCGGGATGAATGGAGACGTTACTGGCACCCGCTCGAATAAATCGATGAATAACAGGGATTAAGTGATTAAGTGATAAGTGATAAGTGTCCCACCCTACCTCAATCCCACCAACTCTGTCTCCAAATTCCCTCCCAAGCCCTCACCTGATGCCTTCCTGTTGCATTTATCAGCTTAATTGCATAGAGCTTGGGTTCCAGGCTTGTGGCAGTGTTGGGTCTCGTGTATGCAATAGATGCAGATATTTTGTCCCGACCCCCCAGAGAAGTCCAAGGCCCTTGTCCCTTGTCCCTATGTTTCTTACATACTTCCTCCTCTTCCTGCTTCCCTCCGTTTCTCTTGTTCACTGGAGAGAAATGTCCCAGGCATCTTGTAGCCAATTTCCCAAGATGCCGTTTTGCTTTTCTCAGAAACTAGCCTTGTTTTATCCTTATAGCTCCTTTTGGGTTTTGTTTAATTTGGGGGCCATGTCTGGCAGTGCTCGGGGCTGACTTCTGGCTCTGTGCTCAGGGACTCAGAGAGCCATTTGGGGTGCTGGCATCAAACTTGGGCTGACCACTGTCTTATTTTATTTTATTTATTTTTTCTTTTTGGGTCACACCTAGCGATGCGCAGCGGTTACTCCTGGCTCTGCACTCAGGAATTACCCCTGGCGGTGCTCAGGGGACCATATGAGATGCTGGGAATCGAACCCGGGTCAGCTGCATGTAAGGTAAACACCCTCCCCACTGTGCTATTGCTCCAGCCTCCCCCCCCCCCTTTGATGTATACATATATATATATATTTGTTTGTTTGTTTGTTTGGTTTTTGGATCATACTGGGCTGGAGCGATAGCACAGTGGGTAGGGCGTTTGCCTTGCACGCAGCCAACATGGCCGACCCGAGTTCGATTCCTCCGCCCCTCTCGGAGAGCCCGGCAAGCTACCGAGAGTATCTCGCCCGCACGGCAGAGCCTGGCAAGCTCCCCGTGACGTCCTCAATATGCCAAACACAGTAACAACAAGTCTCATGATGGAGACGTTACTGGGCCCCGCTCGAGCAAATCAATGAACAATGGGAGGGCCTTTACCTTTTACCTTACCTTTACCTGGCAATCAATGCTTAGGGGTTATTTCTGGCTCTGCTCTCAGGACTCACTCCTAGCGGTGCTCGGGGCACCATATGGGATGCTGGGTATCCAACTTGGGTGGGCTGTTGGCAAGGCGGCCCTTTCGCTGTCCTATAGTTCTGGCCCTTAATCAGTTATCTTAAAAAATTTATTCATTTATTATTATTATTATTATTATGGACTGGAACGATAGCCCAGTGGGTAGGGTGTTTGCCTTGCATGGAGCCGACCCAGGTTTGATTCCTCTGCCCCTCTGGGAGAGCCCGGCAAGCTACCGAGAGTATCCTGCCCACATGGCAGAGTCTGCCAAGCTCCCTGTGGCATATTCGATATGTCAAACACAGTAACAAGTCTCACAATGGAGACATTACTGGTGCCCGCTCGAGCAAATCGATGAACAGCAGGAGGACAGTCTTTGTATCCTGATTATTATTATTATTATTATTTGCTTTTTGGGTCACACCCAGCGATGCACAGGGGTTACTCCTGGTGCTGCACTCAGGAATTGCTCCTGGTGGTGCTGGGGGACCATATGGGATGCCAGGATTCGAACCCTGGTAGGCCGTGTGCAAGGCAAATGCCCCTACCCATTGTACTATCCCTTTGGCCCCTAATCAATTATTACTATTATTATTATTATTATTTTACTTTTTGGTCACACCCGGCGATGCACAGGGGTTACTCCTGGCTCTGCACTTAGGAGTTACTCCTGGCGGTGCTCAGGGGACAATATGGGATGCTGGGAATCGAAACCCAGGTCGGCCGTGTGCAAGGCAAATGCCCTACCCGCTGTGCTATCTCTCCAGCCCCCCTAATCAATTATTTTTAAGGGGGTCCACACCCCCTTCTGAAAAGGCAGGCACCCCACCTAATAACCTATGTCTCTGCTGAGAGTTCTATTTTTCCTAGATTTTACCTCCCAGATTTTCTCCTGGAAGCCTGCTGAGCCCGGTTCTAGTCAGAGGAGGCACGTTGTGGGGGGCTCTGCCTGAGGGTGTTACCATCCCCCCCCACCTCCATCCTCCCCAAAGCCATCACAGTTCATCACCATTCACACAACCCCTGGCCACACACTTTGCGTTCCTCACGATTTCAGCTCTCTATATAGCGCCGAGAATATATGTCCCCGTTTTAGAGTGCCGGTAACTCAATTTATAGCAATTTATTCCACAAAAGCAGACAGTAACTCAACTGGTGAGAGGGGAAAGGAAGGGAAGGAGAAAAAAAAAACTCCAACAACCCACCACTGTCTCTCTGTGCTGGAAATCAAAATGGAAACGCGTGGAATGGATTTCTTCGAGTAATAGGCTTGGGCGGGATGTGAGTGCTGAGTTAAATGCCTTTTAAGTAAATTTCAGCATGAGTTCTTCGTGCGCTCGGACGTGTTGGCGTGTGGGCTGTGTGACCACACGGCGCATGGGAGAATGTCCACATCCCACGTGGGGACCTTCTGTTAATAGCCACAGTCAAAGGCGGGTGTCAATATTCAGATCATTCACTGTGGCAGAGGCTGTAGTGTTGGAGAGGGACAGACATACACGCAGTCATTCATTCAATCATTTGTTCATTCTTCAAGCCTTTTGAGAGACCTGAGATGCTTTGGATCACTCAAAGAGAGAGAGGAAAAGGAGGGGGAGAGGGAGAAGAGAGGAGAGAGGAGAGAGGGGAGGGGAAGAGAGAGGGGAGAGAGAAAAGGAGAAAGAGAAGAGGAAGGAGAGAGGGGGAAAAGGAGGGAGGGAGAGGAGAGAGAGGGGAGGAAGGAGAGAGGAAGAGAGAGGAGAGGAAGGAGAGAGAAAGGAAAGAAAGGAAAGAGAAAGAAGAGGAAGGGAGGGAGGAAGACAGGGAGAGAGAGAGGGAGGGAGAGAGGGAGAGAGAGGGAGGGAGAGAGAGGGAGAGAGAGAGGGAGGGGAAAGAGGGGGAAAAGGAGGGAGGGAGAGGAGAGAGAGAGGGGAGGAAGGAGAGAGGAAGAGAGATGAGAGGAAGGAGAGAGAAATGAAAGAAAGGAAAGAGAAAGAAGAGGAAGGGAGGGAGGAAGAGAGGGAGAGAGAGAGGGAGGGAGAGAGGAGAGAGAGGGAGAAGGAGGGAAAGAGGGGGAAAAGGAGGAGGGAGAGGGAGAGAGAGAGGGGAGGAAGGAGAGAGGAAGAGAGAGGAGAGGAAGGAGAGAGAAATGAAAGAAAGGAAAGAGAAAGAAGAGGAAGGGAGGGAGGGAGGGAGGGAGGGAGAGAGAGAGAGAGAGAGAGAGAGAGAAAGAGAGATCAATCCCAAGCCCAAAACTCATAGTCTGGTGGGGCAGTAAGCAACCAAGTACTAATATGCAAGGCAAGCCCTGGACTCAGGGGTCACTCCTAGTGGGCTTGGGGGTCCCAATAGGGTTCTGGGGATTGAACCTGAGTTGGCTGCAAGCTAGGTAAGTACCCTATTCACTGTACTATCTCTCTGGCCCCAAAGTTGGAATCTACTTAAAGGCTGATATATAAATACAATAAATTTTCACACATTTATCTCTTGGAATCAGTAATTACCTTTTATTGGGGGGGGGTCAGTTTTTGGGGGGGGGCACATATAGCGGTGTTCTCAGGGGTTACTCCTGGATTCTGGGGGTCAAACCTAGGTCAGCCATGTGCAAGACAAGCATCCTATTCACTACTTTCACTCCAGACCTTCAGTTTGTTCTTTTCCCTTTTCCTGACTGAATACTTAACAGAAAACCCTGGATATCATGGCATTTTATCCCAACATACTATATTATGTAGCACTATAGCACTTTCCTCCTGTTGTTCATCGATTTGCTCAAGCGGCCACCAGTAACGCCTCACAAATACCCGGTCACTTCTTCCATAATTATATTAACATGTTAACATGCTATTTACACACTCATATTTAACACACTCAACAAAGTCAACACCATTTTCCTCATACCTCTAATGTATAGTTTACATTCCAAATTTTCCGAGTGCCTCTCTCTCTCTCTATATATATTTTTTCTCTCTCTCTCTTTTTTATCCCTCCCAGTTGTGGGTGCCCAACAGTGCTCAGGAAACCCTGTGGTGCTGGGGAGAATGAAACCCAGGTTCCCATTGGCAAAGCATTGCTGTCACCCTTTGGCCTTTCTCCTCAACCCTTCCAATTTGAGGAATTGGATTGTTTAATTCAGAATCCCAAATTGGATTTCGATTAGCATCTCTGTCACCCGGGCTCTGGCAGGTAAGGTTGAAGTTTTAAGATGGATTCAGTTTCTTCTTCTTCTTCTTCTTCTTCTTCTTCTTCTTCTTCTTCTTCTTCTTCTTCTTCTTCTTCTTCTTCTTCTTCTTCTTCTTCTTCTTCTTCTTCTTCTTCTCCTCCTCCTCCTCCTCCTCTCTTCTTCTTCTTCTTCGTCTTCCTCCCCTCCTCCTCTCTTCTTCTTCTTCTTCTTCTTCTTCCTCCTCCTCCTCCTCCTCCTCTCTTCTTCTTCTTCGTCCTCCTCCTCCTCTCTTCTTCTTCTTCTTCTTCTTCTTCTTCTTTCTTCCTCCTCCTCTCTTCTTCTTCCTCTCCTCCTCCTCTCTTCTTCTTCTTCTTCTTCTTCTTCGTCCTCCTCCTCCTCCTCCTCTCTTCTTCTTCTTCCTCCTCCTCCTCCTCTCTTCTTCTTCTTCTTCTTCCTCCTCCTCCTCCTCCTCTCTTCTTCTTCTTCTTCTTCTTCTTCTTCTTCGTCCTCCTCCTCCTCCTCTCTTCTTCTTCTTCTTCTTCCTCCTCCTCCTCCTCTCTTCTTCTTCTTCTTCTTCTTCTTCTTCTTCTTCTTCTTCTTCTTCTTTCTTCCTCCTCCTCCTCCTCTCTTCTTCTTCTTCCTCCTCCTCCTCTCTTCTTCTTCTTCTTCTTCTTCTTCTTCTTCTTCTTCTTCTTCTTCTTCTTCTTCTTCTTCCTCCTCCTCCTCCTCTCTTCTTCTTCTTCTTCTTCTTCGTCTTCCTCCTCCTCCTCCTCTCTTCTTCTTCTTCTTCTTCCTCCTCCTCCTCCTCCTCTCTTCTTCTTCTTCGTCCTCCTCCTCCTCCTCTCTTCTTCTTCTTCTTCTTCTTCTTTCTTCCTCCTCCTCCTCCTCTCTTCTTCTTCCTCCTCCTCCTCTCTTCTTCTTCTTCTTCTTCTTCTTCTTCTTCTTCTTCTTCTTCTTCTTCTTCTTCTTCTTCTTCTTCTTCTTCTTCGTCGTCGTCCTCCTCCTCCTCCTCTCTTCTTCTTCTTCTTCTTCCTCCTCCTCCTCCTCTCTTCTTCTTCTTCTTCTTCTTCTTCTTCTTCTTCTTCTTCTTCTTCTTCTTCTTCTTCTTCTTCTTCGTCCTCCTCCTCCTCCTCCTCTCTTCTTCTTCTTCTTCCTCCTCTCCTCCTCTCTTCTTCTTCTTCTTCTTCTTCTTCTTCTTCTTCTTTCTTCCTCCTCCTCCTCCTCTCTTCTTCTTCTTCGTCCTCCTCCTCCTCTCTTCTTCTTCTTCGTCCTCCTCCTCCTCCTCTCTTCTTCTTCTTCTTCTTCTTTTTCCTCCTCCTCCTCCTCCTCTCTTCTTCTTCTTCTTCTTCTTCATCCTCCTCCTCCTCCTCCTCCTCCTCTTCTTCTTCTTCTTCTTCTTCTTCTTCTTCTTCTTCTTCTTCTTCTTCTTCTTCTTCTTCTTCTTCTTCTTCTTCTATTGAATCACTGTGAGATACAGTTAGAAAGCTTGCAGGTTTGAGATTCACCCATACAATGATTGAACACCCATCTCTCCACCAGTGTATATTTTCCACCACCAATGTCCCCAATATACTCCTCCATCCTCCTCACACCAATCCCAGTCCTCACACTACCTCTCTGGCAGACAATTTCCCAAATACTCTCTCTCTCCTCTTGGGCATTATGTTTTGCCCGAATTTCCCCACCACCATTAAAGCCTGCCTGCCAGGGTTAGACGCTAGATAATTTATTTTCCATTGTTTATTTTGAATAACATGAGAGTTTGCTCGGCCACAAAGCAGCCGCATGCTTCTGGAATCCTAGATTGTAGATGGTTGGGTTCCAGAGACATCTCTGTAGGGCATAAATCCATTTTAGGATTCAACTGGGTGTCTCTGGACCAGTCAGTGGCCCCCTTCTTGTCTTGGTCGAATTCCTTCCTGGTCCTGAGGAGGGCTGGTGCTTATCCCCCACCCACAGACTCTGGCTGAGTCGTGGGGGGGAAGTTGCTCCCGACTCGTGTGGGGCTGGGACACCATGAACTCAGCCTCCAGGCTTCACTTTACTGCCATCTGGAGAGGCCCACCTGGTCGGGAACCAGATTCTGCGCTCACCTGCCCTTCGGCTGAGCAGTCAGGCATGTGTGGCCACCTCCCGTCAGCCTGAGCCCAGAGAGGAAGGCCTGCCTCGCTCAGGGCCACATTCCAGGCTGCTAGAAACTCGGAGATGACAAATGGGTGTTGTTGCGAGCAGCGACGGTCGTGGTAATTTCATGCAGCAGGAGATAACAAATACAGATGTCTCTGGCTGCTGGCCGTGGAAAACCCGACTGCCTGTGTCTCACGGCCTGAGGAGGCTGTGCACGTAGTAGAAAATATGGGAGCCGAAGATGGTTCTCCGACCCCCGCAGGGTCTGAAGGGGGTGTCCTTGCTTCAGGTCCTGAGAGGTTCCAGTTTGATCTACCTCAGGAGAAAGAAGCCATTAATGCCTTGTGTGTAAAAATAAGTGTGTGCTTGACTACCCTGAATTTTATTATTTTTTTCCTCTTTGGGTCACACCCAGCGATGCTCAGGGATTACTTATGGCTCATGCACTCAGGAATTACTCCTGGTGGTGCTCTGGGGATCCTATGAGATGCTGGGACTCGAACCCGGGTCGGCAGCATGCAAGGCAAACACCCTCCCTGCTGTGCTATCACTCCAGCCCCCTATCCCAAATTTTAGAGCCAATTATTCAGCATTATTATTACATTGGCTGCGTGCAAGGCAAACGCCCTACTGATAGCACAGTGGTAGGGCGTTTGCCTTGCACGCAGCCAATATGGTCAACCCGAGTTTGATTCCTCCGCCCCTCTCGGAGAGCCCGGCAAGCTACCGAGAGTATCTCGCCCGCACGGCAGAGCCTGGCAAGCTCCCCGTGACGTATTCGATATGCCAAGCACAGTAACAACAAAGTCTCCAGTGGAGACGTTACTGGGCCCACTTGAGCAAATCGATGATCAACGGGAGGGCCTTTACTTTACCTTATTATTACATTTTGCTTTTTTGGGGGGTCACACCCAGAAATGCACAGGGGTTCCTCCTGGCTCTGCACTCAGGAATTACCCCTGGCGGTGCTCGGGGGACCATATGGGATGCTGGGAATCGAACCTGGGTCGGCCGCATGCAAGGCAAACACCCTCCCCTCTATACTATCTCTCCAGCCCCTATGCAGCATTATGGGGGCAGAAAGACAGCTAATATGTGTCCCCCTTCCTAGAGTATCAAAGCAGAAAATGGTTTCCTCTCTCTCACCCTCTTAGCCTCGCCCTGATTTCCTGTGCTCCCTCAGACACACTTTGCCCCTCTGTTTCCCCAGACGCTGGCTGTTCACACGGCAACAAAACGCAAATCAGAGCCTTTTGGAGCGAAAAGGGAATGTTTTGACTCGAATGACCCTGGGTGGGTGGGGCTCGCTGTGATCAGGGGTGGCAGCAGGGGTTTGGGGGCTCTCTCAGCCTGTGCTTGCAGAGCTGAATGTCAGCTTTATTCTTCCAGGCAAGCTCGGTCTCCGTGTGGGAGGCCTGACTGGGATATTCCTTTCTGCATACAGAGCAGCTTCTCAGTCAGCAAGATGCTGAGATCCATTTACCCACCCCCAATGTCCCCTCACAAAGGGCCCATGAGGGGCCAGGATGAGTCAAACTCAGCACCAGGTGGATGCAGAGGCTGGGTGGGGCGATATTAGTTGAACCCAAGTCATGGGTTGGCTTCTTCACAGCCAGCACCTATGCCCTGTGGCGCAGAGTTGGGGCCAAGTTTGCTAGTGGTTAGTAGAGGGAGAAAAACCTTCTAGAAGGCAGCAGTGAATTCCGGAGCTCTTGAGACAAAATGATATGGGCTCACCCGCTACCTCTTGAAAGCTCTGCTTTAGTCAGCCCCTTCCTGAGCTTCTGTGGGGGGCTCAGATTATGTGGGGAGGAGCAGAAAGAGTCACTCGGGGGGACTGGCTGGAGTTAGCTAAGGAGAACAGAGTAGGAAGCTAAAAAAAATTCCACCTGCCTTCCGCCTTTTTCCCTCTGGACAGCAAGACAGTGGCCACCTCGGAGCTTTTTGGAAAGCCAGGTATGAGCTGGTCGTGACGGGGAGACTGAAACCTCATGGGGAGGGGGGTGTTCCCAGCTAGTCCTTCACACCCTACCGAGGTTACAAGTTGACCCCCCATGAGCAGTTCTCCAGTACAGCCATGGCTCTAGAGCCACAGAAACCAATCTCATAATTATATGACTCTCTGCAGAAATACTTCCAGGCTTAATAAGTTAGATATCAGAAATCCAAAATCGCATGGCCGCTATTGTGGCCGCATAACATCATTTGATTCTTGTAACCAGCTGTAGAAAACAAATTATTTCACAATGCCTTTTCAGCAGATCTGATTTTGGGGTGTAAACTCTAAACAATAATGGTGCATCTTTTGTTGAAACAATGAATATAATCAAAGTAGATAGAGTGTTAACTAGAATTCACCTGCCTCACAGGCATTGGGAGGGTTGGGATTTGGGGTATATTGGGGTTCTTGGTGGTGAAAAATAAGCACTGGTGAAGGGAAATGTGTTTGATGATTGCATGACCGGGACTTAAACCTGAAAGCTTTGTAAGTTTTCCCACAGTGATTCAATAAAAAAAAAATCCCACCTGGGGGACGGAGCAGAAGTACAGCAGGCAGGGCGGTTACCTCACATGCGGTCAACCCAGGTTCAGTCTCTGGCGTCCCATATGGTTCTCCAAGCACCGCCAGGAGTGATTCCTGAGTGCAGAGCCAGGAGTGAGCCCTGAGCATACATCGTCAGATGTGGCCCCCCAAACAAACAAAGAAAAACAACATCTCAACCCCCCAAAAAATAACAAAATAAAACTCCCAAAACCCAGAAAAAAGAAGAATTAAAATAGAAAATGTTGGTGCTGGAGCGATAGCACAGTGGGTAGGGCATTTGCCTTGCACGTGGCTGACCCGGGTTCGATTCCCAGCATCCCATATGGTCCCTTGAGCACTGCCAGGAGTAATTCCTGAGTGCAGACCCAGGAGTAACCCCTGTGCATTGCCGGGTGTGACCCCCCAAAAAGCAAAAAAAAGTCAAGGGATGGAGATGAAATGGACTGAGATTTGGAAAGGTTTATTATATTATTTGGGGGGAGGGCACCCTAGGTAGTGCTCAGGGGTTATTCCTGGCTTTAGGCTCAGGAGTGACCACTGGTGGTGTGGTTCTGGGGATGGACAGAGCCGGGTCAGCTGTGTGCAAGGTAAGTTGCTTTATCCTCTGTACTATGTGTCTGGTTGGGGACAGTTGGAATTTTTGGAAGGGAAGGTGCATGGTTCAAGGGAAATTGGAGATAATTGGGGGAAAGAGGAAATTCTAACTGTACCACAGAATTTGTTGCTGTTGTTGTTGTTTTGGGTTCATGAGTCTGTGTTACACATAGAATTTCCTCCTATAGAGGTTCTCAGAAAATTTAAACTTTTTTTTTTTTTTTTGCTTTTTGGGTCACACCCAGTGATGCACAGAGGTTACTCCTGGCTCTGCACTCAGGAATTACTCCTGGCAGTGCTCGGGGGACCCTATGGGCTGCTGGGAATCGAACCCAGGTCAGCCTCATGCAAGGCAAACGCCCTGCCCACTGTGTTATCACTTCAGCCCCCAAGAGAATTTAAGCTTTCAAGTTGCTTGTCAAAAGAAAACTCAAACAGGGGGTTGGAGAGATAGTACCATGGGTAGGTCACTTGCCTTGCAATCGACAAACCCAGGTTTGATCCCTGGCACCCAATATGGTTCCTCAAGCACCCCCAGGAGTGATCCCTGAGTACAGAATCAGGGGTAAGCACTGAGCACAGCTGGGTGTGGACCCCAAACTAAAAACAACAACAGCAACAGCTCCCCTAAAAAACTGACTCTCCCCACAAACAGAACAGGGTAGAGATAAATTTCTAATGTAATATTGCATATACATACTACAGAGACAAGAGGGAGCTGTGGTAACTGGGTTTATGTGGATTACATGGAAGGAAGTCAGCTCTCAGAGGAGAACAGCGCAGTCTCCTGCTCCCATGCCTGGCTGTCCTCACCGGGGCCCCTTGGAGGGAGGAGGGTTGAGTTTATCTCCCCCTCCGCCCTGAGCAGAGCCCCAGCAGCTGAGGACCTCCGGAACCAGCCACGGCCATGCTGGAACCACTTTCCACATGTCCGGACGGGCCTCATGCATGAAAGAACTGGCAGAGGAACCCAGGCATGAGGGTTCCGGGGCTGAGGTCTCCAAGCCTACTCGGATTGGGACTGGGCCTTCTCCATCCAGATCCCCCATCTTCCAGTAGGTAGGTATCACACCCACCAGATGCCGCCAACGCCAGGTTGGTCCCATCAACAGTCAAGATGCAGAGACTATAAAACCCAGCTCCCAGAAGTGCGTGGCCACATTTGTGGCTGCGCGACATCTTATTATCTAATTTTTCCTTTGGAGAACCTGGCAGGCTACCAAAAGTATCCTGCCTGCATGGCAGAATCTGGCAAACTTCCCGTGTCAGACTCAATATGCCAAATACCAATAATAATGATGGGTCTCATTCTCCTAATCCTGAAAGATCACTGAAATGACTCTTTTAAAATCTCAGCGCTAGGAAGAAGGAGACGTTACTGGTGCCTGCTTGAGGCAATCGATGAACAACAGGATGATTGTAACATTGAAGGAAATAATGATGTGGCAAAGAACTAAGGTGTGTGTGTGTGTGTGTGTGTGTGTGTGTGTGTGTGTGTGTTGGCCTCAAGGCAGTGCAAAGTGCTGAGGGCATGCTTTGCAGTCAGGAGGCCCTTTACATTTCCAGCCCAACAAGGTCTCATGAGTATTGCTGGGAGTAACCCCTGAGCTGGGAGAAGCCACCAGTACTGTCAGGAGTAGCCCCCAAATAAAACAACAACAAATATGGAGGGAAGAAATAGGAGGGAGGAGAGAGACAGAGAGAGAGAGAGTGGGGGGGTGAGAGAGAAGGGAGAGAAGAGAGAAGAGAGAGAAGAGAGAGATTAGCGAGAGAAGAGAAAGGAGAAGAGAGAGAAGAAAGGGGAGAGAGAGAAGAGAGAGGAGAGAGGGAAGAGGGATACAAAGATAAACAGAGACAAACACAGAGAGAAACAGAGAGAGAGAAAGAGAGAGAGAGAGAGAGAGAGAGAGAGAGAGAGAGAGAGAGAGAGAGCAGATTCCCCAAGGAGCACCCAGGGATTCAGTCCTGACCCTGTGTCTGGAGTACAAGGGCGTTGATTCTGATCTTGTTGTTCTGTAGCCAGGTGAGTGCTTTAGTTTTAATTTCTCGGTGTATTTGGTGACCCCTTTCCTCTCCCCCTAACCTGCCATGTCTTCTTCAGGAGGGCTTTGTGAGAGAAATGGGAAATTCAGAGGCAGAATAGCACTGGGGAGCACCGAAGCGCCCCACCTACGAGCAAAGCATAAGTCTGGGGGCGACTGTGCTTCAAATTCATGATGCTGAGCACCACATCTCATATAGTCCTCCCGCCTCCTTCCTCCCAGAGCATCCAGACTTGGTCCAGGGGGCGGGTTCCCACACACTCCAGGCAGATGGGTGGGTTGGTGGATGCTGATTGGTGTAAACTGAGCACGTGATCATTTTCCTGGCCAATGAGGAGGTCGAGGCATCAGGCATTGTCCAATGAGACACCTGGGGTGTCTGGGAAAATTCTAATTGAGGAGCTGAACTTACTCCTGACTCAGTGCTCAGGGATCTCTTTTGGCGGGGTCTTGAGGGACACTCTGTGGAGTTGGGGATCCAACCTGGGTTAACTGCATCGAAGAGAAGTGTTTTGCCCACTGTGTTCTCTCTCTGGCCTGAAAACTTTAATTCTTAAAAAGAGGCAGATGGGGGCTGGAGCAATAGCACAGCGGGTAGGGCGGTTGCCTTGCACGCGGCCGACCCGGGTTCGATTCCCAGCATCCCATATGGTCCCCCAAGCACCGCCAGGAGTGATTCCTGAGTGTTTGAACCAGCAGCAACCCCTGAGCATCGGCTGGGTGTGACCCAAAAAGCAAAAAAAAAAAAAAAGGCAGATGGTGGAGGCTTTCTTCACGTCTTTGCTCTTTGGCTCTTTGTTTCTCTCTCCTTTTAGTAGGTGGGCTCCTAGTCTCATACCTGCCCCCCCATCACCCTACTCCCCCTCCCACCCTATCACCCCTGGCTGAAAAATCTGGTCTATGCTATAGTTGGAAAAATACAGAGCAACAGAAAAAGAGGAGGTTTATTGGCAAGAAAACTAGCTGGGAGTTGGGGGATGGGAGCCATAGTACAGTGGGTAGCTCGCTTGCCTAGCCCCAGCTGACTTGGGTTCAAACTCCTGCACCCCAAATTCAATCCCTGAGCACTGCCACCGCACCGCCAGACGTGATTCCTGAGCATTGCCCAGTGTGGCCCCAAAGCAAAACCCAAAAAAAACCCCAAACAAGAAGACAAATTGGGAGTCAAGTCTTCACTGACATAGGCTATGGAGCAAGCTTCAGAGAGAGTGAATGTAGTAGGGGGTTTGTGTGTGTGTGTGTGTGTGTGTGTGTGTGTATCTAGTCTGATGCCTGAGAGTCCGGGAGATGCGTGGTCTCACCACATCCAGGAGTGCCTGAGAAGCTCATGCATATTCATGAGGGAGAGGTGGGCAGGCGTGGTGGAGGTGCACAGGTGGGGTGGGGGGAGGTAGACCGGCGGTGGGGACTCAGCATCAGGGCTGTGTGTCCATGTAGTGGGGGCTCACTGGTCAGTTCAGTTCAGTCTGTGCAGTGGGGCTTAGGGGTCTACTCAAGGCAAGTATTCCCGTGGCTCTGTTCCCCTATCTGTCCCCCACCTGCCAATCAAAGCGTGGAAATAGGGGCTGGAGCAGTAGTACAGCTCATGGGGCACTTGCCTTGTGCGTTACTGACCTAGGTTGAATCCCCGACATCCCATATTGTCCCCCGAGTGCCGCCACGAGTTATCCTTGAGTGAAAAGCCACGTCAGCCTTGAGCATCACCAGGTATGGCCAACTTCCCCATCTCCCCAAAAAGCATGGAAGTAGGGGGCTTCTCCCAGAGAGGGGCTGACCCTCCTCCCAGCTGCAAGCCTCCGCCCAGTTTACTTTAGCTTTATTTCTTTTTATCTTGGGTTTTTTTGGGCCACAACTAGTCATGTTTAGGGACTGTTCCTGGCCCAGTGCTCTGAAAGTGAACCCTGGTGGTGCTCAGGGGACCTTACATAGCGGTGGGGATTATACCTTGTTGTGCAAGGCAAGCCTTGAACCACCTGTACTATCACTCCAGCCCCTCAGCCCTGCTAAAGGGGCTTTAAAAATTTTTTTTGGGGGGGAGAACCTCACATCTGGCATGCAAGGCAAGCACCTTACCCACTGTAGTATCTCCCCAGCCTCTTTATAACAAGGTTGTTTCATCTTTGACTGGGAGCTATTCCATTCGGCACCATGTCCATGTTAAAGAATATCTGCTCATATGAAGTTCACTCAACTGAAGACAAGCAATAAACAGCGAAGCAAAGAATGTGTAACAGAGTGGAAAGCAAAAGCGGTAAGGTAGGAGAGTAGGATGTAACGTACAGATGCCGTATAATTTACACTTAACACGCAGGAATATATTTGTTCTCATAACAACCTGCAATGTGGGTTTATATATATATATATATATTTGCAAATAAGGGCTGGAGCGATAGCACAGCGGGTAGGGCGTTCGCCTTACAAGCGGCCGACATGGCCGACCCGAGTTCGATTCCTCCGCCCCTCTCGGAGAGCCCGGCAAGCTACCGAGAGTATTCGATATGCCAGACACAGTAACAACAAAGTCTCCAATGGAGACGTTACTGGGCCCGCTCGAGCAAATCGACGATCAACGGGAGGGCCTTTACCTTATTTGCAAATAAAAGAAGTCTACCTTTATTAATCTTTTTAGCACTGAGCACTGACCTCCCGTTGTTCATCGATTTGCTCGAGCGGGCCCAGTAACGTCTCCATTTTAAGACTTGTTACTGTGTTTGGCATATCGAATACGCCACGGGGAGCTTGCCAGGCTTTGCTGTGTGGGCAAGATACTCTCAGTAGTTTGCCGGGCTCTCTGAGAGGGGCAGAGGAATCGAACCCGGCTCAGCCAAGCTGGCTGCACGCAAGGCAAATGCCCTACCACTGTGCTATAATTTTTTTTTAATCAAATCACTGTGTCACCATGAGATACAGTTACAAAGCTTTCATGATTGAGTTTCAGTCATACAACGTTCCAACACTCATCTCTCCACCAGTGTTTATAGATTTTTATAGTTAGCTTGAAGAAGGGCTAAAAAGTGTTAAACTGGGCCGAGATCTCCCCAGAGAAATCACATGAAGACAAGTTGCAATGCAACAAAAAAAGGGTCTTTATTGTCTAGCTAGAGCTAGGGCCCTCATCCAGCTCACCGACACAGTGGCAGCTTCCTTGGAGCGAACGGCCCCTTGCCACGGGTATGCAGGGTTTTTAATCTTCCAGCATTACATAATGGGAGTTTGTCTTTGGCAATGGTCTGGGGAAGGGGGTGGGGCTTTCCACTTCCTTGGTAACTTGTGATTGACTGCAAGCAGGCTGAGGCATTTGCTGGCGGAGCTTAATTATTTCCTGGTTGTTTCTGTTGGGTTGTCCTGGCTGGCCATATCACTTTGGGGAAACTGTAACTCGGGGAAACTGTAACTTAAGCCTAGGGAACCGGAATTTAGGCCTGGTTCTTTATTGAGTCCGTCATGGTGCTGTCTTAGCCCCTTCATCTTTTAAGAATAGTTGACGGGCTGGAGCGATAGCACAGCGGGTAGGGCGTTCGCCTTACAAGCGGCCAACATGGCCGACCCGAGTTCGATTCCTCCGCCCCTCTCGGAGAGCCCGGCAAGCTACCGAGAGTATTCGATATGCCAGACACAGTAACAACAAAGTCTCCAATGGAGACGTTACTGGGCCCGCTCGAGCAAATCGACGAAGTTATTTCAAAAAAAAAAAAAAAAAAAGAATAGTTGACAACTTGCCTTAAGTTGGGGATTAATAGCCCACCAAGACCAGTCGAACCGAGCCGAATCTACTTCTCCATCTGCCCCTCCCCCCACATCTCACCAAGATGGCACAGTCTTCAGAGCTTGTCCACGCTCACTGTCCATTTGAACCTCACTTCTCCCATCTGTAAAATGGATCAGTAACTCCAAGCTCTGGAAGGTTTGCAGAGAGCCTGGTTGATGAAGAAGAGGCTGTGTGTGAAGTTCAACAAAAGCTTCGTGACTGTGAGACAGGCTTTCGTGGCTGAAAGAGTCAAGAAACTTGCCCAACTCCTCGAATCCATCTTTTCCTTTTGTCCACATCCAGTAGTACTCAAGCTTTATTTCTGGATCTGTGCTCAGGGATCACTCCTGGTGGGATTCAGGGGACCACATGTGGTGCTGGGGATTGAACCCTGATTGGCCCTATGTGAGGCACGACCAGCCATACTATTGCTCCGACCCTTGAATTAATCCTTGTGCATCATTAATGGGTCAGTCCCCATGACCCCGGAGAGATAAAGCTAGTCCTGAAGGACTGACCCCCTGGAAGGTCCTGAAGGACTGACCCCCTGGAAGGGTCTATGCTGGTCTGGGTGTGTGTGTGTACCGGAAGGGAAGTATTTCTCGGAAGTTCTCTCTTAGGAGCCTAGGCAGAGACTTGCCACTTGTCTCGCTATAAATAAAGGTAGCCCCCCAGTGACTCTGGTGGTCCGGAGAAAATACCAATAACAAGACTAATTATGGAAATTGCATAATGCATCATTAGTCAGTAATTATGACTTTGTCAAGTGCCTGTTAATTTTTATGTAAGAATCACTCAGTGTTTGACATGGAAATATTAGCTTGTCATCGGGTTTTCCTGTCTGGTGGGGGAGAATGATCTTGAAAGTTAGGTTAATGAGGTGCCAGGGTGAAGGAGGAAGGGAAGGGGGGCAGCGGCATGGGACTGGGGGGGGGAGAGGGAGGAACAGAGAGTGAATAGTGGGGAGACGTCCCACGGGGAGGGGGCAGGTGGGGGGCCGGGCCCTGGACGCAGAAGGTGATTCCTGCCATCAAACGGGCCTCCCCACTTTTATCCTGGAACGAAAGCGTTTGCCTGGGGTGTTGACACATTTCCCTAATAAGACGACATTATCATTTCACAGCCTCCCTGGAGATTCTTGGCATGTCTCATTTTGCTTGAATAAATTATTAATTTGGTCTAATTAGGCTCCTCCAGCAGCTGGGAGGCAGGCTGAGTTAATTCGGGAGTCCTGCGTGGGTCTGCTCATGATCGAGCGTGTGTGTGGGGTGGCCGGGGTGGAAGGCTCGCCGTGGGGTGGGGGCGGGCAGGGAGGCCAGAGGGAGGGCATGAAGGAGGGGAGGTAATCCTGTACACCCCTCCGGCTGCTTGTGGCTCTTCCTTCACGAACCTGGCAAGCACGGGGGCAAATGCGGAGAGTGAGGCCTGACCCGACTTTTGGCTGCAGAGTCACGTAACTGAAGATCAGACACGGCCTTAAAAGAGTGGCTGCAGCCAAGTTGTTCCTGAGTTTGTGTCCAAGTGGTGTCACCAGTCAAGTGTGTTTCCTCCTGGTTCCAGACTCCCCAAGAGACCTTTATTTATTTAGTTAGTTTTTATCTGAATCACTGTGAGACACACAGTCACAAAGTTGTTCCCGATTGGGTTTCAGGCAGACAATGGTCCAACACCCATCCCTTCACCAGTGTATGTTTCCTCTGTGTGTGTGTGTTGGGTCACACCTGGCAATGCTCACGGGTTACTCCTGGCTCTGCACTTCGGAATTACTCCTGGCGGTGCTTGGGGGACCCTATGGGATGCTGGGGATTGAATCCGGGTCAGCCATGTGCAAGGCAAACGCCCTTCCTGCTGTACTATTGCTCTGACCTCACCACTGTACATTTCCCACCACCAGTGTCCTCAGTTTCCCTCCTGAACCCCCATCCCAGTCTATCTCTATGGCAGGTACTTTTCTTTCCTAAGAGCCTAAGAGACCTTTAGTTGTAGAACCTTTGTTCTTTTATTTTTTTATTTTTTTAATTTGGAGGCCACCCCCAGCTGTGCTCCTGGTTTACTCCTGGCTCTGTGCTCAAGAATCACTCCTGAAGGGGCTCTGGGAATCATATTGGATTCCAGGGATTGATCCTGGGTTGGCCTCGTGGAAGTCAAGTAGCCTACCCACTGTACTATCTCTCTGACCCTCTACGGTGACAACTAAGAGGCTTTGAGAAAAAAGAAATCTTAGATGATTATTCTTCTTTAGGGAAGGAGAGCGCAGTTATTCTATATAAAATGATGTGGGTCAGTTGGATAGAGAGGAGTTAACAGTAACAGTAATGAAGACCCAACTTTCAGATGTAACATAATGGGTGTCCAGTTTTCTGGACACAGCTTTCTTTGTGTGTGTGTGTGTGTGTGTGTGTGTGTGTGTGTGTGTGTGTGTGCGCATGTGCCTGTGTGGGATGAGGGTATTGGGCCTTACCCTAAGGTGCTTACAGGCTATTCCTAACTCTACTCAAGAGTGACCTTTGATGGTGCTTGGAGACCTGACTGAACCAAGGTCACTCTACCTACAAGGCAAGGGCCTGACCTCCTGTAACTGTCTCTGCATCTCCTCCATGGCATTCTACAGCCTCTCTCTCTTATTTTTTTGGTGGTTTTGGGCCACACCTGGTGGTACTCCATGCCTATGACTGGCTCTGTGCTCAGGGATCACTCCTGTGAACTTGTGGGATCATCTGGGGTGCCAAGGATCAAATATGGA
The DNA here is from genome assembly GCF_029834395.1 of Sorex fumeus. Classification (NCBI taxonomy): domain Eukaryota; kingdom Metazoa; phylum Chordata; class Mammalia; order Eulipotyphla; family Soricidae; genus Sorex; species Sorex fumeus. Next base: position 146,013 of record NW_026606182.1, on the reverse strand, counting down.
TCAGATGTGTGCTAGGCAAGTGCCCTAACCACTGTACTACCTCTTCGGCCCCCTTTTTACATTCTAACACCAACAAGGTTTCCAATGGTGGTGCAGAAACTCTTTTCGACAGAGACTGTCCCAGCCCAGGGCATCACAGGATCTCTGCTCTCAGGCCTCTTCTCAAAAGCCCTTTATGACTCTTCCAACCTCTGGGCCCCCAGGGTAATATATACCTGTTTCAATTTAAAAACTCCTACCATTTCTTTTTTTTTTTTACCTTGACTGAGAGGTAATGGCCCTCCTTATCTGCCCTTCCAGGCAGCATACTTATTTGAGGGCTGGGAAAACACTTTATCTCTGACATGCAGCGGCTATGCAGTATGTTGATGAAGTGGTCGGTCCCTGCGAACCTGGACTCTGATGAATCCCCAAAGGGAATAAAACAGATTAGTATCTTTGCATGGCGAGAGTCATTGGAAGTGTACTTAATTGTATGTATCCTTGAAGAAAGATAATTCAGGTAGGGGCGCATTTTTTATTGATGTGACAGCCTGAAATCCACAGGGGGAAAGTAATTCATCAAGGGTCACCTATAAAGGAAAGGAGCAGTTGGATAAGGGCCTGCAGAGTAAGTGGACAAGGTCCATCGCTTTGCATTCCAAATCAGAGTCACTTGCTCCACCCCTGAAGGTGGGCACAGAGTGGACACTGGGCTCTGGGCTCAGACGTTTATGAATATTTTTCCCTATAGGATCCAGAACTCATGGCTGCTCCTTCCGGAAGGGAGCATAAAATGAGGCCCCCATAACCATGCCACCGGATTCTGTGCCAGGCCGTTTTCACTCGGGGCGCCACTGAAGGGGGTGGGGGGAGAGCCCTCCACACCCCAAGGGACCCAGCCCTGGCAGCCGACCTCCACAACCCAACCGCCGCCACGCTCCAGGCCACTTTCCACACGCTCACATATGAGTGAACAAATTCCTGAACCATCATAATACACTCCCTACCCATTTTACATCATAAGACACTCCCTACCCATTCTCCATAATTAAAGGTAAAGGTAAAGGCCCTCCCGTTGATCGTCGATTTGCTCGAGCGGGCCCAGTAACGTCTCCATTGGAGACTTTGTTGTTACTGTGTTTGGCATATGGGCTGGAGCGATAGCATAGCGATAGGGCGTTCGCCTTACAAGCGGCCAACATGGCCGACCCGAGTTCAATTCCTCCGCCCCTCTCGGAGAGCCCGGCAAGCTACCGAGAGTATTCGATATGCCAGACACAGTAACAACAAAGTCTCCAATGGAGACGTTACTGGGCCCGCTCGAGCAAATCGACGATCAACGGGAGGGCCTTTACCTTTACCTCCATAATTACCACACCATATTTGATGGGGGTTCAGACAGTAGGCAACAAATCATATATATATATGTATATGTATATATATATGTATATATATATATCTCAGAGAGTCCAGCAAGCTATTGAGAGTATCCTGTCTGCACGGCAGAGCCTGGCAAGCTACCCGTGGTGTATTTGATATGCCAAAAATAGTGACAATAACGGGTCTTATTCCCCTGACCCTGAAGGGGCCTCCAATATGGCAGCGTTGGAAAAGACGAGAACGGAGAGGTTGCTAAAATCTCAGGCTTGGATGAATGGAGACATTACTGGCACCCACTTGAGCAAGTCGATGAACAACGGGATGACAGTGATACAGTATTAGGGTCTGGCTAGGGCATTTGTCTTTCATTGGGTTAACCTGGGTTTGATTCTCGGCATCCTATTTGGTCCTCACGTGCCCTGCCTGAATGTAGAGGCAGGGGTAAGCCTTGAACACCACCAGGTGTGGACCCCCCAAACTAAAACAAATAAAAAACAAACCCAAGCATTACAGGGCTTTGGATAAACCCTACAACCTCTTTATCTCTCAACGGCACAGACTTTAATTCCACACGACTTGAATTTTAATCCCGACTCTGCCAATCACAGAATCGCGTGACTTCGCACGAATTCTGTGTGCCTTGATTTTTTTTTTCACCCCGTCAGTAAAATAGGGATGATGATAAACATCTTCCTTTAGTGACGACTAAATGCATTTTAATGCTTCTAAGTGTTATTTGAAAAGCATCTGGTGCATGGTACATTCATGGCGTGTTATTATTATTATTATTTTTCCCCTTTGGGGTTGTTGTTTGGGTTGTAGGTAAATGGATCTGTAGCATTCTAGAAATGGTTTTAGCTCAAGGCTTGATACTAATAGCCACAGAATCAAGGCTAGTTAGTAAATATGGATGTATCTGCTTTCTCCTGGTCGTTTTAGATGAAGGGAGGGTGGGGATGAGAGAAACAGGAAGGGCAGGAACAGCAAGTGGCAGAGGAGTTGAAGAAGCAGGAAAGAAACCAAGGAGGAGAGAGGAGGAAGAAAGGGATAGCTCTGGGCTGGACAGTTGGTTCGATGGTTGGAGCTCAGGCTTTGCACGTGGGGGATCTGGGTTCAGTCCCCATCACCACATGGTCCTCCGATCCCTGTATCTACCGAGCTCCAAGGGAGAAAGCAAGCAGAAGAAGTGGGAGATCTCTCTTTCCCTTTTGTTTTTGTTTTTGGGCCACCACCCAGTGGTACTCAGGGCTTATTCCTTTTTTTTTCTTTTTGGGTCACACCCGGCGATGCACAGGGGTTACTCCTGGCTCTGCACTCAGGAGTTACTCCTGGCAGTGCTCAGGGGACCATATGGGATGCTGGGAATTGAACCCGGTTCGGCCGTGTGCAAGGCAAATGCCCTACCCTACCCGCTGTGCTATCTCTCCAGCCCCAGGGCTTATTCCTGACTCTGCACTCAGGGATCTTTCCTGACAGTCTCAGGGGACCATAGAGGTCCCTGGGGACCCGGTGGTGGGGGCCACAGTTGGAGCTCTGTGTCTACCTGGGGCTCAGCTGTTCGCGGCAGCTCCCTAGTAGGAAGACCAGGAGGTGAACCCAGAACCTCAGAATCAAGAGGAATATCCCTTCCTGTGCCCAACCGGGTTCTGGAACCCCGGGAGGCTGGGCAGTGCCACCCAGTCAGACACCCTGGGCTGGACACTGTCGCTAGGAGCCCCCCTGAGAACATCGCCCGGGCTCCCTGGCAACCCCGGGTGTACCCTGATATTCAAAGCACCAGATTGGGGCTGCCCCCAGCTCTGCTAGCTGCACCCCACGCCCCTTGCACCCTCATTTCTGGAGACAGGGCAGTGGAAGGGATTCGCTCCAGGACCAAGAGAACTGGATTAGGGGGCAGTGTTGAATTTTTCCTTCCAGAACCTTCATCCAGCAGGAAACGGAGACCCTGAACTCAGCAGCATTGGACTTTTCCTTCCAGAACATTCATTCAGGAGAAAGCAGAGACCCTGAGCTCAGCAGCATTGGACTTTTTCTTCCAGAACCTTCATTCAAGTGGATGCAGAGACCTGGGTGAAGGCAGGGTTGGACTTTTCCTTCCAGAACCTTCATTCAGGAGAAAGCAGAGACCCTGAGCTCAGCAACATTGGACTTTTTCTTCCAGAACATTCATTCAAGAGGAAGCTGAGACCTGGCTTAGGGCAGCGTTGAGCTTTTCCTTCCAGATCCTTCGTCAAGGTAGAAGCAGAGACCCTGAACTCAGCAGTATTGGACTTTTCCTTCCAGAACCTTCACTCAAGGGAAAACTGAGACCTGGGTTAGGCAATCATTAGACTTTTCCTTCTAGGACCTTCATCCAGGAGGAAGTTGAGACTCAAGACCTTCATTCACATTGGCAGGAGATTTCTTTCTCCTCGGGGGATTTTTTCGGGTTTGTTTTTGGGCCACACTTGGTGGCACTCAGGGCTTGCTCCTGGCTCTGCACTCGGGGATCACCCCTGCTCGGCTTCAGGGGTGGGGTGTCTTCTGGGGTGCTGAGTGGGCTGCATGCCAGGCCAGTGCCCTCCCCGCTGTCCCATTGCTCACTGGCTCTGCGCTGCTGCGCGGGTAACCCAGGCCTTAGATTTCCAGCAGTTTCCAGCTTCTCAAAGCTTCCAAGTGGCTGCCAGGGACGTGGCCGTGTTCTCCCTCCCTTTTCTTCCTCCCTGGGTAGCTGTGGACCCTTTTGCCTCGAGGAGAGGCTCTGTCAGAGGCTCTTGAGCTGCACGGCCTGTGGGAAGGCAGAGGGAAGGTGCTGAATGTACCAGGAAGGACCAGCTTGTACCAAAGGGAAGCCCAGTGCTGACCCATACTGACCACCATCCCTCTTTTTTTCCATTTTGGCTTTTGGGGTCACACCTGGCGATGTCAGGGGTTCCTCTTGGCTCTGCACTCAGGAATTACTCCTGGTGGTGCTTGGGGGACCATATGGGATGCTGGGGATCGAACCTGGGTCGGCCACATGCAAGGTAAATGCCCTACCCACTGTACTATCGTTCCGGTCCTCGTCCTTCTTTTTTCTTTTTTTCTTTTTTTGGGTCATAGCCGGTGATGCTCAGGGGTTACTCCTGGCTCTGAACTCAGGAATTCCTCCTGGCGGTGCTCGGGAGACCCTATGGGATGCTGAGGATTGAACCTGGTTCGGCTGCATGCAAGATATATGCCCCCCCCGCACTGTACTATCAATCTGATCCTCGTTCTTCGTTTTTGATAGATCACTGACCACAATGGGCACAGACAGAGAGACAGAGAGAAGAAAAAAAAATGAAGAAAATAGAAGAAGTTTATTGGGGGGACTCTCCCAGTGGAACTCTATGATCCTCTGCACTCTGGGAGAGACTAAAAGGGATTTTAAGTTGTCTTGGGTGGGAAAAGGGAGCAGAGACCAAGGCAGGATGTGCTTGGTCTGACCTTCTGTTATCAGAGGAGCTTGGTATGAGGAAGCAGAGAATCAGCCTGGTGGCTTCCCGGGGGCCCAATTGGGCGCAGGGTGATCTTTGATTCCACAAGTGTTGCTGTCTTATCAGTCATTTGTTCCTGAGCCCTGCCATTTGGTCTGAGCAAACCTTACAGTTTTTTTTTCTTTTTTCTTTTTGGGTCACACCCAACGATGCTCAGGAGTTCGTCCTGGCTCTGCACTCAGGAATCACTCCTGGCAGTGCTCGGGGGACCCTATGGGATGTTGGGGATTGAACCCAGGTCAGCCGCATGCAAGGCAAATGCCCTACCCGCTGTGCTATTGCTCCAGCCCCATTGTTTCTTTTTCTGTACGTGAGTTTTTGGGGGCCATACCCAGCAATGCTCAGGGGTTCCTCCTGGCTCTGCACTCAGGAATCACTCCTGGTGGTGCTCGGAGGACCCTATGGGATGTCGGAGATTGAACCTGGATCAGCCGCATGCAAGGCAAACGCCCTCCCTGCCCGGGCCCCCAGCTCTTGACAAGCTTGTAAGGAAGTGTTTTCACGATGCATCTCTTTCTAGACTCCCCCTTCCCAAAGCACCTCCCTGCCACCCCTCTCCCCTGCACCCCTTCCTGCTCCCTGTAAGTGTCTGGTTGTTGCTGTTTTCTTGCTTCCTGCAGGGCCTTAGCAGAGGGGATGGAGGGAGAGGAGGAGGGGGCAGGGGTGGAGTTGCTGTGAGGCCATGGGAGACCCAGGCCCTGCCCTAGGAGTGGGGGTAGATTTGCACTCACAGCCTGGGGAGAATGAATGAAGAGCTGGGGAAGAGAGAGAGGAGGGCGTTATGGGGCTGGGACTTAAAGGAGGGGTTTGAATTCAGAGGGACACAGTGGGGAGCAGATCACTCCTCCCTGGGGACAGCCACTGCATGGTGGGTGCCAAACTGTGGGGTTTTTTTTTTGTTATTGTTGTTCTGTTTGGGGGCTGTACCTGGTGCTCAGTGGGACATGTGGTTCTTGGGGATCAAACTTGGGACCTCGAGTCTACAAGGCCAGATTTTAAACAATGTCCCCAGTCCCAAACACTTTTCTAAAAAATTTAATTTAAATTTTTTTGGACCACATCCTTTAGCACTCAGGGATTACTCCTGGCTCCATGGTTTGGAAGCCAGCCTCATGAGCTGGGGGAGAAGGCAGTTGGGATAGAGAAGGGATCACTAAGTCAATGATGGTTGGAGGGATCACTCGGGATGGAAGATGTGTGCTGAAAGTCGATAAAGGACCAAACAGGATGGCCTCTCAGTATCTGTATTGCAAACCATAATGCCCCGAAGTAGAGAGAGAGTATGGGGAATATTGTCTGTCACAAAGGCAGGGGGTGGGGTGGGGCGGTGGTGGTGGGAGGGATACTGGGGACATTGGTGGTGGGAAATGTACATTGGTCCTGGAGGGATGGGTGTTTGATCATTTTAAGACCATGTATCACTGTATCATTGTCATCGATTTTCTCTAGCAGGCACCAGTAACGTTTTCCATTCATCCTGCCACTGCCACTGTCCTCCCGTTGTTCACTGATTTGCTCGAGTGGGCCCAGTAACGTCTCCATCGTGAGACTTGTTGTTACTGTGTTTGGCATATTGAATATGTCACGGGTAGCTTGCCAGGCTTTGCCATGCTGGTGAGATATTCTTGGTAGCTTGCCGGGCTCTCCTAGAGGGTCAGAGGAATTGAACCCGGCTCAGCCGGGCCGGCTGCATGCAAGGCAAACGCCCTACCACTGTGCTATTGCTCCAGCCCTCCATTCATCCTAGCCCTGACATTTTAGCAAGTGCCACATCGGAGGCTCCTTCAGGGTCAGGGGAATGAGACCCATCATTGTTACTGGGTTTTGGCATATTGAATACGCCACCGGGAGCTTGCCAGACTCTGCTGTGTGGGCGGGATATTCTCGGTAGCCTGCCAGGTTCACTGAGAGCAAGAAGTAGACAATAAGAGGTCACGCGGCAGCGAATGAGGTCTTGTGCTTCCGGGGGCTTGGTTTTATAGTCTGTGGATCTTGGCCATCGATGGGATTACATGGCGCTGGGGCAGTTGGTGGGTGTAACTGTCTAGCTACTGGAAGATGGGGCATCTGGGTGGAGCAGGCCCAGTCCCGATCCGAGCAGTCTTGGAGATCTCAGTCCCGGGTCCTGCACACCTGAGTTCCTCCTCTGCTGGTTCCTTCATGCATGAGGCTTGTCTGAGCATGTGGAGAGTGGCCTTGAGTGTGGTTGTAGCTGGGTTCTGGAGGTCTTCAGCTGCTGGGGCTCTGCTCGGGGCAGTGATTCAGTAAAAATTAAAAAAAAAAATAATTTAAATTTTGGGGAGCCACACCCTTTAGTGCTCAGGGATTCCTCCTGTGCTCAGAGATCACTCCTGGAGGGGTTCAGGGGACCGTACAGGGAGCCAGGGATTGAAGCTGGGTCTGGAGTGTGCAAGGCAAGCCCCCTCCCTTCTGTGCTCTCTCTCCAGTGCCCAAAGTGTTTCTGAGGCTGCACACAAGTCCCCCTCTCCCAGGTCCCCCCCAAGTCCCCCTTCCCCGGGTCTGTGGACTGAGTCTCAGGTAGCAAGAAATTTGAATGCTTCCAACTACTCTGCAGTGTGATTCTTGTTGCTTTTAGAAAGATGCTCTTTTGGGGACTTGGAGCGATAGTCCACTGGGAGGGCGTTTGCCTTGCATGCGGCCAACCCAGTTTCGATCCCTGGCATCCCATAGGGTCCCCTGAACATCACCAGGAGTGATTCCTGAGTGCAGAGTCAGGAGTAACCTCTGTGCAGCGCCAGGTGTGACCCAAAAAGCCAAAAAAAAAAAAAAAAAAAAAAGAAAAGAAAAGAAAAGAAAAGAAGGTTAATCTTTTTTGTTTATGAATGTAAAATTTATTGTCCTTTTATTTAGGCATTGACTTGGAAAGGCTGTTGATTTTGTTTTTGTTTTTGTTTGGGGGCCATATCCATTGTGCTCAGGGCTTACTCCAGGCTCTTTCCTGGAGTCCCATTCTGAATTCCTGGGGGGGGGGTGGGAAGTGAGCAGAGATGGACCCAGAAGACAGTCCTTGTCCTGTCCCTGTTCTGTCCTGTTCTGTTTGTCCCCAAGGGCAGCAGTAGACCTCCTTGAGAAGGCTCGGAACTTCGCTCTCAAGACAAAGGACGGGAGGGGAGTCCTTTGGTTGTGATATCAAAGTACTCCCCAAAAGTGCCCCCGTTTGCAGATCTAGTGCTAGCACAGCGGGGAAGGTGTTTGCCTTGCACACGGCCGACCTGGGTTCGATTCCCAGCATCCCATAGGGTCCCCCGAGCACCGCCAGGAGTCATTCCTGAGTGCAGAGCCAGGAGGAACCCCTGTGCATCACTGGGTGTGACCCAAAAAGCAAAAGAGAAAAAAAAAGTGCCCCCTTTTTTTCAACCTCCTGACCAAAGTCTGGGTCATCCTCTACTCACGGGAGACTAATTGATAACGGGGGTGATAAAATGTTATCACTGTCATCCATTGAAATGCAACAGCGATGCCAGGCCTATAAATCACGGGGCGCTTAGAGGAGCCCGGGAGCTTCGCATTATAAACCGCAAGCCCATTCATCACCCGGCCAGCGGCGTGGACGCGACAAGTCCATCCATCAATCCGCACCTTTCTCTCTGGCCGGCCCACGCGGCTCCATGGATTTAGAGAGCACTTTCTCCTGCGGACTCGCAAGCTCGCGTGTCTGAACCTCAGCCCCGTGGCCGCAAGGAACGAGGAGTCAGTGACCTTCGGCCCCAGGGCCCAGGGCGGTGGCCGGGGTCGTTTCTTTTGCCCACACTCTGGGCACGCGGGAATTGGGAGCCCGTCGTCTGGGGACGTGACCCACCGGCTTCTCCTGCCTCGCCCCACAGACACAGTAATTAGCCTCAACGTCCAGGCCTGTCCCGGCCTCCGGACCAACCTCACACCAGTGGGCGGAGGCAGCGTTGGCCGAGACGTGGAAACCGAGTCCTCCTTCTGTTGCTGATGTGAGAGTTGGGCCATGTTCCCTCTGAGACTGGGGGCTCCTCACGCCTGAGTTCTGTGCTTGCTCTTCTCCTTGATTTCTCCCCTCTCCTCCCCTCCCGTCCCCTGCCCTCCCTCCCTCCCTCCCTCCCTCCCTCCCTTCCTTCCTTCCTTCCTTCCTTCCATCCTTCCTCCCTTCCTCCCTCCCTCCCTTCCTTCCTCCCTTCTTTCCCTCTCTCCCTCCCTCCCACCCTCGGTATCTCCCTCCCTAGGTCCCTCCCTTCCTCCCTCCCTCCCTGGGTCCCTCCCTCCCTCCCTCCCTCCCTCCCCCCTTCCTTCCTTCCTTCCTTCCTTCCTTCCTTCCTTCCTTCCTTCCTTCCTTCCTCCCTCCCTTCTTTCCCCTCCCTCCCTCCCTCCCTTCCTTCCTTCCTTCCTTCCTTCCTTCCTTCCTTCCTTCCTTCCTTCCTCCCTTCCTCCCTTCCTTCCTCCCTTCTTTCCCTCCCTCCCTCCCTCCCTCCCTTCCTTCCTTCCTTCCTTCCTTCTTTCCTTCCTCCCTTCTTTCCCCTCCCTCCCTCCCTCCCTCCCTCCCTCCCTCCCTCCCTCCCTCCCTTCCTTCCTTCCTTCTTTCCTTCCTCCCTTCTTTCCCCTCCCTCCCTCCCTCCCTCCCTCCCTCCCTCCCTCCCTCCCTTCCTTCCTTCTTTCCTTCCTTCCTTCCTTCCTTTCTCCACCTAATACTTTCTTGTACTCTCATGAGGCTTATTGTTAGCGTTGATCTCTGGGGAAACCAAGGAAAAGAGACTTAACTCCCATTCCCTGGGGCTCAGGGTTAAGGGTGAGACAGTGCTTGAGTGAGATGTGACAGACAGGACCCTCAGTGTCTGCATCGCCGTGTGCAAGGGGCCAATGCTGTGCATTGTCCTGGGTGGGCAGGTCAGGGCTGTGCTGTGTGAACCGTTGGGGGTGGAGAGCTATCGTGCTGTGGTGGGTACCTCGCCCACTGAAATTCTTTTCAGCGCCACCTCTCTCTGAGGGACGTGTGGGAGCCGGGGGCCTGCGTGGCTGACCCCATCCTGTGACCCTTTGGTTCTGTCTCCTCACCTTCAGGTGCTGCCCTCCTTCCTTCTCTCACCATGGTCAAAAGGGAGGACGGGGTGCCATGGGGATCTTGAGGGGCCCAGGGAAGCCTCACAGCAAGGGAGAATGGAGCCTGGTGGGAGATCTGATGGGAACTCTGGCCCGGAGGCCCTCCACTCCTGTTGCTTAATTTTAATTTTAATTTTATTTATTTATTTATTTTTTGGGGTCACACCCGGCGATGCACAGGGGTACTCCTGGTTCTGCACTCAGGAATCGCCCCTGGTGGTGCTCAGGGGACCATATGGGATGCTGGGAATCAAACCCGGGTCAGCCGTGTGCAAGGCAAATGCCCTACCCGCTGTGCTATTGCTCCAGCCCCTTAATTTTAATTTTAAATTTAATTTAAAAAAAATTTTTGGATCACACTCAGGAATTACCCCTGGCAGTGCTTGGGGGACCCTATGGGATGCTGGGAACCGAACCCGGGTGGGCCTCATGCAAGGCAAACGCCCTCCCCGCTGTGCTATTGCTCCAGCCCCCTAAATTTAATTTTAATTGAATTTAATTATTTTATAAAGTAGCTGACAATATTTGACTACATTTAATATTCTAACACCAATCCCACCACCATGACACCTTCCCATCAACCATACTTCAGATGTTTCTATCCCGAACTCCAACCCCTGCCTCAAAGCAGAACCGAAATAATTGATTTTGTCAGTGACAGTGACAGTTATGAAAAACCACTGAAAATGCTCCAGAAAAGTTTCCTTAGAGGAAAGAGTGTGGAGATTGTTGTATTTCACCCAGAGGCCATTAAACCCTTCTATAAGAAATCACTAACATGTTGTTAGAGGTTGAGCCTTGTGTGCTTATATAAATATGCAGAACTGTAGCACTGTCCTCCCGTTGTTCATCGATTTGCTCCAGTGGGCACCAGTAACGTCTCCATTGTGAGACTTATTGTTACTGTTTTTGGCATATCGAATTCCCTTTAAGATTAGTTGCCTTCTATTTTAAACCCCATCAAATGTGATGCAGTACTCTTGGAGTATGGGTAGGGTGTGAGTATGAGATGTCCAGGAATAGGTTCACTTGTGGGTGAGGCTCGGGCCCGAGTGTGTGGAGGGTGGCCGTGGGCATGAAGGAAGTTGAATTCTGGAGGTTTTCGACTGCTCGGGTTGGGTCCCTTGAGGTGGGGAGGGGCGTCACCCGCCTCACTCCAGGGTGCCCTGAGTGAAACAGCCTGGCGTGGGGTCCGGTAGCAAGGTTATGGCGCGTGTCGTGTTGTGCCCCCTTCCGGGAGAGAAGGACATGCAACCGTCTGTTGCTTTTATCCACTTGTGTTTGCTTTTGTTTGGGGGGGGGGGGAAGGGGGACAGCCAGTGATGCTTTGGGGCTGTTCCCAGCACAGAGCATGTGGGTCTTCCTCAGCGGTGCTCAGGAGTGGGGATCGAGACCAACTTCCGAATGCAAAGCATGCCTGCCAGCCCTCGGGGCCACCTTCCTGCTCCCCTTTCTTGCTTTTATTGTGGGAATGTGATTCAATAAAAAAAAATTAACTTGGTGAGGCTGGAGAGATAGCACAGCGGGTAGGGCATTCGCCTTGCACGCGGCCGACCCAGGTTCGATCCCTAGCATCCCATATGGTCCCTTGAGCACCGCCAGGAGTAACTCCTGAGTGCAGAGCCAGGAGGAACCCCTGTGCATTGCTGGGTGTGACCCAAAAAGAAAAAAATTAACTTGGGGCTGGAGCAATAGTACAGCAGGTAGGGGTTTGCCTTGCACGTGGCTGACCCGGGTTCGATTCCCAGCATCCCATAGGGTCCCCCGAGCACCACCAGGAATAAGTCCTGAGTGCAGATCCAGGAGGGACCCCTGTGCATTGCTGTGTATGATCCAAAAAGAAAAAAATTAAATCACTGTGAGATACACAGTACAAAGTTATTCATGGTCGGGTTTCAGTCATACGATGTTACAACACTGGTCCTTCCACCAGTGTACATATCCCACCACCAATGTCCCCAGTTTCCCTCCCGTCACTCCCCCATCAGCTGCCTCTATGGCAGCTTTTCTTTTTTTGGGGGGGTCACACCCAGCGATGCTCAAGGGTTATTCCTAGCTCTGCACTCAGGAATTACTCCTGGCGGTGCTCGGGGGACCATATGGGATGCTGGGGATCGAACCCAGGTCAGCCAGTGCAAGGCAAATGCCCTCTCACCAATGTGCTATTACTCCAGCCCCAGGCAGGCACTCTTCTTCTTCTTCTTCTTCTTCTTCTTCTTCTTCTTCTTCTTCTTCTTCTTCTTCTTCTTCTTCTTCCTCTTCCTCTTCCTCTTCTTCCTCCTCCTCCTCCTCCTTCTCCTCCTCCTCCTCCTCTTCTTCTTCTTCTTCTTCTTCTCTTTCTTCTTCTTCTACTTCTTCTCTTTCTTCTTCTCTTTCTTCTTTGTCTTCTTTTTCTCTTCCTTCTTCTTTTTCCTCCTCCTCCTTCTTCTTCCTCTTCTTCTTCTTCCTCTTCCTCTTCTTCTTCTTCCTCTTCCTCTTCTTCTCTTTCTTCTTCTTCTTCTTCTTCTTCTCTTTCTTCTTCATCTTCTTTTTCTTCTTCCTTCTTCTTTCTCCTCCTCCTCCTCCTCCTCCTCCTTCTTCTTCTTCTTCTCTTTCTTCTTCATCTTCTTTTTCTTCTTCCTTCTTCTTTCTCCTCCTCCTCCTCCTCCTTCTTCTTCCTTCTTCTTCTTCTTCTTCTTCTTCTTCTTCTTCTCTTTCTTCTTCATCTTCTTTTTCTTCTTCCTTCTTCTTTTTCCTCCTCCTCCTCCTCTTCCTCCTCCTCCTCCTTCTTCTTCCTTCTTCTTCTTCTTCTTCTTCTTCTTCTTCTTCTTCTTCTTCTTCTTCTTCTTCTTCTTCTTCTTCTTCTTCTTCTTCTTCTCTTTCTTCTTCATCTTCTTTTTCTTCTTCCTTCTTCTTTTTCCTCCTCCTCCTCCTTCTCCTCCTTCTCTTTCTCCTTCTTCTCTCTCCTTTTGGGCATTATGGTTTACAATACAGGTACTGAAAGGTTCCCATGTTTGTCCTTTCACATTCTTTCAGCACTCAGTTCTTATCCAGAGTGACCAAACTAGCCTCCTTCATAGCTTTCCCTTCTAGTTGGTGGAGATGCATAAGACCTGGTTGAGTCGGGACACTGGAACACACAGGGACAAAGGCTCAGGGGTTAGGACACAGAATATCTGGAAGGAGCTTGGTTCTGCCTCTCATCTCCTTCTGGCTGATGCATTCTGTCTTCTCCAGGACAACCTGGCTAGCTTCTGTGCATGCTTCAAGAGTCTCCATCTTTCTCTGCGAAGCCCCACAGCTGGCCAGTCTTCTCTAGCTCCTTGGCTAGTGCTATTGAGTCTTTGGGTTGGGCAGGGCGGGGTAGGGAAGGGTGAGGCTGGGAGTCAAGTCCTTTCTTAACCTCCTCTCAGGGTTCTACCATACTTACCTGTATTTTACCGTAATTGCCAGTGTAGATCCTGTACACATTCAGCATCCAATACTCTCTGGACCATAAACAAGGTCTTGATTTTTTTTTTGCATTTTGGTTCACACCCAGTGGTGCTCAGGGGTTACTCGTGGCTCTGCACTCAGGAATTACTCCTGGCGGTGCTCAGGGGACCCCATGGGAATCGAACCCTGGGTTGGCCACATGCAAAGCAAACTCCCTCCCCACTGTACTACAGCTCCAGTCCTGGTCTTTGAAATTCTGGTTCAGAGATTTTGGGATCTGGGAGGTTGTTTCTACTTCTTAAAAGATGTTACAATATTGGGTATAGAAACACTCTCAAGAGTCTGTAGGATGAATGACTAATATATTTTTCCCCCCTTTCATACAGTTTTATTCAGAGCGAGCACATTTGAAGCTTTCTGTTAGACACTTGGAAAGAAAAACTGATCTCCGTGCACTGGTTCTTGTGGGACCCCAAGTTTTATCCACAGGCCTTTTATATCTTAAATGCTTTCTTGATTATAACTCTGGCTCTTCACATTTTGATGCATCTTCCTCCATGTTCTCCTCCACTCCCAGGCTGATGCATTCCAAAATTACATATTTTTACTTACGGGAATGATTACATACTCAGTTTTGTGTCTTGCATTTTTACTTAACATTATATTGTGTGCAATTCTTCATGCCATTAAATGTTTTTGAACATATGATTTCTAAGGCGTGCTTGTGTTCCATTATGCAAATGTGACATTATAAGCATATTATGGTAATGTGTTTAACCATTTCCTGTGGTCCCACATCTGGGAGCTTCTTAATAGTTCTCTGTTATAGTGAATCCTGTAATAACTCTCCCTATATTTGAATAATTGTTTATGGTGGGGGTGGGGGAAGTTTAAGTTTCAGGAATAGACTCAGGCTGAAGAAGGGGATTTATTTATTTTTAATTTATTTTTTATTGAATCACCGTAAGATACAGAGTTACAAAAGCTGTTTATGGTCTGGTTTCAGTCATACAGTGTACCAACACCCATCCCTCCACCAGTGTATGTTTCCCACCACCAATGTCCCCAGTTCCCTCGCTCCTCCCCCCCACTCTATGGCAGGTACTTCTCTCTCTCTCTCTCTCTCTCTCTCTCTCTCTCTCTCTCTCTCTCTCCCCTTTTGGGCATTATGGCTTGCAATACAGATACTGAGAGGTTATCCATCTTTGTTCCGTAACCTATTCTCAGCACGTAGTTCTTCTCCAGAATGATCATTTCCAACTATCTTTATCATAGTGGTCCCTTTTCTATCCCAACCCTTGCGAAGGTGATATTTAAATGACTATTGTGTCTTATTATCTCATTTTTACTTTGGACAAAATGGCAGGCTACCGAATGTAACCTGCCCACACGGCAGAGTCTGGCAAACTCCCCGTGGTCTACCCAATATGCCAAATACCAGTAACAATGATGAGTCTCATTCTCCTAACCCTGGAAGAGCCTTGAATATGGCACTTTTTAAAAAAATCTCAGGGCTAGGACGAAGGAGATGTTACTGGGGCCTGTTCGAGGCAATCGACGAACAATAGGATGGTCGTGATCGTGATCGTGATCGTGTCATATTCCAAGAAGAATGAAAAAATTTACATTCAAATTAGGGGGTACTAAAGTTACCATAAGCCTGTTCTAATAAACATTTCTTGCTTTGTTTTGGTTATTTGGGGGGCCATACCTGTTGGTGCTCAGGGATGTCTCCTGGTGGGGCTTGGGGACCATATGGGATACCAGGGATCAAACTTGGGTTGGCTGCCATGCAAGACAAGAATCCTAACTGCTGTATTACCGCCCTGGCCCTAATGACAATTTCTTACTAGAAAGCAACTGTTCATTTCATGAGTGAAAAATAGCGTCTCGTGGTTATTCTAACACACATGTCTACATGAGTAAAGCTTTGCCATTTGTCTAAGAAGCGGTTCTTTTGTCATTTAACCAAGTGTCTGTTTTTTTTTCCATTTTTTTTAATTAGTGAGACACCATGAGGTACAGTTGTAGATTTACAATTTTTTGTGCTTGGGGTTCGATTATACAATGATCAAATACCCATCCCTCCACCAGTGCCCATTTTCCACCACCATGGATAATATCCCCCCCACCCCCATCCCCCCATCCCACCCTGCCTCTGTGGCAGGGCACTCCCCCTTGTTCTCTCTCTCCCCCTGGGTGTTGTGGTCTGCAAAAGCCAAGTGTCTGTTTCTTGCTCCTTTCTTCAATGGGGGTTAATGCTTTCTCTTACCTTGTATGACATCGTTAAACACAATGTTATTCACCTCTGCTCTGCAATTTTCCTGGTAAATATTTCTTTTACTTTGATGTTTGCCAGGAATTTTTCCGAGACGGAGAAAAGGTGGTCTCATGCCTCTGCCCCTTCCCACTCCCCCAGTCTCTTTAGAGAACCATAGTGACCCACCTTCATCTCCAGGGAAGTCAACTCATACCCTCCCCCACGCGCTCACTCAGTTTCTGAATCTTTTATTTTGTCTCCAGAAAACGGGATGTTCAGCTGCTTTCTTGGTTCCTCTGGGAACAAAACCACTTTGCAGGCTTGAAATCCTCCCCCCCACCCATCTTTTCCCCTTCTCCCTGCCGTTTCTCACAAATAATCCCTGGCAATTATAAAGTATTTTTGTGGCACTTTATACTGTTTGAGTGCTTAATGATCCTTTCCTGGCTCATCAGGGGGAAAGAGAGAGAGAGAGAGAGAGAGAGAGAGTTGTTCTTTCCTCTTTTGGAAGTTCTGGGCTGGAGGGACTGTTCGAATAGAATCCCAGCCCATAGCAGGGGCACAGATCCATAAAGTAACTGTCACTGTCACTGTCACAGTCACGGTCCTCCAGTTGCTCATTGATTTGCTCGAGCGGGCTCAGTAATATTGTGAGACTTGTTACTGTGTTTGGCATATCGAATACATCACGGGTAGCTTGCCAGGCTTTGCAAGCTACTCTCTCGGTAGGTTGCCAGGCTCTCCGAGAGGGGCGGAGGAATTGAACTCAGATCGGCCGTGTAAGGCAAACACCCTACCCGCTGTGCTATCGCTCCAGACCCATAAAGTAACGGGCACGGAAAAACAACAGCATAGAAACAAGGGGATGCTCAGTCATTTTATCAAGGGAGGGCCACAGAAAACAGCAGCGGGTCAGGAAAAGTTGGGACAGAATTTCAAGTGGAATGTCACGCGGGCACTGTCGCGGGAGACAGAGGGACGGTGGTGACCCGGGGTCTTTCCTTTGTAGTTGAAGGGTTTGTGTCAATGGTGGAGGTGGCTAGATCCTGGAGAATCACATCAGTGAGGGGACACACACAGTTAAGGGTGGAAAGCCTGGGGGTTTTCCCTGGAAGACAAGTGGGATACTAGGGAGAAGGGGTTGGTGACCAAGATGGCCCATATGTAGGTATCAAACAGGAAACCAGGTTGGAGCGGACTGTACTGGGGGAACCAGGCCATCAACCAGTCCTTAGGAGCTGTCAGTGTGACAGTTGGGTGGTGACCATCAGCGTCAGCTTACAACCAGTGTTCCTGCAACTTGAGTTGGGCTTTGGAGGAAGAGCCAGAGAAGGTCCTTAAACCTCAGTGATGCAGTGAAACAGTGCCCCGGGGAAAAGTCCAGCTTAATGTGGGTTCAACCTGGGTTCGATCCCTTGGGTCACATGGTCCCATGAGTGTTGCTGGGTGTAGCCTTGGAGTTCCCTGCGCATGCTGGGGTGACTCAGTAACTCCTGGTGAGGCAGGAAGGTAGATAGGAGAGGGCCCGTGGCAATGGAATTTCTGAGAAGTAAATCCCATAGCCCCCAAAGCCGCAAGAATTAAGGCCAGGGCCTGATCAGACCTTCCTGGCACCAGTGACAGGTCCTGAGGAGGTTGGACCCCACAGAGACACAAACTTCAGCAGAGACAGAGACGCAATTAAGGACTGAAAAAGATTTATGATCCCTGAACAACCCCCACCTCTGCCAGAGAAACTCCAGACCAAGGCAACCCTCCTTGGCAACCACTCTAGCAACGAACTCCTACCTAGCTAGAAAGCCCCATGTGAAGGCTGATTAGAGAAGCCCTATAAAAGCCACCTTGAACAAAGTAAGGGCGCATATATGCTGCCTGAGCCCATGGGCTGCTTGTGCCCATGTGGCTGAGCACAAGTGGTACCTGAGCACATGTGTCACCCACATCTCCCCTCTTGAGATGTGGACGGAGGCTCTCTCCGTCTTAGGAGAAGCCCGCCTTCTCCCTTGAGTGTGTTACTTTCTCTCTCTCTCTCTCTCTCTCTCTCTCTCTCTCTCTCTCTCTCTCCACTATCCCTCCCTCCTTCCGCTTCCTAAAAACCTCCAAATAAAATTGATTTTTACTTCACTTGCTCATCTACTCTTGAAATTCCTTTCTGCGAGGAAGACAAGAGCCTGTAAACCCTGGGTATGGCCCAGGACTGACTCTCCTTTCCTGCACCGAGCAAATCCTCACTGGTTCCCGAGTCCTGGTCTTCCCAGCTGGTCCCGGGGAGGGGGAGGCAGAGGGGATCGCGAGAAAGTGACCTTCTCTCTCTCACCTCTACCTCACATAAGCTACCCGTGGGGACCACCAATTTCACTGGCACTGCCGGATTTCCAAGCAGCACCTTATTTTTCTTTCTTTTGCTAGTTGCTGTAGGTGTCAGATTAAACTAGTTGAGATTGGGGCTGGAGCGATAGCACAGCGGTAGGGTGTTTGCCTTGCACGCAGCCAACATG
This sequence comes from Sorex fumeus, assembly GCF_029834395.1. Taxonomy (NCBI): domain Eukaryota; kingdom Metazoa; phylum Chordata; class Mammalia; order Eulipotyphla; family Soricidae; genus Sorex; species Sorex fumeus. The sequence goes on along the minus strand of NW_026606182.1, from coordinate 127,900 downwards.
GCCGACCCGAGTTCGATTCCTCCGCCCCTCTCGGAGAGCCCGGCAAGCTACCGAGAGTATTCGATGTGCCAGACACAGTAACCTATGCCATGATTCTAGGAAAATCTCAACTAGTTTATTTTTATTTTATTTTTGCTTTTTAGGTCACACCTGGCGATGCACAGGGGTTACTCCTGGCTCTACACTCAGGAGTTACTACTGGCAGTGCTCAGGGGACCATATGGGATGCTGGGAATCGAACCCGGGTTGGCCGTGTGCAAGGCAAACGCCCTACCGCTGTGCTATCTCTCCAGCCCCAATCTCAACTAGTTTAATCTGACACCTACAGCAACTAGCAAAAGAAGGGAAAATAAAACCCAAAGTTAGCAGGGAAAGAATAAAAAGCAGAGTAGAAATAAATAAAACAGAAACTGGGAAGATGAGACATTGATGAGACATTCTCTTGGTGAGAACCAAGAGCTGTTCTTTGAAAAGACAAAATCTGCACACAAAGAAAAAAGGAGAGAGGAGACCGCTAATAAACAAAAGTGAAAAGGAGAAATTGCTATGGAAGTAATAGAAATGTAAAGAATCATGAGAAACTATACAACATATTGCAATATTGAAACTAAACAGCCATATTGCAATAAATTTTGTAACCTAGAAAAAAATGCAAAAATTCAGAATTATACAACTTATAACACAGTTAAGAGGGAAAGAAAAGAGATTACTTGAGTAGACTGAGGACAAATATGGAAATTGAAAAGGTAAAAAGGTAAAGGCCCTCCCGTTGATCATGGATTTGCTCGAGCGGGCCCAATAACGTCTCCATTGGAGACTTTGTTGTTACTGTGTCTGGCATATCGAATACTCTCGGTAGCTTGCCGGGCTCTCCGAGAGGGGCAGAGGAATCGAACTCGGGTTGGCCATGTTGGCTGCGTGCAAGGCAAACGCCCTACCGCTGTGCTATCGCTCCAGCCCATGGAAATTGAAAATATAGTAAAAATTTTCCTCACACAAGTGCTGTCTTTCCTAGTCGAATTCCAACCCTTCAAAGGGAGAATTCTAGCTGACTCACAGAGAGGTCCTCTTGAGTCATGAAGAGCTCCCTCTGAGTCATGGAGCATTCTAGCTGAGTCATGAAAAATTTTAGCTGAGTCAAGGGACATTCCAGCTGAGTCACGGAGAATTCTAGCTCAGTCATGGGGAGTTTCAGCTGAATTGCTAGTTGAGTTCTAACCAAGAAACTGGCACCCTGTACCTGACGATTTCAGAATTACTATGGACTGGATAGAATCCTATACCCTCCCTGGTTCTGGGAGCAGAAATGTCTGTTGCCCTTGTATGATGTATGTTGAGTTTCTTTAATCATTGGTCTGCCTATGGTTCCCGAGGAACTCATTCATTCATTCATTCATTCATTCATTCATTCTAATACCCTGGATTTCTAGTGGAATTTTTCAAGGAATGTGAGTTTTGAGAGATCTTAAGAGGACTGAGTATATTCTGAATGTGGAAACGATGAAAATCATTTGTGAGAATAGATTGTGTTGCTTTAACTTTTCTTTCTCTTGTTTTTGGCTTCTGATGGTGCCAAGGGGTTATTTCCTGTGGTGCTCATGGGACCACGTAGTGCTGGGGATCAAAACTGGGCCTCCTCTACGCCAAGTGTGCACTCGAGTTCTTTTGTGCTGTCTTTCTGGCCCGTGTTGGCTTTAAAATGCTCCGGTTTGGGTGGAAAGAGAGAGCTCAATAGATTGCCATGCATGCTTTGTTGAAGAACACTGCTGAGCACTGAGCCAGGAGTAGCTCCTGAACACTGATGGCCCAAACCAACAAAACCAATAAAAATAATATATATTCACTAATCCTTATTATTATTATTATTATTATTATTATTATTATTATTTTTGCTTTTTGGGTCACACCCGGCGATGCACAAGGGTTACTCCTGGCTTTGCACTCGGGGAATTACTCCTGGCGGTGCTCAAGGGACCCTATGGGATGCTGGGAATCAAACCCGGATCGGCCGCGTGCAAGGCAAATGCCCTACCCGCTGTACTATCGCTCCAGCCCCCACGTTGTTTAAATAATAATAATAACCCCCCCTTCCCTTTGTAGAGTTACGATAATGGGGAAACTCACCCCACATCCCTCCCCAGGCTCCCCAGACTAATAAGTAAGGGGCCTTTTTTTTTCTTTTCTTTCGAACACAGTAACCTGCCCACACGGCAGAGTCTGGCAAACTCCCCGTGGCGTACCCAATATGCCAAATACCAGTAACAGTGAAGGGTCTCATTCTCCTAACTCTGAAAGAGCCTTGAATATGGCACTTAAAAAAAAAAATCTCAGGGCTAGGACGAAGGAGACGTTACTGGGGCCTGCTCGAGGCAATCGACGAATAGCAGGATGGTTGTTGTGTTGTGATTTTTCGAACACACCTGGCAGTGCTCAGGGATGCCTCCAGGCTTTGTGCTCAGGGATCAAGAATCATTCCCGGCAGTGCTCAGGGAACCATTTGGGATGCTGGGGATCAAACCTGGGTCAACTGGATTCAAGACAATTCCCCAAACCACTGGCTGTCCTATTGATCTGGCCCAAAGGCAGGAGCCTTCACCTTGCACCTCCCCCAACCCTTCAGCCCCTCATGTGATGGCTTGCAGGCTGGAACTGTGTGAATTCAGTGGACGGCAGCAACCGGCTTCCCAGAACTCTTTGCAGATGGATCCAAATGAATGATGGACAGGACCCCTGTACTCCGGGCTCTGTGTGGAGACCCCCTTCAAAACCCCACCGCATTCCCCTTAAACAGGCTCAGCCTCCTCCAGACGGGCAACATGGGCCCAGAGACATTCCATGCCTTGCTTAGACCTGACTCTTCCCGCAATTTCAATGAGAGCATCTTGCTAATTAGGGGAAGGCAAAGCTCTGGGGATTATCAGGTAGGGCATGAAAGGCAAAGAAAAGGCACCGCATTTGCTTCTCAGGAAACGTCTTGTCCTCTGGGGTTGGGGAAGAGGCTTGTCCTAAAATAAAATACCTGCAGGACTGTAGCACTGTCGTCCCGTTGTTCCTTGATTTGCTTGAGCGGGCACCAGCAACGTCTCCATTGTGAGACTTGTTGTTACTGTTTTTGGCATATTGAATACACCACTGGGAGCTTGCCAGGCTCTCGGATAGGGACGGAGGAATCAAACCTGGGCAAGCCATGTGCAAGGCAAATGCCCTACCCGCTGTGCTCCAGCCCAAAATAAAATATCTACCTTTTTTTTTTCTTTCTTGCTTTTTGGGTAACACCCAGCGGTGCTCAGGGGTTCCTCCTAGCTCTGCACTCAGGAATTACCCCTGGAGGTGCTCGGGGGACCTTATGGGATGCTGGGAATCGAACCTGGGTTGGTTGCGTGCAAGGCAAACACCCTCCCCGCTGTACTATCTCTCCGGCCCCCATACTCTTACCTTTTCAGTGGTGCAACCATTTTGTTTTATTTTTCTCCTAGAATGTTCTCTCTTCAATGAGAAGCAAAAGCTTTCGGGCCTGTTGGGGACAGCAGGAGGCAGGGAACGCCTGACTCTGTGGGTTGCAATGAACCAAGTCTCCTAGTTGTCCCTTTAATGATTCCTAAGCCACGATGACCTGTCGCCCGCAGCCAGGAGAGTGGGAGAAAAATGAGCCAATTGGTTTCTAAACGACTTTGACTCCGGGGTGTTATCGAGCAGTGGCCGAGGAGACCCCGTAATTCTTGGGGAGGAAATCAAGGTCTCCAGGAAGCAGAACCTGAGTTCTGCAAGGTCCTTGCAGCTGCCTGCCGGGACGAGGTGGGTGATCTATGCGCAGACAGAGAGCTAGATCTCGAGAACCACTGATTTCCTCTGGCCACCAGTGACTCCTTGCTTGGACGAGTGGACACGTTTCCAGCAGAGCTAAACTCTGGGGGATGCAGGAATAGCACAGCGGGTAGGACCCTTGCCTTTGCATGTGGTTGAACTGGGTTTGAGCCCCAGCATCTTTTTTTTTTCTTTTTGGGTCATACCCAGTGATACACAGGGGACACTCCTGGCTCCACACTCAGGAATTACTCCTGGCGGTGCTCGGGGGACCCTAAGGGATGCTGGGAATCGAACCCGGGTTGGCCGTGTGCAAGGAAAACACCCTCCCTGCTGTGAGATCACTCCGGCTCGAGCCCTAGCATCTTGTATGGTCCCCTGAGCGCTGCCAAGAGTGATCCCTGAGCACAGAGTAGCTCCCACATGAGCATACAAAAAAAGAACAAACCAACAACACACACACACACACACAAACACAAATAACTAAGCTCTGTGTTTCTTCCTCCGACTCCCTGCAGAGCCTAGAATTGGCAGAGAGAGGAAGTTGGCTCGTCTCTTTCCTCAGGGCTGCAGTGGGCTGAGCTAGAGACTGCTACCTTTCCTGCAAGACTTGCAGGAGCCGTCAAGCTGTCCCCACCATCCCCAGCGGGGAGAAGGTGTCTTTATTTTTATTTTTATTTTTTTTTCTTTTTGGGTCACATCTGGCAATGCACAGGGGTTCCTCCTGGCTCATGCACTCAGGAATTACTCCTGGCAGTGCTCGGGGGACCCTATGGGATGCTGGGAATCCAACCCGGGTCAGCTGCATGCAAGGCAAACACCCTCCCCGCTGTGCTATTGCTCCAGCCCCGAGAAGATGTTTTTAGCTGGCAGGGCCAGCCAGGAACACTCTGGAGACGGGGTTGGTCTCCGTTCCAGAGAGTCGGCAATCTAGCAGATGTCTCCATAAAGCATCACACAGTTTCAGGTTTTCTGAGCCGTCTGAGTTCACATTTGCTCTGCCCTGAAGATCAGCAACTCCCGGGGAGCTGGGGAGCTGGTTGGTGCCGGGAGTCTTTTGATCTCTGATCTTCCAACCTGTGTCTGCTGTTCCCGGTGGGGGGGGGGGGGATGGAATGCATTCATTCATTTATTTATTTTGGCTATACCCAGCGGTGCTCAGGGCTCACTCCTGGCAGTCTCTGGGAACCATATGGAACACAGGGATCCAACCGGGGTTGGCCTTGTGCAATGCAAACATCCTATGTGCTGTGCTATGGTGCTGGGTGAATTTACATATATTCCCTCCTCCTTGTTCACCCCCCCTCCGGGGTGGGGGAAGGAGGCCCAGTCATGCCCCAAGCGAGCTTGGAGATCTCAGTCACGGGTCCCTCATAGCTGGGTTTCCCTGCAGATTCTCTCATAGGTGAGGCTAGTCCGAGCCTATAGAGAGTGGCCATAAGTATGGTGGCGATTGGTTCTGGAGGTTTTCAGCTGCCGGGGTTCTGTTGGGGTGGGGAGGGAAACTCAATCTGCCCCCCTCCTCCAATTTGCCCCGGTGAAGACAGCCTGGTATCGGGTCTGGACGTCCTGTATTGCTGTCTTCTGGGAGCTTATTTCTCAGTTTCTGGATTATGGCTTTTGATGCCCCCAGAGTTTGTGATCCAATAGATTTGGGCATGAGAATTTGCATTCCTAACCAGGTCTCTGGGATGCTGTTGGGGACCCAGAAATCTGCCCGTTGGGACCTCAGAGTTCTTCAGTATTGACTTCATTAACCAGCTGCCTTTATTCATGGAGCAGTTAAAAGTTAAAAGTTGATGGGACCAGAGGGGTGGAGGGAGGGAAACTGAGGACATTGGAGGTGGGAAATATGCAGTGGTGAAGGGAGGGCTGTTGAACCCAAAAGGAGAGAGAGAACAAAAGGGAATGCCCTGCCATAGAGGAAGGGTGGGAAGGGGTGGAATGGGGGGGTGGGAGGGATACTGGGATCATTGGTGGTGGAGAATGGGCACTGGTGGAGGGCTGGGTGCTCGACATTGTATAACTAAAACCCACTTAATCACTTAACTTCCCGTTAGTCGTCGATTTGCTCGAGCGGGCGCCAGTAACGTCTCCATTTGTCCCTGTCGCGTGCTAGTGTAGCCCAATGGCATCTGTTCGCTCCGGGAACATGAGGAGCCTCAAACCGATCGTTCATGATCTTGACGAAGAAGTCTGACCATCTGGTAGGTGGGACAGCACCCATTCCCCCCTGGGGTGGCCCGGCGACAGTAACCTACTGCGGGGTCTGGACACATTTTGACATCCCGTGGAATCCAGTCGGTAACAGCTCTAGTCCAGCGGTCGTCTTTAAATCTCATTACGTGACCAGCCCATCTGATTTTCGACACCTTGGCAAATGAGACAGCGTCCCTGATCCTTGATCGTCGACGGATGTCAGAACTCCGGATTCTTTCTCTCACTTGAGTGAAACGTGATATTCCAAGCATAGCTCTTTCTATTCTTCTTTGGGAGACCTGAATAACTAAAACCCAAGCACAAAAATTTTTAAGTCTACAACTGTATCTCATGGTGTTTCACTAATAAAAATTAAAAAAAAAATTAAGCCAAAGAAAAAGGGGGGGGGATGGCTGTTGGAACATCGTATGACTGAAATCCAATCATGAACAACTTTTTTTTCATTTTTTATAATTTTATTTATTGAATCACCGTGAGAGCAGTTACAAAGCTTTTGGGTCTAAGTCTCAGTCATACAATGAAACACCCGTACCTTCACCAGTGCCCATTCTCCACCCCCAACAACCCCAGTATAACCCCATCCCACACCCTCCCCCTGCCTGCGGGGCAGATGATTTCCACATTACTCTCTCTACTTTGATCACATTCAATATTTCGACACCAGACCCACCATTATTCGAGATTTTACCCCAACACTCAGATCTGCTGAAAAGGCAACAACAGACAATTTGTGTTCTATTGCTGGTTATGAATAACATATGATGCCGTGTGGCTGCAGTAGGGCCATGTGGTTTTGAAATTCTGAAATTTTAACACTTAAATCTGGAGGGATTTCTGCCAAAAGCCACTGGGTTTAGAGATCTGCTCCTGAGTCTCTGGGATCATGGCCGTTGAGCAGCTTGATGAGGAGCCAAAGAGGCCATTCGCGGGCGATGACTTGGGGTCTCGTTAGGGTGGAGAGGACAGGCCCGGCTCCACCTCCCTCCCCCATCCCATGAGACCCAACAAGTTTCGTCACTGCGGGCCCAAGCCAGGCGGAGGGACAGCACCCATTCCCCCCTGGGGTGGCCCGGCGACAGTAACCTACTGCGGGGTCTGGACACATTTCTGACAAAAGCCGCTGGGTTTCGAGATTTGTTTCTGAGTCTCTGGGATCATGGCCGTTGGGCATGAGGAGCCAGAGAGGCCGTTTGTGGGCGATGACTTGGGGTCTCGTTAGGGTGGGGAGGACAGGCCCGGCTCCACCTTCCCCCCCATCCCGTGAGAGCCAACAAGTTTCGTCACTGCGGGATGACAGCCACCAAGTCGCCAAGAGGGAGCAGACGGAGGGACAGTACCCATTCCCCCCTGGGGTGGCCCGGCGACAGTAACCTACTGCGGTGTCCGGACACATTTCTGACAAGAGCCGCTGGGTTTCGAGATTTGTTTCTGAGTCTCTGGGATCATGGCCGTTGAGCAGCTTGATGAGGAGCCAGAGAGGCCCGGCTCCACCTCTCCCCCCCCATCCCGTGAGACACAACAAATTTCGTCACTGTGGGCCCAAGCCTGATTGTCCAATGGCCTCTGGAGGATGACAGCCACCAAGTCGCCAAGAGGGAGCAGGCGGAGGGACAACACCCTTTCCTCCCTGGGGTGGCCCGGCGACAGTAACGTACTGTGGAGTCCAGATGCATTTCTGCCAAACGCCACTGGGTTTTGAGATTTGTTTCTGAGTCTCTGGGATCATGGCCATTAAACAGCTTGATCAGGAGCCAGAGAGGCCATTCGTGGGCGATGACTTGGGGTCTCGTTGGGGTGGGGAGGACAAGCCCGGCTCCACCCTCATCCCGTGAGGCCCTGTGTGTCTCGTCACTGGGGGCCCAAATGTGACTATCCAGTGGCCTCAGACGGCACACAGGCCAAGGCACGAAACCTATTCCCACCTGGGTTGGCCCAGCACCAGTAGCCTACTGCAGAGACCAGACGCATTTCTACCTAAAGCCACTGGGTTCTGAGATTCGTTTCTGAGTCTCTGGGATCATGTCCATTAAGCAGTTCAATCAGGAACCAAAGAGGCCTTGCCTCCAATTATATAGCTGAGCCGGAGGTGGTTTGTGGGTGTGTTTCCCACATACCTAACTTTTGGCCGTTTGCTTTCTTGGTAAACTTTGCCCCAAGTTTTCGGGATCTGGCCAGAGGCACAGCAGCAATTTTGGGGTATCTGGAAGTCTGAAGGCGCCATGAGGCTGCTGATGCACTCGCCTCACAGGTACAGATTGACCTGCTGGTGGCACCATACCCCCGAATGAACAGCTTTTAAACTGTGTATCTCATAGTGATTCGATTAAAAAAAAAACATTAAAAAGAAAAAAGTTGATGGGACCAGAGCTCTGTGCTCGCTCAGGGATCACTCTTGGTGGGGCTCAGAGGACCATACAGGATGCAGGGGATTGAACCAGGGTCAACTGCGTGCCAGGGAAAGGCCTTTCCCATCTGTGCTATTGCTGGAACCATCTATGACATCACTCCTCTCCTGCCCCCTGCTATGTTTTTTTCCTTCTTTTTTATTTAAAAAAATTTAAATTTTATTTTATTTTTAGTATTTAAAATTTTTTTCTTAATACTTTTAAATGAACTACCATGAGATACAGTTCAGATTTACAAACTTCCGTGATTACGTTTCAGTCATTCAATGATCAAGTACTCATCCCTCCACCAGTGCCCATTCCCCACCACCAGTGTTCCCAGTATCCCTCCCACCACCACCCCCATGCGCTCCCTGCCGCCCCCACCTCTGTGGCAGACACATTCCCTTTTCCTCTCTCGGTTTGCAATACAGGTACTAAGTGGCCATCATGTTTGGTCCTTAGTCTACTTTCAGCACGCATCTCCCATCCCGAGCGAGCCCTCCAAGCATCATGCACTTAGTGGTCCCTTCTCTCTCTCAGCTGCCTTGTCCCCCCAGCATGTGAGGCTGGCTTCCAAGCTGTGGAGCAATCCTCCTGGCCCCTCTCTCTATCATCTTTATAAGGGGTTGATATCAAGGATGTACAAGGCACTGGTTGAACTCTACAAGAAGAAAACATCCAATCCCATCAGGAAATGGGGTGATGAAATGAGCAGAAACTTTTTTTTAAAAATTTTGTTGGATCACCTGTCACCGTCACGGTCCTCCCGTTGTTCATCGATTTGCTCGAGCGGGCCAAGTAACGTCTCCATTGGAGACTTTGTTGTTACTGTGTTTGGCATATCGAATACATCACGGGTAGCTTGCCAGGCTCTGCTGAGCGGGCGAGATACTCTCGGTAGCTTGCCGAACTCTCCGAGAGGGGCGGAGGAATCGAACTCGGGTTGGCAAACGCCCTACCGCTGTGCTATCGCTCCAGCCCATTGAATCACCATGAGATAATTACAAGCTTTCATGTTTGGGTTACAATCACAAACGATCAAACACCCATCCCTCCACCAGTGCACATTCCCCACCACCAATATCCCCGATATACCCTCCCTTTCCCACCCTCCCTCTGCCTCCATGGCAGACATGATTCCCCATAATCTCTCTCTACTTTTGGGCATTATGGTTTGCAATACAGACCCCGAGAGCAGAAGCTTTTGCAAAGAAGAAATCCTGTCATGTTTTCTAGAAAGAGTGACTGTTTCCAAAAGGCCGAGACATCAGCTACTATTGTGCCCCTCCAGGTCAGCTTGGACTGCAGGCTGTGAGGGACCCACCTCCACCTCCCGCCGGCCCCGTGGTCAGGTGGTCAGGATTTGTGGACACTCAAGTGTGTCCAGCAAACGGGTCCTCATGCATAGCCTCGTGCAAGAGACCAGCCAGGGTCCAGAGCGATAGGACAACAGAGAGGGCACTTACCTTGCACATGGTTGACGTGGGTTTGATACCTGGCACCCCATATGGTCCCCCAAGCTCACCAGAAGTGAAACCTGAGGACTGTCAGGAGCGACACCCCTTAAAAAAGGGGTACATAAACCCCTGGCTCTGCGCACATGAGCAAAGTCTGATTTATTTATTATTATTATTTTTAGAGATTAAAAAAAAATTCAGCAGTACATAAAACCTCTTAGAAACACAGTCCTTTCCACCTCCCACCCCGCCGACCCACAGCCTTGGAACCTGCATTTTTTTTTCTTTTGGGCCACACCCAGCTATGCTCAGGGGTTACTCCTGGCTCCGCACTCCTGGCGGTGTTTGGGGGATCATATGGGATGACAGAGATCGAACCCGGGTCGCCGGTCGTGTGCAAGGCAAATGCCCTGCCCGCGGTGCTATCTTTCCCAACCCAGAACTTGCATTTTACGTGTTACATTTATCTGGCTTGGGGGCCACCCCTGGCTCTGCTCACATAGAGCAGAGTCTGATTTATTTATTTATTATTATTATTTTTAGAGATTAAAAAAAAAAACTGGGATCCCTGTGAGATAGACCCTTACAAAGCTAGAACAGAGTATTTTACTTTTTTTTTTCCTTTTTGGGTCACACCCTGCGATGCACAGGGGTTCCTCCTGGCTCTGCACTTAGGAATTACTCCTGGCGGTGCTCGGGGGACCCTATGGGATGCTAGGAATCGAACCCAGCAAGGCAAGGCAAACGCCCTACCCGCTGTGCTATCGCTCCAGCCCCAAAGAGAGTCTTTTAAAGCGGGGTAGCAGCACCGCCACGGTCTGGCCTCTCCTGAGAGTCACTTAGCAAAGCAGACTTGAACTTGTTGGGTCAGAATCTCTTATTTCTTGAATCCGTTTATCACTCACTGTCTTCACCCTACGCTCCTGGCCCGGGCCCCCCCGAGAGAGCACAAAGTGGCCACTAGGTGGCGGTATTGTCTGGTCCTAAGCCAGAGCTGAGCCTGCCGGCCTGAGCCGTCATGCAGGTGATGGTCAAGGGTCCAGCCTGGATGCTGCAGAGGGGACTGCAAAGATTTTCGGTCTTCACAGAGAGACCTCGGCAGCACCACGGACCCCCTCGACTCCCGGCAGCTCTGGGAAGTTAAAATGAAAACCAAAACCAAAACTCTCAAACTTGGAGCAGGAGTGCTAGTACAGCGGGGAGGGCTTTGGCCTTGCATGCCGCTGACCGGGTTCGATCCCCAGGGCCCGGGAGGAGTGTAGAGCCAGAACTCAACCCTGAGCACTGCTAGGTGAGGCCCCAAGATGAAAGACAGCCCTCATCCCCCACACCTCACTGGACCTCTCTGCAGTTCTGTCTCATGGGTGAGGCAGGGAGATAGTCTTTGCATCTTTTGGCTCTTGTTTGGGGACCACCCCTGGCAGTGCTCAGGGCTTACTCCTGGCTCTGTGCTCAGAAATCTCTCCTGGTGGGGCTCGGGGGTACGTGTGGGGTGCTGGAACCACAGCAAGGTTGTGCGAGGGAGGTTCCCTCCCTGCTGTGCTATCACGCCCGCCCCCAAATGGGTCTTATTTTTGTTGTGAGACTTCAGATCACATGACACTGTAAAGATTTTAACCACTTTCCAAACAGATGGGTGTGTCCAAACGCTTTGTGACCTTTTGGCGTCTGAATTGCAGAGAGAGAGAGAGAGAGAGAGAGAGAGAGAGAGACAGAGAGAGAGACAGAGAGAGAGAGACAGAGAGAGACAGAGATAAGAGAGAGACAGAGAGAGAGAAAGAGAGAGAGAGACAGAGAGAGACAGAGATAAGAGAGAGACAGAGAGAGAAGGAGAGAGAGAGACAGAGAGAGAGACAGAGAGAGACAGAGAGAGACAGAGATAAGAGAGAGACAGAGAGAGAGAAGGGGAGAGAGAGAGAGAGAGAGAGAGAGAGAAAGAGGTACCTGCCATAGAGGCAGACGGGGGTGGGGGAAGTTGGGGGGAGGGGAGGGAACCTGGGGACACTGATCCTGGGAAATTACACTGGTCAAGGGGTGGGTGTTGGAACACTATATGACTGAAACCCAGTCATCAACAGCTTTGTAATGCTCTATCTTATGGTGATTCAATTAAATAAAAAAATTAATATCAAAAACTGTGTGATATGGGGCTGGAGCCATAGCACAGAGGGTAGGGCGTTTGCCTTGAACACGGCTGACCCAGGTTCGATTCCCAGCATCCCATCTGGTCCCCTGAGCACCGCCAGGAGTGATTCCTGAGTGCATGAATCAGGAGTAATTCCTGTGCATTGCCGGATGTGAGCCAATAAGGGTCAGGAGGACTGCCCCGTGGCTTGGTAGCCAACCTGGGGGAAATGGTATCTGAGATGGAGAAAGGAGCACTAAATATATGATGGTTGGAGGGATCGCTCGGGATGGGAATGCGTACTGAAAGTAGACTATGGACCAAACGTGATGGATGTTGTTACCTGTATTGAATACCATAACACCCAAAAGGACCTCTTTAAGACTCTCCATTCCTCCCTGTTCTGTTCTGTCTGCTCCTTCTTGCTCCGTCCCTCCTGCCCTGCCCTGCTAGTTCTTTTCTAAAGTATTATCATTTTTATTTTTAATTTATTTTTTGGGTCACATCTGGCAATGCTCAGGGGTTCCTCTTGGCTCTGCACTTAGGAATCACTCCTGGTGGTGCTCGGGGGACATATGGAATGCCGGGAATTGAACTCAGATCATGCAAGGCAGATGCCCTACCCACTGTATGATCGCTCCGGCCCCTGCCTTACTAATTGTTTTTTTTTTTCTTCTAGACCCAATATAAAGTTCACCTCCTCGGGGAACCTATGTTGGGCCCCTCACCCTTCTCAGGGCACGGGATTGCTTTAAATTATTGCACGGGGTGCAGGCCAACGATACAGCAGGGAGGGCATTTGCCTTGCACATGGCTGACCTCGGTTCTATCCCAGACTTCCCATAGGGTCCCCTGAACCCTGCCAGGAGTGTTCCCTGAGCACAGAGCCAGGAGTAAGGCCTGAGCTCTGCTGAATATGATGCAAGAACAAACCAAACCCAAACAAAACAGTTTCTCTGCATGGTACATTTTCCTTGGCGAGTGTTCTCTGCTTTCTTTTTAAATTTTAAATTTTAAATTTTAATTTAATTTTAAAAAAATTTAATGAATCATCGTGAGATAGTTGCAGACTTAGAAACTTTTGTGATTCCGTTTCAGTCATACAATGGCGAGTACCCATCCCTCCACCAGTGCCCATTCTCCACCACTAAGTCCCCAGTATCCCTCCCACCATCCCCACCCACCCCCACCCCACCTCTCTGGTGGTCATATTCCCTTTTACTCTCTCTCCTTTTGAGTGTTATGGTTTGCAATACAGGTACTAAGTAGCCATCATGTTTGGTCCATAGTCTAAAAGTATTCAGCACAAATCTCCCATCCTGAGGGAGCCCTCCAAGCATCATTCACTGAAACTTTGGTACATGTACACAATGGAATACTATGCAGCTGTTAGAAAAGATGAAATCCTGAAATTTGCATCTAAGTGGATCAACATGGAGGGAGAGTATCATGCTAAGGGAAATGAGTCAGAGAGAGAGGGGCAGACGTAGAATGACTGCACTCATTGTGGAATATAAAGTAACAGAATGGGAGACTAACACCCAAGGACAATAGAGAAAAAAGCCAGGAGGATCGCTCCACATCTTGGAAACTTGCCTCATGTGCTAGGGGAAAAGGCAGCTGGGGTGGAAATCTCTGCTTTCTTTCTTTCTTTCTTTCTTTCTTTCTTTCTTTCTTTCTTTCTTTCTTTTTCTTTTTTGTTTTAGATTTTTATTGGGCTGGAGTGATAGCACAGCGGTAGGGCGTTTGCCTTGCACACAGCCAACATGGCCGACCCGAGTTCGATTCCTCTGCCCCTCTCGGAGAGCCCGGCAAGCTACCGAGAGTATCTCGCCCGCACGGCAGAGCTTGGCAAGCTACCCGTGACGTCCTCAATATGCCAAACACAGTAACAACAAGTCTCATGATGGAGATGTTACTGGGCCCACTTGAGCAAATCGATGAACAACGGGAGGACTGTGACCGTGATTTTTATTAGTGAAACACCATGAGGTACAGTTGTAGATTTACAAATTTTTGTGCTTGGGTTTCAGTTATACAATGATCCGAGTACCCATCCCTCCACCAGTGCCCATTTCCCACCACCAAGGATCCCAGTATCCCTCCCACCCCCCATTCCCCCCATCCCACCCTGCCTCTGTGGCAGGGCATTCCCTTTTGTTCTCTCTCTCCTATTGGGTGTTGTGGTTTGCAAAAGAGAAATTGAGTGGCAATCATGTTCGGTCTATAGTCTACTTTCAGCATGCATCTCCCATCCTGGGAGAATCCTCCCAACACTATTTGGTGCTCCCTTCTCTATCTGAGCTCCCTTTCCCCCCTAGCATGTGCGGCTGGCCTCCAAGCCATGGAGTGAACCTCCTGGTACTTATCTCAGCTATTCTTTCTTGGTTAAGCTTCTTGGACCAGGATATAATCAGTGCTTGAGAAAGATTCTCACCTGCCTGGCTGGGGTTCCCCCCAACCCCGACTCCTCCTACTGGACCTGCCGGGGGGACACCCAGGGAGGGATAGTGTCCCCCTGTCTCCTGTCTCTCGCCTCCGAGGGGTTGGCAGGCACCTGATCCGCCCGGTGGCTCTGATTAAGCACGTCTTCCTCGGAAGCCCCTGCTAATTCCTGGGAGTTGGGAGAATAATTAAATCTCATTTTATAATGCTTCAGTGTTATCTCACACTTTGGATTCTCTTGTAATTATTAGGCAGGATGGAAAATAAAACACCCAAATACCATAATTAACTTTCCGATCCGAACAGATGTTCGTGTGGGAAAGACCTCCCCCTCCCCCCCCAGGGGGGCCAGATTCTCTCTCCTGTTTTCTGCTCTCCTCCCCTCCTCTCTTTCTACCTACATGGGCAGCCTTTACATTTGGGGGGTTGTTTTGGGCCGACCTGAGGTTGCTCAAGGGTTACTCCTGGCCCTGAGCGTTTGCCTTGCAAGCTGCCAACCCGGGTTCGATTCCCAGGATCCCATATGGTGCCCTGAGCACTGCCAGGAGTAATTCCTGAGTGCAGAGCCAGGAGTCAGCCCTGAGCATTGCTGGGTGTGACCCAAAAAGAAAAAAAAAAGAAGAAAGGAAGGAAGGAAGGAAGGAAGGAAGGAAGGAAGGAAGGTCATCTGCAGCCCTGCATCTCAGACTTCCAGCCTTGGAACCGTGAAGACAAATGTGAGGTTCGCACTCCAGTCTTCCTTCCTTCCTTCCTTCCTTCCTTCCTTCCTTCCTTCCTTTCTTTCTTTTTTTTTTTTTTTGCATTTTGGGTCGCATCCAGCAATGCTCAGGGCTGACTCCTGGCTCTGCACTCAGGAATTACTCCTGGCGGTGCTCGGGGGACCATATGGGATCCTGGGAATCGAACCCGGGTTGGCAGCTTGCAAGGCAAACGCCCTACCCGCTGTACTGTCGCTCCAGCCCCTCTTCCTTTCTTTCTTGCAGATTTCTTTCTTTCTTTCTTGGCTTTTGGGGTCACACCCGGTGATGCTCAGGGGTTCCTCCTGGCTCTGCACTCAGGAATTACTCCTGGCGGTGCTCGGGGGACCCTATGGGATGCCGGGGATTGAACCTGGGTGCAAGGAAAACGCCCTCCCTGTTGTACTATCACTCTGGCCCTTCAGATGACTTTTTTCAGAGTCCTTTCTCCTGGGCAGTGGATGGCCACCTTCTCCTGCTCCTCTGGGGTTCCTTCCTCTGACTGTATCTGTGTATCTGTGTCCTGAGCTTCTGGGCTACCAAGGACACCAGCTGGGGCCGGAGAGACAGTCCAGCAATTAAGGCGCTTGTCTTGCCCACGGCTGACCTGGGTTCGATTCCTGGCACTCTCCGTGACCTCCTGAGCCCTGCCAGGAGTCATGGTCTCAGCACAGAGCCAGAAGCAAGCCCTGGGCACTGCCTGGTGTGGTCCCAAAGTAAAACCAAAGCATCAGCATCAGCAACATCCTAATAAAAAGGAGAATGGTCAGATTGAGTCACGACCCGCCCGAGTGATCTCACTTTAACTCCATCACCTCTTTGTCATCCTCTCCCCTTCCCTTGATTTTTTTGGGAATCACATCCTTGATTTTGGTGCTCGCATGCACAGTCTTGGTGCTGGGAATTCAGTTGTTAGTGCTACTGGCAGAAGGGATGGTGCTGGGGATGGAATTTGCAGCTTCACACCTGTAAAGCAGGGCGGGGAGGGGGGCTTCATCCCTGATCACCCCTGGGACCCCCTTTATCATCTCTTCAGAGACCTTATCTCAAGTACCACCCCATTCGTAATTCTTGCTCAGGACCCAATTCAGACAACCGAGCGATATTCCAAGTCCCGTGATTATGGTCATGATTATGGGGATAAAAACGGGGACCAAGAGGACCTTGCGGGGATGCCTCAAAGGATGGGGGGGACTCTAGATCTTGTCTCCCGACTGCACTGTCTCCTGAGCAATAAACAGGGAGTCAACCCTACCCACGTCCCCAGGCAGCGGAGGCGGGCGGGGAGGCACAAAACAAACAAAATACTGAACCGAGCTACTCTAAAAAAGTGGAAATGACAGAAGTGTTTCGACTGCAAGGCGGCCGCGGCGGCAGTTACCTGCCCAGGCGCAGGGGACAGACGCGTCTCTCTCTCTCCCTCTCCTCTCTACTTCTGGATTCAAACTTGAAATGGACTTTTCATGGGTACCACTTTGGGCGCATCCCCAGTTTCGCCGCCAGGGGGAGACAGAGTCCGCGCTCAGATGCCCCCAGTGGGATGCTGAGGGATGCAGGTGCAGCGGGTTCCCTGGACCGCTTCTAGGGGACACCCGGCGGACTCCCCGAGGGAGTATTGGGTGAAAGCGTCACGTGGTGGGTGTCTTTGGGTCTGACCCTGTCCTCGCTCGGAGTCCCCAGTAGAGGATCGGAGGTGCTCCCTTTCCACACCCCAAACTCCCCCAAGCATCTTCCTCTGGTATTCTAGGGTTGGGGGGGCGTGCGGGGAGGTGGGGGCCGCATCTTCAGCGGTTTTGGGGATTGAGACTAGAGGCATGCGGATGGCAGCTTGTTGGGGGGCTCTCTCCCCCCGCCCTATTCCCCGTGCATGTAATTTCTTTTCTTTCTCCTTTCTTTCTTTCTTTCTTTCTTTCTTTCTTTCTTTCTTTCTTTCTTTCTTTCTTTCTTTCTTTCTCTCTCTCTTTCTTTCTTTCTCTCTCCCCTTCCTTCCTTTCTTTCCCCTTTCCTTCCTTCGTTCCTTTCTTCCTTTCCTTCCTTCCTTCTTTCTTTCTTTCTTTCTTTCTTCTTTCTTTTTCTCTCTCTCTCTCCCTTCCTTCCTCCCTTCCTTCCTCCCTTCCTCCCTCCCTTCCTCCCTCCCTCCCTTCTTCCCTCCCTCCCTCCCTCCCTCCCTCCCTCCCTTCCTTCCTTCCTTCCTTCCTTCCTTCCTTCCTTTCCTCGTCACACCCGGCAATGCTCAGGGGTTCCTCCTGGCTCTGCACTTCAGAAATTACTCCTGACGGTGCTCAGGTAACCATATGAGATGCTGGGAATTGAAACCGGGTCCGCCGCGAGCAAGGCACATGCCCTCCCTGCTGTGCTACCACTCCAGACCCCTGTGTGTGTAATTTCTTTACTCCCAAGTTGGGGAGAAGTCGCTCAACACCATCAGGGTTACCCCGTAATGCTTCACGAAGGTCTCCCATGGCCGCCTGCTCGCCCACTGGACCAGGGGCTCAGATTACGCTAAGCCCTGGGGACCCACAGAGGTGATGGTGGAGAGTGGAGGAGGGTGCCCAGGGCCGTGAGCCCTGCACCCAGAGCTGCATCCCCACACCCAGAGCTGAGCCCCCCCACCCGTTCCGACAGTTTGGCCCATGAGACCTGATCTGCTGAAAGGGCAGGGAGGAGGTGGGCAGAGCATCCCCCGTTTCCACCCAGCCCTGCCTCTACTTTCCCCATGTGGTAGCTTGCGTCTGCTCTCTTTCCCCTGATCTGGGGGGTGGGGGATGGGTAGGTTTTGTCTTAGAGGTCAGTGTGGCAGCCCGGAGGGTCATGTGCACTGGGACCTGCTGGGCTCTGACTGATTTGTGATGTCCACCTCGGCTCGGAGGGAGGAGGGCATCGGTCAGCGATGCGCTAGGTCCAGCGACGCACCAGGTCCGGGTTAAATGAACGCAGAGAGGGACAGACATAGGACAGACATATCCAAGGAGAGGAAAAAAAGCAGGGGCCAGGAGGAATGGCCCACAGTTGGAAGCTGGCCACAGTTTGTGGGGGGCAGGGGGCAGTTAGGATAGAGAAGGGACCGCTATGACAATGATAGTTGGAAATGATCACTCTGGACAAGATCCGAGGGCTGAAAGGAGGTAAGGAGATATGAATGGTAACCTTACAGTACCTGTAGTGTAAACCATAATGCCACCACAAGAGAGGGTGCTGGGAGAGAGAGAGAGAGAGAGAGAGAGAGAGAGAGAGAGAGAGAGAGAGAGAGAGAGAAGGGGAGAGAGGAGATAGAGGAGAAAGAGAGAAGAGAGAGGGAGAAAGAGAGATGGGGAGAGGGAGGGAGAGAAAGAGAGAGATGGGGAGAGGGAGGGAGAAGAGAGAGATGGGGACAGGGAGGGAGGGAGACAGGAAGAGGGAGAGAGAGAGAGGGAGATGTGGTTTCAGTGGTCTTAGTGGTGTGGGGGAGGACGGGGAAGGGGCTGGAATGGGGGTGCAGTGGTGGAAGGCACATCTGTTCTCTTCCCAAGGGATTCAGCAGTGCGTTATGGATGTAACCCCACAGGCACAAATGGGTGCGGATGGTTGAAATGGCCCAAAGGGGGCTCTCGCCTGCTGGGTTCCTTCCTGCACTGTGTGTGCTGGGCTTCGGAGGCTGAGTGGACGGGACATCCTGTGTGGCCCATTGAGGAACCGGGATGGGATCATTGCCTTTGAGGAGTGGAGGAAGGCGAAGAGTCTGTCCCGGCTCGCTGGACCAGAGTGGCCGGCTGATCATCAACCCACCAGCCCTCCCGGCGTCTTGATGATGATGATGATGATGTCCTGATGATGCCCTCAACTTCCCAGTGACCCAGGCAGCAGAGAGCAGAGCTGTTTCACTTCCGGGGCTGATGGCTCTGACTGCAGCATTCGGGGGGAGGGGGGAAGAGTGAGGGGACAATGGCAGCCTTGGTGGGCAGGAGCCAGGTGGGCTCTGGCCAGGGTCAACGCCACGGCCAGCCCAGGTGAGAGATTCACCCGCCCCCAGAGTGCGGAATGGCATGAGGTGATGGCAGAATTTGGGGGGTGGGGCGGTAGTAGAGGCAGTTGGAGGAACTCAGAGACCCCCCCGGGACACACCCTTTATGCCTACGTCTCTCCTGGTGACAGTCCCCAGTACAGGACAGGCACGAGGCCCAGGGCACACACTTGTCTTTTCAAAGAGTTGTGTTAGCAAGGGAGCAGAAACACTGTGTAATTTACAATATTGCTAATGATGATTTCTCATGCATATAACTCCAACACCGGACCCATAACAGTGCACCCACCTCCCTCCCCCAAGGACCCCAATAATGCCTCTCCCTTTGTATCTCTCCAACTCAATTATGTGAATCAGTTGTCCTGTTGTGTTGCCTTTGACCCTTTGTTGCTCCCTTGCTACATGTCAGTAAGTCCCGTAGATGGGACCTGTCCCTTTCCTTCTGACTGACTTCACTCAGCATGACATCTTCTAGTTCCATCGATATGATGGCAAATTAAGTGATTTTGTCCCTTTTTAGAGCTGCATAGTATTCCATTGTGAAGATATATCATGGCTTCTTGATCCAGTCATCTGTATTTGAGCTGTTTCTGTATCTTGGCCATTGTAATAAGCACTATGATGAAGAGGGGAATCAGAGACCCCTTCGAATGGATGTTTTTCTATTTTGGGGATAGAAGCCAAGAAGTGTGATATCCTGTGTTCAAATTCTGGGAAGTTTGTCCCCAGGGGTTTCAATGCTAACCCTTCTCCAGTCTAGACTGGCTGAATTTCTTCTCCTGCTAACATGGACTTCTTTTTTTTCTTAAAAATAATTTTATTTAAAGAAATTTACTTAGAGAAGTGTGTAAGGGGAGGGAGAGAGAAATATGAGAAAGAAAGAAAGTCCGAGGTCTGAGAGAGAATATAGGTTTCTCCAGAGTGGCAGTGCCTTTTCACATTAATCCTGTTGTGTTTGGGGGATAGATCCCACGAAGCACACAGTTTCTTCACCCACTCATCCGTAGCCGGGCACGTGGCCATTTCCAGAATGTGGTCCCTGCGAATAGTGCTGTGGTGAATGTATGAATGCTAACGTCTGTTTCTAGTGTGGATGTTTTAGTGCTCTGTGGGTAGATGCCAACAAGTGACCCCCACCTGGGGTCATGCGAAAGCTCTGTCTGAATATATATATATATATATATATATATATATATATATATATAGCTTTTTGGGTCACACTTGGTGACGCACAGGGGTTACTCCTGGCTCATGCACTCAGGAATTACTCCTGGCAGTGCTTGGGGGACCCTATGGGATGCTGGGAATCGAACCCGGGTTGGCCGCGTACAAGGCAAACGCCCTTCCCGCTGTGCTATCACTCTAGCCTCTCTGTCTGAGTTTTTTGAGCAGTCTTCAGACAAGGAGCTACCCCAAGACCCCCACCAAGGACCCTCCCCTTTAGAGATTCTGGAGAAAATGTGGCGAGTGGCGCCCTCACACCCTCTTGGGTTAATTCCGAAAGAGCAGGAGGAGGAAGCACCTTCGGATAGCTAGGACAAATGAAAGCAAGTGGGGCGTTTGCCTTGCACACGGCCGACCTGGGTTCGATTCCCAGCATTCCATATGGGCCCCCGAGCACCGCCAGGAGTAATTCCTGAGTGCATAAGCCAGGAGTAACCCCTATGCATTGCCAGGTGTGACCCAAAAAACAAAACAAAACAAAACAAAACAAAAAGAGCCCGTGGATGTCACTGTCGTCAGTACCTTCCAGCCTTCCTCAACCTTCTCTCCTCCGTGGCTTCCTCCCGACCTTGCCTCCATCTGTCTCTCCATCTGTCTCCCTCCATCCTGTCCACCTCCCTCTCCCCCCCAGCCCCACCAGTTGACTCCCTGCTATGTGCCATGGCCCCTGTGTATGTGATTTTCATCACCTGTGCCTCCTTGGAATATTTTCTGGGGCTCATCCCTGGCTTAAAAGTTTCTCTGTTTATATGCTAAGCGAAATGAGTCAGAAAGAGAGGGACAGACATAGAAAGATTGCATTCATCTGGGGAACATAAAGTAACAAAATAAGAGACTAACACCCAAGAATAGCTGTGATAAATACCAGGTTGTTCACTCCATGGCTTAGAGGCCAGCCGTACACTCTAGGGGTAAAGGCAGCTCAGATAGAGAAGGGAGCACCAAAGAAAGGGTGTTGGGAGGATCCTCCCAGGATGGGAGAAGCATGCTGAAAGGAGACTATAGACCGAACAGGATTGCCACCCACTGTCTCTTCTGCAGACCACAGCACCCAAAAGGAGAGATAGAACAAAAGGGAGTGCCCTGCCACAGAGGCAGAGTGAGAAGGGGGATGGGGGATAGGAAGGATACTGGGATTGGTGGGGGTGGGGAATGGGCACTGGTGGTGGGATGGGTACTTGATCATTGTATAACTGAAACTCAAGCACAACAACTTGTAAGTCTACAACTGTACCTCATGGTGTTTCACTAACAAAAAAAATGTTTTGAAACTAAAAAAAAAGTTTCTCTGTTTAGGGGCTGGAGTGATAGCACAGTGGGGAGGGAGGGTGTTTGCCTTGCACAAGGCGACCCGGGTTCGATTCCTCTGCCCCTCTCGGAGAGCCCAGCAAGCTACTGAGAGTATCTCGACCGCACGGCAGAGCCTGGCAAGCTCCTCGTGGTGTATTCGATATGCCAAAAACAGTAACAAGTCTCACAATAGAGACGTTACTGGTGCCCGCTCGAGCAAACCGATGAGCAATGGGAGGACAGTGCTACAGTACTACATGGGCTGGAGTGACAGCACAGTGGGGAGGGAGGGTGTTTGCCTTGCACGTGGTCGACCCGGGTTCGATTCCCAGCATCCCATATGGTCCCCCGAGCACTACCAGGAATAATTCCTGAGTGCAGAGCCAGGAGGAATCCCTGTGTATTACCGGGTGTGACCTAAAAAGAAATGAGATAAAATAAAAGTCCGGCCCCTGGTCCAAAGCGGGGTCATTTCTAGCGTCCCCGACCCGCCTCCTTCTCTGGGCCAGACCCCGGGGGTCCCTCAGAGAGCGGAGCTACCCAGCTGCCAGCACCCCTCCCCAGGTCAGAATTCCAGCCAAGGCGAGACTTTCCCTGGGACAGGGCGGGTGCTGGGCTGTTCCCTCCTCCTTTACCTTTTCACCCCGGTGCCCCGCGGGTGACCCCACTTTATGGGGCCCCTATCTCCCTCCACAGCTGCGGGGGGGGGGGTCCTTATCACCCCGATACAGGCCGGCACCGCCGGGCAGCCGGGCTCTAATGGTTTTATGAGCTTTTCACACTCGGGGGAGGGAATCGTGCCAGCTGCAAGCTTGGCACTGGCCACCTGGTCGCCTCTGGGCTCCCCACAAGGCCCGGCCAGGGGGGGCCCTGCAGAGAGAGTCAGGTGGGGAGCCCGGGGTGCCCCGTTGGAGGGGTTTGCTGCCAGCCTCCCGCCAGGGCTCTGTCCAGCCCCTGCCAGGCCCTGGGAGTGACTGATGGCCAGGGGACACCCCCGAGCCCCGCTCGTCACTGACGTGGCTCCGCTGGTGGCCACTTGCTCCCGTGAGCTGGGAATGACGGGTTCCTGCTGGCCCCTGGTGCAGGGCAGCGTGGGAACTGGGCTGGGGGCCCAGGGCTTATCTTGGTGTCTCTCCCTTCCCCCTCTCTAGCGCGTTTGTCTGTCTCTGTCTCTCCTTGTCTGTCCTCTTTCTCTGTTGCTGCCTCTCTCTCTCTGTCTCTCTGTCTCTCTCTCTCTCTCTCCCTCTGTCTCTCTCTGTTTCCTGCCTCTGCCTCACTCTGTCTCCCTCTGTCCCTCAGCTTCCTGTGTCTCTATCTCTCTGTCTCCTTCTGTCTCTGTCTCTCTGTCTCTGTCTCTCTGTTTCTGTCTCTCTGTCTTCCTTTGTCTCTGTCTCTCTGTCTCTATCTCTCTGTCTTCCTCTGTCTCTGTCTCTCTGTCTCTGTCTCTCTGTCTCCCTCTGTCTCTGTCTCTCTGTTTCTTTGTCTCTCTGTCTTCCTTTGTCTCTGTCTCTCTGTCTCTGTCTCTCTGTCTCCCTCTGTCTCTGTCTCTCTGTCTCTGTCTCTCTGTTTCTTTGTCTCTCTGTCTTCCTTTGTCTCTGTCTCTCTGTCTCTGTCTCTCTGTCTTCCTCTGTCTCTGTCTCTCTGTCTCTATCTCTCTGTCTCCCTCTGTCTGTGTCTCTCTATCTCCCTCTGTCTCTGTCTCTCTGTCTTCCTCTGTCTCTGTCTCTGTCTGTCTCCCTCTGTCTCTGTCTCTCTGTTTCTTTGTCTCTCTGTCTTCCTTTGTCTCTGTCTCTCTGTCTCTGTCTCTCTGTCTCCCTCTGTCTCTGTCTCTCTGTTTCTGTCTCTCTGTCTTCCTTTGTCTCTGTCTCTCTGTCTCTATCTCTCTGTCTTCCTCTGTCTCTGTCTCTCTGTCTCTATCTCTCTGTCTCCCTCTGTCTCTGTCTCTCTGTTTCTTTGTCTCTCTGTCTTCCTTTGTCTCTGTCTCTCTGTCTCTGTCTCTCTGTCTCCCTCTGTCTCTGTCTCTCTGTTTCTGTCTCTCTGTCTTCCTCTGTCTCTGTCTCTCTGTCTCTATCTCTCTGTCTCCCTCTGTCTGTGTCTCTCTATCTCCCTCTGTCTCTGTCTCTCTGTCTTCCTCTGTCTCTGTCTCTGTCTGTCTCCCTCTGTCTCTGTCTCTCTGTCTTCCTCTGTCTCTGTCTCTCTGTCTCCCTATCTGTCTCTGTCTCTCTGTCTCGGTCTCCCTCCCTCACTATTGATCCATTCCTGATCCTGGGTCCCACTTTTCACTCCGCCCCCCAGCCTCTCTCCTTGGCCCCTGCTGGACTCTCCGTGTGTGTGTGTGTGTGTGTGTGTGTGTGTGTGTCTCCCTCTCGTTCCTCCCCACCCCTGCGGTTCCTGCAGTGCCTGCTGGTGTGGCCTCTCCTGGGGCCTCTGCTCCCAAACCCTCCTCTCAAGCCTCAGTCAGTCTTAGTCTCTCTGTCCCCTGGCAGACATCACTGGTGCACTCCACAAACAGTGCTCGCTGCTCTTTGTTTTCTGCCTGGCCCAGTCCAGTCCAGCCGGAGGCCGGCTCCAGGGGCCCTCGGTGGCTCAGGGCCACCCTTCAGCCTGTCCCTTACCTGACCCACCGGGCAGTGGCCCTGGGGCAACTGAAACGCGCTGATGGCCACAGCCTGTCTGAGCATCACGGCCCGACGGCGCAGGCCAAGCAACGGGAGGGTCGGGCACCCCCAGCTCCCTGTGGTGCCCGTCACACCCACCCCAGCCCTGCCCGCCCTGCGGGGACCACCGAGCTAGGTAGGAAGTGGGCGCTTCTTCCAGACACTCTCCAGCCCCTCCCCCCACTGGAAAACCATCTCGCAGACAAGTGAACACTAAGAACACCGGGGGGTCCCTGAGGATGCGATGGGCCACCCGCCTGGGCCACCCGCATGCACAGAGCTCTCCTGAACACAGACGTGAGCTCGCTTTGATGGCATGGGAGGATGCCGATTAGGGCGATTAGGGCGCTCTCCTCCTCCTCCCCCTCCCCCTCCTCCCCCTTCTCCTCTTCCACTTCCCCCTCTCCTTCCTCCTCCCTTTTCTCTTCCCCTCCTCCCCTTCCTCCTCCCCACCTCTCCCTCCTCCTCTTCCCCCTCCTCCCCCTCCTCCTCCCCCACCTCCCCCTCCTCTCTCTTCTCTCCCACCTCCCCCTCTCCCTCCTCCTCCTCCCTTTCCTCTCCCCCCCCCCCCCCCCCGCTTCCTCCTCTCTCTCCCCTCCTCCTCCTCCTCCCTCTCCACCTCCCTCTTCTCCTCCCCCTCCTTCCTTTCCTCTTCCCCATCCTCCCCCTCCTCCTCCCCCTCCCCCTCCCTGTCTTCTTCCCCCTTCTGCACCTCTGCTCACAGCCTGCCTCTATGGCAGACACCTCTCTCTCTCTCTCTCTCTCTCTCTCTCTCTCTCTCTCTCCTTTTGGGCATGACGCTTTGCAATACAGATACTGCGAGGCCATCACGTTTGGTCCCTTTACCCACTTTCAGTGCTCATCTCCCATCCAGAGCGACCCCTTCCAACCATCATTGTCATAATAGTCCTTCTCTATTCCAACTGCCCTCTCCCCCAGCCCTTGAGGCGTGGACCATGGACCAATCCTCCCGGCCCTCATTTCTACTGTCCTTGGATGTTAGGCTCATACTATGATTTTCTTTCTTTTTTTTTGGGAGGGGGGGCTTTTTGGGTCACACCCGGCAATGCTCAGGGGTGACTCCTGGCTTTGCACTCAGGAATTACTCCTGGCAGTGCTCTCAGGGATGCTGGGGATCGAATTTGGGTCAGCTGCGTGCAAGGCAAAACTCCCTACCCACTATAATGTCTGGCCCCTACTATATGTATTTTTTTTTAACATAGAATCCCACAAATGAGTGCAGCCATTCTATATCTGTCCCTCTCCTTCTGACTCATTTCACTCAGTACGATACTCTTCATCCAGGGAAACTGAATCTTTCAGGAAGAAAGTGGATGTCGGAGACAAAAATGTCTAGCAAGCTCTAAGACTGCTGGAGCTCTGGGGTCAGGATCCAGTGGACTGAACCTTTGGAACCAACCAGGCACCTGCTGCTTGCATGTGAGTTGCACCCGGGCCCAGCAGAGACAACTTTCCAGTCTTGCGCTGTCTTTCTTTCTTTTTTTTTCTTTTTGGGTCACACCCAGCAATGCACAGGGGTTACTCCTGGCTCTAGACTCAGAAATTACTCCTGGTGGTGCTCAAGGGACCCTATGGGATGCTGGGAATCAAACCCGGGTCGGCCGCGTGCAAGGCAAATGCCCTCCCCGCTGTGCTATCGTTCCAGCCCCTGGTTGCGCTTTCTGAGAGTGTTGGGACACTGATATTGGGGTTAGCAGAACCTCCAGAGCACAGGAGAAGTCACAGGTGGAGGCAGTGTCCTTTAGCAAGCTGACTCTGGCATGTCAGGGTGCCCTATGGAGTTCTGGGATCAAACCCAGGTTGGCTGCGTGCAAGGCAAGTGCATTACCTGCTGGATTATCGCTGGTTTGTCTCTCTACTTGATCGTGGCTTCCTGAGAACCAATTTTAGTGCCCAGGGAGCCTCTGGTCAGTTCAGAGCTTGTGTGACTGTCCTGAGGACAGGACACCTGGCTTCACCCCAGGGGATGGAGCCTTAGACTGTCCGATTTGAATAACACATTTTTAAGTCACAGCTTTTTGGGTCACACCCAGCGATGCACAGGGGTTCCTCCTGGCTCTGCACTCAGGAATTACTCCTGGCGGCGCTCGGGGGGGGGGGGGGGACCCTATGGGATGCTGGGAATCGAACCCGGGCCAGCCGTGTGCAGGGCAAACACCCTTACCCATTGTGCTATCACTCCAGCCCCAGTCACAGCCTATTTTAGCTGCGCTAACTGCAATTTCGTGGATGGGGCTGAGGGTGGAGATTCAGGCAGTTGCAGCCTCGGTTACTAAGCGGTCAAGGCATCCGTATTTCTCTTCAATGGCTCGAGAGCTCAGCCCTCAGAGTGAGGGCTCTGAACACACTAGGTATGGAAAGCTTTCTTCGCTGAAACCTCCCCTTGCCCGTTTTCTTATCTCTCTCGATCCATCATCAGGGATTTTATCTTGTTCTCTGGCACGTGTCTTTGAGCACTGCCTGGAATCCTTCGAAGGGGGAGTGTGTGTGTGTGTGTGTGTGGGGGGGGGACCAGGCAGGGCGGGCGTTAAATAAATTTAATTTGAATGTGTCAGACGAGCGAGTGGAAAGCAGTGTTCGGCGAGGTCCCTGAGAGCGGATGGCACAGCTGTGCAGGTGACACCCTCGACCTCCTGGAAAGATGCAGTGAATTCAGATGAGGAGCGGCAGGGAGGCTTCACACAGATCTGAGGGCAGTGGGAGCACAGCTGTGTGGTGGGCACTGGCTCTGGGGCTCTGCTGTCACTCTCTGCTTTGCTTGTTTGGGGGATCGGTCCCTTGCCCGACACTCAGGGAAGCGCCCCCAGCAGGTCTGAAAAATCACTCAGGTAGAGGAGTTCTAAAGTCTTTAATGGTAACATCCCCTTTGAAGCCTTTCTTTCGGGTTGGGGTATGTGTGTTATTCAGGGAGCCTTCTTTTGTCTTAGCTTTGCTCCCCTTTAATGTTGGGGTGACCCGGGGGTGATGGTGGTGGTGGTGGTGAGTTCAGAGTGGGCCAGTATAATTAGTGCGATGCACTATCCCACACCTCCCTCCCCCACCTCAGAATTCTTTTCTACATCCCCCCCCCATCATCTACTCTCCCATCATTTTCTTCAATGGACCACATCTCACTCATTCTGATTTTTTTTTGTGCATCACACCTGGAGATGCTCAGGGGTCTCTCCTGGCTCTGTGCTCAGGAATTACTCCTGGCAGTGCTCAGGGGGACCATATGGGATGGTAGGGATCAAACCCGGCTTGGCCGTGTGCAAGGCAATTGCCTTCCCTGCTCCAGTCCCTCATCCTGATGCTTTAAATGAAAAAAACTTTATTTATCGCTCCAGTCCCTCATCCTGATGCTTTAAATGAAAAAAACTTTATTTAAACATTGTGGTTTCCAAAGATGCACAGGGGTTACTTCTGGTTCATGCACTCAGGAATTACTCCTGGTGGTGCTCAGGGAACCCTATGGGATGCTGGGAATCGAACCAGGGTTGGCAGCATGCAAGGCAAAGGCCCTACCCACTGTGCTATTGCTTCAGCCCCTCCTTTTATTATTTTTTTAAGTTTTATTAAAGGTAAAAGGTAAAGGCCCTCCTGTTGATCGTCGATTTGCTCGAGCGGGCCCAGTAACGTCTCCATTGGAGACTTTGTTGTTCCTGTGTCTGGCATATCGAATACGTCACGGGGAGCTTGCCAGGCTCTGCCGTGCGGGCGAGATACTCTCGGTAGCTTGCCGGGCTCTCCGAGAGGGGTGGAGGAATCGAACTCGGGTCGGCCATGTTGGCTGCGTGCAAGGCAAATGCCCTATCGCTGTGCTATCACTCCAGCCCATAATGATAATAATAATCCCCCACCCTCTGTCTTTCTCTCCTCTCTCTCTCCCCCCCCCTCTCTTTCTCTCTTTCTCCTACCCTTTTGGGCATTGTGGTCTGCAATACAGATACTGAAAGGTTAATCACGTATATCCCTTTACCTTCATTTTTTCTTTATATATAAACTATAATATATATAATAAAGTATAAACCACCTTTATTCTCTAGTTCTCACTCTCAGAGAACCCGGTAGGCTACTGAGAATATCCTGCCCCCATATATGCCTGACTGGGAACACCTGGAAAGGTGATTAGAGGCTGCCCCAAAAGCCTCCATCCCTCTCGGAGAACCCGACAAGCTACTGAGGGTATCCTGCCCACACAGCAGAGCCTGGCAATCTACCCGTGGCGTACTCAATATGTCAAAAACAGTAACAATGATGGCCCTCATTCCCCTGACCTTGAAAGAGCCCCCAATATGCCATCAGGCTACACTAGCATGTGACAGGGACGAATGGAGACGTTACTGGTGCCTGCTCGAGCAAATTGATGAACAACGAGGTAATAGTGACAGTGATAGTCATAATGATAATAATAAACAACTCTGCTTTCCACCCTTGATCCCCATATCTTTATTGGACTCTCAGAAATGAGAAGAGAAGCCCCAATCTTACCCGAGTTACCACGTTCTTTTTCTCCATAAACCAAATGGAGTAGATGATGGATCTTTCCAGGCAGGTGTGCTGGGACACACCTCCAAGAGATCCTCTCCACCCTCCCATGGGGTTGTTCAGTCGTCCTTCTCTAAAGACGCGTTAAGGTGTTTGTTGCTAGTTGAGCTTTCTGTGTTATTGTCTTTGCTTGGAGAGAATTCCCTGGAAACGTCCCTTCCTCCAGGAAGCCTTCCTGCAATCCTTCCTGGAATCCTAAAACTCCCTTGGGGACACGCTTGAAAACTTCGGGGCTCTTGTGCTCTCACACACTCTCATGGGTCAGTGTGTGGCCATGGCTAGGGCCAGCTCAGCCTCCCAGCAACTCCCTTGTGGTGCGGGGGAGACTGAGAGCAACCATCACGATGATGAAGACCATCCTGTTGTTCATCAATTGCCTCGAGCAGGCCCCAGTAACATCTCCTTCATCCTAGCCCTGAGATTTTTTAAAAGGTGCCATATTCAAGGGTCTTTCAGGGTTAGGAGAATGAGACCCATCATTGTTACTGGTATTTAGCATATTGGGTACACCACGGGGAGTTTGCCAGACTCTGCCATGTGGGCAGGTTACATTTGGTAGCCTGCCAGTCTGTCCAAAGTAGGAATGAGATAATAAGATGTCGCGTGGCCGCATTCGCAGCCATGTGCTTCCGGGAGCTGGGTTTTATAGTCTCTGAGTCTTGGCCCTTGATGGGATTACACGGCTCCAGGGGGCTAGTTGGTGGGTGTGACCCCTGCCCACTGGAATTTGGAGGATCTGGGTGGAGGATGCTCAGCCCCGATCCGAGCAGGCTTGGAGATCTCGGCCCCGGAACCCGCATGCCTTTGTTCCTCTGCCGGTACCTTCATGCGTGTGGAGAGTGGTCTCAGCATGGTGGTGGCTGGTTCTGGAGATCTTCGGCTGCCGGAGCCCTGGTCGGGGCGGGGAGGGAAACTTAACCCACTCTCCTCCAAGGGGCCCTGGTGAGGACAGCCAGGACACGCTTCAACCCTTTGGGGCTCTTGTGCTCTCACACACCCTCATGGGTCAGTGTGAGGCCATGCCTAGGGCCAGCTCAGCCTCCCAGCAGCTCCCTCATGGTACGGGGGAGGCCGAGAGCAACAATCTCCCAAAATCCTCTCCCTGGGATGGTTCCAGGTGGGATCTGGTCGGTAGAAGGGGCAGAGATGGAAGCAGGAGGCTGGAAGGGGTCTCCCAGGTGAAGCTCTTGGGAGGAGGGGGAGGCTACATCAGGGTTGCAGACTGAGGTTGCTCCCAGGACCCTTCAATTTCATTGCTATGATTTGGTTTTGGGGCCACCCCCGATGGTAGTTGGGGCTGACTTGTGGCTCTGCACTCAGGGATCGCTCCTGAAGGGTCTTCGGGGGACAAAATGTGGTGCTGGGGATTGAACCCCGGGTGGCCACATGCAAGTCGACCCCAAACTGAACTATCACTTCAGCTCAGGTTACCCTTGTGAGAGCAGAATGCAGGATTAGTTCTTCAGAGAGTGTGGCCCGGCATTTTGGCATGTGGGGTAGCCTCAGACTTTTGGTTCTTTGTGTGTGTGTGTGTGTGTGTGTTGTGTGTGTGTGTGTGTGTGTGTGTGTGTGGTCACACCCAGAGGTGTTCAGGACTCACTCCTGGCTCTGCACTCAGGGATGACTCATGGAAGACTCGAGGGGGGCATATGAGGTACCGGGGATTGAATCTGGGTCAGCTGTGTGCAAGGCAAACGCCCTCCCTGCTGTACTCTTGCTCTGGGCACTCCTCAGCTTTCTTATTTGGAGTATTTGCTCACTGAGTCACGAATCCTGCATGCACAGTGTTCATTCCCAGATTCCTCTGTACCCACAAGCCCCGCTGCAGTCAGGGTCTCTGTCGTGGAGACTGGCTCCATCCTCAGACATTCGTCTAAGCAGAAATAGACTCGATGGCATCCCATTTCACAGATGGGAAGGTCAAGTTCCAGTGTCCTGAATGACCATGAGCCTGTTCCCGAGTGCACCCTTTCTTTGCCCCAGCACATCCGAAATGGGAGAGAGAAATCGCTTAGAAGCAAAGGAGCTTGGGGTGGGAGAGCGAGTTCAATGGCTGAGCTCATGTTTTGCTTCCTGGTACCATAGGATATTCTCCGAGCGTCACTGGAAGCCATCATCCTGAGCACAGAGCTTGGAGTAACCCCTGAGCACCGCCTGGTGTGCCCTCTGTGTAAATAAACAATCAAACAGATTTGGGGCGATTAAGGTAAAGGCCCTCCCGTTGATCATCGATTTGCTCGAGCGGGCCCAGTAACGTCTCCATTGGAGACTTTGTTGTTACTGTGTCTGGCGTATCGAATACTCTCGGTAGCTTGCCGGGCCCTCCGAGAGGGGCGGAGGAATCGAACTCGGGTTGGCCATGTTGGCTGCGTGCAAGGCAAACGCCCTACTGCTGTGCTATCACACCTTGGGGTGATTATTTGAGGGGCTCACATCCCACATTGAGATGCGAGGCACTCAGAAACCCAACACACACTTTCTCACCAATGCAGTTGAGTTATTATCCTCGCTTTCCTGTTGACAAAATTATTTCTTATCTTTGTGTTTTACAGGTCTAGCAATAAAAGTTATTGTCAGGGGTATTATTACGATTTTTAACTACTAATGGAATTATGATGCTTGATGGAGTATCAGCAAAACAACGTACTTCCCAAGACATGCAGGAACTTTTAATTTATTATTTCTGGGCTTTACAGTTACCATAGCAATAAAATTCATACTCACCAAGATTATTACTATTTCTAACAACTAATGGAATTATTCATTTTGTTTGTGGTCTGAAACCTCGGAATAAAATGTAATCCAATCAACAGACTAAAATGGTTGATGTATTGGGGTCGGGAGTTCCCTAGCCCTGGGAGGCACGGAGAGACCAGACAGACAACGTTTCTGCAGGAATTCAAGCGGGGTTTTATTCAGACCAGCATGCTGGGGCTCCACAGTGTACCCAAGAATGGGCAGAGGCTGGGAGCCTCGAACTCCGAAACAGATCATCTTTTATACAGTTTGAGAACAAAGACCACATATTGCCAATATGTGTTATTTTGCATATATTTTGCCAATACGTGTTTTGTTGGGTTCCTTGCAGTTTTTCTTGGAGTATCTCGACCCAAACTTCTTGACCTGGTCACATAGTTTCAGTTTCCAGGATGGTCAAAACACTCTACCTATCTTTAAATAGTTATGTCTTATTCTAGCCCATACCTTACACATCTACTGGGTTCAATCCAATTTTGTAACCTCAAGGCTGCTGAACTGTTTACAGAAAGCAATTCTGCAAGTTAATTAACTCCTTCCTAGCCTTCCTAGCTCCTTTCAGATGTCCTTAAGCATTACCTTGAGCACCTCTTAGAATTGTAGAATTCCTCCAAACCCACCCTGCTTCCTTTTTTTCTAGTCTCACCATGTCTCTTTAATTAATTCATTTTTTTTTTAAATTTGGCTTTTTGGGTCACACCCGTCGATGCTCAGGGGTTACTCCTGGCTCTGAACTCAGGAATTACTCCTGGTGGTGCTCTGGGGACTATATGGGCTGCTGGGGGAACAAACCCAGGTCAGCCGCATGCCAGGCTAATGCCCTACCCTACCGACTGTTCTATGGCTCGAACCAGCCTCACCATCTCTTGAAAGAGACGTTACAGGCTTGTTAGGAGAGCACTTGGGGGTGCTCATTCTTTCTGCACCAGCTGGGTCAGAAAAGAGAAGAGAAGCCTGATTTTGGCTCTTAGGGAGCTGGCACCCCAACATAAGCTTGGGTCCCCTTTCTAGTAGTTACCCTCAGCAAATTTCCTTGCTTCAAAGCACCAGACCCCCACTTCTTCTGGGGTGAGGGCTGGAGAGATTCTGCAGCAGCAGAGATGCTTAGCATGTAGCCAACTGGGGTTCGATCCTTGGAACTGCATACGTCCCCTGAGCCCTACCAGGGGTGATCCCTGAGTGCAGAGCTGGGGAGTAAGATCTGAGCATGGTCCCCAAAGCAAAACAAAAGTAACAATACAACTAAACA